>NC_064850.1:142962780-143286552 GCF_024139225.1 Suncus etruscus
TGAAAGTTGGAAGACACAATGAATCATCTTTGAAAATCAGCATCTAAATGGATTTCTTATTATACCAATGCCAAGTTTTGCTCTCCAACAGAATAGAATCTCTCATTCCCTTTCTGCTCTTTTTCTCTGTTACACGCATATCAATCAAAATGTCTAAAAATATAACTGTGGATTTTCATTTGACTATAAGAATAAATTTATATTTTTTTAAAAGAATCCATTTTTGAGATGAAGGAGATGGCTCTAAGGGCTGGAGCACATGCTTTGCATGAGTCGCTTCCATCTCTGGAGCCATATGCCCCATCCTTATCCCTTTCCATTCACACATCATCACAAGTGGCTCTAGACTACTGCTGTATGATCCTGTAAAAAGGAGAAATTATTTCTGATACTATTAATAGGGTTTAATATATTTTTTGAGAAATTGGCAGAAAGAATTTGAGCAGTTCTAGTCTTTTCAGGGGATGCATATTGAAATGCATTTTGTTGTTTGTTTGTTTGTTTGTTTCCTGGCCTTGCCTTTTGGTGCTCAGAAGACTAGATAGTACTGGTTATCAAACTCAGGGCCTCCTGCATATATAACCTGTGCTCAGCCTGTTGAGCACTCTCTGGCACTCACTGAAATGCTTAACTATTTTGCTGTAAACACTGAAAGGAGCTGCTGTTGGAGGTTTCTCCAACCATCTTAAAGTTTATTCCCAAGATCCAGCCAAGACCTATCCTAAAAAAGAGATTAGAAATTAGAAGGGGCCGGCGTGGTGGCGCTAGAGGTAAGGTGCCTGCCTTGCCTGAGCTAGTCTAGGATGGACCGCAGTTCGATCCCCCGGTGTCCCATATGGTCCCCCAAGCCAGGAGCAACTTCTGAGCGCATAGCCAGGAGTAACCCCTGAGTGTCACCAGGTGTGGCCCAAAAACAACAACAAAAACAACAACAACAAGAACAACAAAAAGAAAATTAGAAAAAATATGTAGACTATGGTATAGAAAGCATTAGTGGTTGGCATGTTGATGCCAACTTTTTTAATGCCATATATATGTATGACAACTAGCTTCTACATTATAGATTAACCTTTGTAAATATGCATCCATTGAGTGATGAAAGGTGAAAAATAGGACTATCATTTTGGTAAGAACTATGGAGCAAATATAGCAAAATAAGAAAGCACAATCAGGGTCAGTGTGATAGTGCAGCAGTAGGGCTTTTGCCTTTCATGTGGCTGATCCAGGACAGACCTCAGTTAGATCCCTGGCATCCCATATGGTCCCCCAAACCAGGAGCGATTTCTTTTTATTTTTCTTTATTTTTATATCTTTATTTAAACACCTTGATTACAAACATGATTGTAGTTGTGTTTCAATCATTTAAAGAACACCCACCTTCACCGGTGCAACATTCCCATCACCAATGCCCTAAATCTCCCTCCTCTCCACCCCCACCTGTATTTGAGACAGTCTTTCTACTTTCCTCGTTCATTCATATGTTATGATAGTTGTCAGTGTAGTTATTTCTCTAATTGCACTCACAGCTCTTTGTGGTAAGCTTCATATTGTGAGCTGGACCTTCCAGCCCACAACTCTATTGTCTTCGAGAATTATTACAAAAATGTCTTTTATTTTTCTTAAAACCCATAGATGAGTGGTACTATTCTGTTTATATTTCTCTCTTCCTCTAACTTATTTCACTCAGCATAATATAGTCCAAGTACTCCCATGTATAGGAAAAATTCATGACTTCATCTCTGCCAGGAGCTATTTCTGAGTGCATAGTCAGGAGTAACTCCTAAATGTCACCAGGTGTGGCCTAAAAAATCAAAAAAAAAAAAGCACAATCATATTCGTATTTTATTTGCTGTGAGTATAATAACTTTAAACAGGTACAAACATTATATGTGGATATAGATAGATACATGTATGGTCCAAAGAATTGTCCAGGCATCACATGCCTAACAGGAAAGAAAAGAAGGTTCATACATCATCCCTCATCTGTCAGCCTCCGGGAGATTGAGAATTCTCAACTGTTGCTTAATATTCCTAAAAATCAGCAGCTGTAAAATGCCATGAATAAGCAAGAGCAAGGATACCCTGGGAGTTATCAGAAAAACCTGTGTATTTCCTTTTGAATATTTGAACTTTTCTGTATTGTCATTTATATACACTCTTTATCTTGGAGATTGTTCTGATGTCTAAATAAGTTGTGTTTTGGCAGTGGATTGGCCATACCTGGTGGATGTCCTGCCCTTTTACTCAGTGCTCAGTCCAAGCAGCTTTGGGGCATAGGCTGTGTTGGGATCTAACTCAGGAAGCATATGTTGTTTGTCCTTAGCAGATTTTCCTGGGCTTCACTCGGTGGTGCTCAGGGGTTACTCCTGGCTTTGCACTCAGAATTCACTCCTGGCAAGTTTGGAGGACCATAGGGAATGATAGGGATCAAACCTGGGTTAGCCATGTGCAAGGCAAATACCCTACCTGCTGTGCTCTGGCCCAATTAAGATTATTTTTATCTAAGTAAACTGACTAGAAGCTCCAGCTCAATCAACACTTTCAGTACCTCACTGGAAGGTTCCACTCTCAGAAGATATAGGTATTATCCCAGGAGCTAACTCTAGAGGTTATACTTCTGGCCATTCATGCACTCACTTGTTTGTCTGCCTTAGAGAAATCATCTTTCCCACCCTTTTATTCAGTGAATGAAATAGGTAGTTAACCCCCGGCCTAAGGTATACCCAGTTACTTTCTCCATCAACCCTACTGTGCAGGAGAGAGCTATATAGTGAGGGTAGTTATATGACAGACACAGATACAAAGTGTGCTTGATCTTGACTATGTTAAAATGCAAAAAGAAAACAAAAACAAAACAAAAAACACACATGTTCAGAGTTTAGGGGTCAAGTGATCCCTCTGAGAAGCATAGTTGTGGACTTAGACATGAACGAAAGCAATATTAATTCCTTAGTTCAAGCTTAGTTCCTAGCTCAGAGCTAGATCATGAACTCTATGGAGAGCATCCATTGGATGTTTAGCTACAGTTTAGGAAATGTAAAAGAAAGAAAATCTACTCAAAGTCATTAGCTAAGATTCACAGGACTTTGCTCAATTTGTAATTTTCTATCAACAATTGAATCTTTCTGGCTCCTCCCTGCCGGTTTGACTATTCTTAGACCAGAAACTAATTCACCCAAGTCCAGTCTTCTCAGGTTTCCCTTAGCCCTGGGGAGAGTAAATCAGAGTGTTTGAGAAAATCAACTCATCCCTAGTCAGTTGGCCCAGAGAGACCTAGAGTGCTCCTCCCTTCCCTTCACAATCCTCCCAATAAAACTTCTTTCTTTTCTCCATCCTTCAGTGAGAAGTCCACTCAGAGAGTTCACACAGTGAGTGTGGTTTGTGCATTCAGTATTAAGATCTAATCATTGCCTCTTGAGGGCTAAAAAATGAAAACACTGGATAAGAGCCCACCTTCTGGCTTCATGCTTGTCAAGAACAGGATCTATTAGCCTTTTAAAGAAATACTGATAATAAAAAGCAGACTAAGTGAGCTATGTGAATTGGCATCTAATCAATTATTTTCTGAGCTCCCCCACTTTAGTTACCCAAAGCCGTGTGAGCAAACAAGATTTTACTATTTCAAGCCCTCTCGCCTTCCAGAGCTGGGGTAATATATTATCTGTGCATGCCCCTCTTCTTCTCTGAGATTTCTTTTTTTTTTAAATCAGCATCATCACTAAAAAGGTATTTGAGTCAGAAACTTTCACCACACATTCCCCCAAGCATCTAGAGGTACAAGATCCAGGGTTCTTTCTGGCTGATCCCATGAGCTGGGCCCAAGCATTAGAGATGTCCAGACAGGGACAAATGCCAATTTAACTAGGGCATCAAGGGAGCTCAAGCTGCTTTCTCTTTCCCACGTTAGTTACTCCTTGCATTTGAGCTGGAAATTTTGGATGTAGACAACATCACATACTTGGAAAGATACTCCCCCTTCCCTTACTTTAAACCTTTTGGCCTAAAGTTGATTTATTTCTCCTAGGCTAACTGGATTCATCTTGAACATTAGGAAGACACTCGAGCATTTGGAGGGCCCCCGACAGTCTTCACAACTTGTTTTCCCTTACTTCCCCTATCTGCCATCTCTTTCAATACTAATCTCTGCTCCTTTTCCCTTAGTGCTCAGTCTCTACCTTTTGACTTGTACTTCTTATATCATGGGAAGAAGAAAGAAGATTTCTCCTGAGTGCTGGCCAATTCCTTGCTTGGAGTGGGTGTGCTTGGCTCAATGGGGCACCTCATAGGACTGACAGAGGACTGGGAGCCCCACTCAGAGCATGTTTTGAAACCCAGGCTCCCTCAGATGAGGTTACCTTTGTTAACCCTTTAGAGGAGCAGGATAATGCCCTAACAAATCATTCTGAAATCTTAAGAACAAATGTATAAGAGTAAATATCAGATTAAGAAGATTTCTTTTTCCTTTACTTTCCAATTCTGGCCTTAAAAAAAGATGCGTGATAAGTACTGTTAGCTGGTCTCTGCCACAAAATGCTCCTTTAGAGTTAAAAAAATAAATAAAAGGATCACTTAAAATATCCTGACTCAATTTATACTCTTTCGAAATTAGAGAAAATTTTATTTTCTCTATTGATAGTCCGAGAGTGAGGCTACTGTTTATACTATTTTTTTTCTCCAGAAACTGGAGTTAAACTCTGGAGCATGATTAATATAAACTCAATTTTCCTACCCTCCAACCAACTACACAAATCACTGTATTTCTCCCAGGACAAACACGCCTGTCACTGTACTCAAGAATTTTCTTGTACTTTTCCTTATAATATACTGATTTTCCTCTTTCATTGCTTTTCCCAAACCCAGAGATTCCTTCTTCCTCTAGACTTTACCTCTTTGAAGCCTGGGATTCCCTTGGAGTCTAGCCACATATAAAAATTCAGTCAAGACCCTGTTAAACTGGAACAGATCTCATTGTTTATGATATATTTTGGTGCTGGTGGAGTTAGAGGGAAACTCCCTGGCAGTGTTCAGTAATTTGGGGCCATCTATGCTCACAAGCGGTATTAGCCTAATGTTTGGTTTTATTATTTGTTTGGGGTCACACCCATCAGTGCTCAGAGGTTACTTACGACTGGCTCTGTTGTTAGGGGACAGTTCTGGCAGTGCTCAGGAGACCATATCCCTGGGATGCCAGGGATTGAAACTGGTTAGGCCACGTGCAAGGAATATGTCCTACTGGCTGTGCTATCACTCCAGCCCCCATTAGCCTAATGCTTTGCTACTCATGCTAAAATGTTGTTCTGGAGCCACAGTGCTTGGGAACCATGATGCTCCACCTATCAAAGTTTGGTGATCCATGTGGATCTGGGGATGGAACTTGGGACATTCTACCTACAAGGCATCCATTTTACCCCTCTGAGCCATCTTCTTGGTGCCCTGTCTTATTTCTCATTCTCAGGGTCTTATCTGTCTGGTTTTGGTGTTTAATCATTGTTGCTAAAGAAGGAAGTCTGACTTTGAAACTAATGTCCAAAATTCTGTGGTATGATTGGGCTTGGCCTCTTTCCATCTCTATCTTGTCTTCATCATATTCATAACCATCCTGCTGTTCTCACTGGTACTTCTGGATCATGTTAGGGTTTTACTAACATGCTGTCTTGTTGTTTTAGAAGATGTGGCTATTTATGGAGAGAGCATGAATGACTGACCACTGTGGTGTTTTGTCTCTTGGCCTTTCAAACGTAGTCTTCCACATATGCTCCAGAAAACATCACATAGATTTGTGTTTTCAGACAAGGGTCCAAAGACTTCATTAATTTTCTGGGAGCTACAAAATTTTTCCTTTTGTAATCAGGCCATCCTTTCCATAACCAGAACAAATGTTGTTGTATGACCCTACTGTAGCAGCTGCTGCATGAGGTAGACAGCAGGTCAACCTTACTAGTCTAGGTCCTGTCCTTCTGAAAGTTTGAATCCTTGTTCAGAGAGCAAGGTATACTGCAGGAGAGTATATCTCTCTATGAACCACCACAGGCTTTTCTTCTGTACACCTTTGTTCAGGACTGGAGGTGTTGCCAAAATCAATTCCCATTTGGTTCTTGCTGATGGGTAAGTATTGAGCTAAATGAAGAAAAGACAGCTACAGCTTCTGGAAGTATTGGACAAAACAGCTCCAACAGCTAGATGTTTCTATGACTTGTATCATCACAAAATGTGTATTTTTTTAATATTTTATTAAAACACCTTAATTACAAACATGATTATGGTTGGGTTCCAGTCATGTAAAGAACACCCCCCATCACCAGTGCAATATTCCCATCACCAGTGTCCCAAATCTCCCTCCTCCCCATCCCACCCCCGCCTCAACACTAGACAGGCTTTCTATTTCCCTCTTACATTCTCATTGTTAGGATAGTTCTCAATGTACTTGTTTCTTTAACTAAACTCATCACTCTTTGTGGTGAGCTTCATGAGGTGAGCTGGAACTTACAGCCCTTCTCTCTTTTGTGTCTGAAAATTATTATTGCAAGAATGTCTTTCATTTTTCTTAAAACCCATAGATGAGTGAGACAATTCTGCCTTTCTCTCTCTCTCTCTCTGACTTATTTCACTCCGCATAATATATTCCATGTACATCCATGTATAGGAAAGTTTCATAAATTCATCTCTCCTGACAGCTGCATAATATTCCATTGTGTATATGTACCACAGTTTCTTTAGCCATTCATCTGTTGAAGGGCATCTTGGTTGTTTCCAGAGTCTTGCTATGGTAAAGAGTGCTGCAATGAATATAGGTGTAAGGAAGGGATTTTTGTATTGATTTTTGTGTTCTAGGGTATATTCCTAGAAGTGGTATAGCTGGATCATATGGGAGCTCAATTTCCAGTTTTTGGAGGAATCTTCATATCACTTTCCATAAAGGTTGGACTAGCCGAAATTCCCACCAGCAGTGGATAAGAGTTCTTTTCTTACTGAGGACCTGAAGGGAGCCCTGTCCTGTGCTTCTCTGTCTTTTCTAAATCCTTGAAGCTCTCCTCAGAGCCCTGGGAAGCGAACCCCAAAAAACTGCATTCTGAAGCTACCCAGAGAGCAAGTGAGTGAGTAAGAAATGGCTGACAGTAGGGATTGCCAGGTGAGGTGCTGATTACTTCACCTGCGGAGTCTCTGCACTACTGTGCTTCTTCTGAGGAAACTGGGGACTTGAAGGAAGCCCTGTCCTGTGCTTCTCGTCTTTTCTGAATCCTTGAAGCTCTCCTCAGAGCCCTGGGAAGCAAACCCCCCAAAAACTGCATTCTGAAGCTACCCAGCGAGCCAGTGAGTAAGAAATGGCTGACTGTAGGGATTGCCAGGTGAAGTGCTGATTGCTTCACCTGCAGAGTCTCTGCCCTACTGTGCTTCTTCTGAGGAAACAGAGGACCTGGTGGGAGCCCTGTCTTGTGCTTCTCGGTCTTTTCTGAATCCTTGAAGCTCTCCTCAGAGCCCTGGAAAGTGAACCCCCCAAAAACTGCATTCTGAAGCTAACCAGTGAGTGAGTGAGTGAGTGAGTGAGTGAGTGAGTGAGTAAGAAATGGCTGACTTTACAAGCCCAGAAAGGGGAAGCCACTGAACTCTGCTGGAACTCAGATGCCAGCACCCCTATCTGCCTGTCTATTGTGCTGTGCTCCATTTTTGGCCTGATTTCATCCTGTGTGTGGCTCATCTGCAATTGGCTCGCCTTCCCTGGAGCCTTCCCTGGAGGTGAGCTTACACGCCCAGAAAGGGAAAGACGCTGAACTCTGCTGGAACTCAGATGCCAGCACCCCTATCTGCCTGTCTTCTGTGCTGTGCTCCATTTTTGGCCTGTTTTCATCCTGTGTGTGGCTCATCTGCGAATGGCTCGCCTTCCTTGGAGCCTTCCCTGGAGGTGAGTATTCAATGATATGCACAGAAAGGGTGGAGCCAGAGGAGCACGGAGTGGCGCTTTGCTTCCTGGCTGTGCATATCATTGAATACAACCACAACACGTAGAAAAACCCACAATACAAGTGTGACAATGGGGAAGCAATGCAGGCCAGCACCAGACATAGAGAATGACGATGGCAACTCTGATGACTTGAACATGACCAGCCAACTAGTCAGTTTCTTAGATAAGGAGTTTAGAGTCGCAATATGGAAGATGTTCAAAGAACTCAAAGAAAGTACAGAAGAGAACACTAATAAGAATCAAGAGAATATGAAGATAGAAATCAGAAAACTCCAAATTGAAATTTCAGGTCAAATAACAGGTCTGAAAAACTCAGTAGTTGAATTGAAGGAAAACATGGTTGAGCTTTCCCACGGGTTAACAGCAGCTGAGGATAGAATTAGTACACTGGAAGATGAGATGAATAACAACTCCATACAGCAGAAGAAATTGGAAAAAAAAGCCTTAAAGCAAATGGTCAAACAATGGAAAAATTACTCCAAGAATGGGAACAGATGAAAATAGAAGTCTATGATAAGCTCAACAGAAACAACTTAAGAATCATTGGAGTCCCAGAGACCCAGGAAGAAAATCTCCAGGAAGAATCAACGGTCAAGAACATCATTAAAGAGAAACTACCAGAGTTAATGAATACATGCGATCAAATCCTGCATGCACAAAGAGTACCAACTAAAAGAGACCCCAGAAAAAACACCCCAAGACACATCCTAGTCAAAATGATGAATCCCACAGATAGAGACAGAATTTTGAAAGCAGCAAGATCGCAAAGAGAAATTACATTCAAGGGAATATCCTTGAGATTTACTGCAGACCTGTCACCAGAAACACTCAAGGCCAGAAGTCCGTGGTGGGACATAGTGACAAAACTCAATGAAATAAATGCTTCTCCTAGAATACTGCACCCAGCAAAACTCACTTTCAGGTTTGAAGGAACAATACATGTTTTCACAGACAAACAACAGCTCAGAAACTTTACAGACTCAAAACCATTCTTAAAAGAAAAACTGAACAGCCTACTTTAAGACAAGACTGACCAACAGACACACCAAACTTCGATATAAAGATGGCACTAACTCCCAGGACAATTCTTTCTCTCAATGTCAATGTACTCAATGCACCAGTTAAGAGACACAGAGTGGCTAAATGGATCAAAAAACTTAATCCAACCTTCTACTGCCAAAAAGAAATGCATCTGAATTGTCAGAACAAACATAGACTCAAAATAAAACCATCCAAGCAAACAACACCCATAAAAAAGCTGGAGTGACCATACTAATATCAGATGATGCAAACTTTACTTAGGAGTTGTAAGAGACAAAAATGGACATTTTGTATTAATCAAGGGATACATACAGCAGGAAGAAATCACTCTCCTAAACATATATACACCGAATAAGGGGCTAGCAAAATATTTAATAAAATTGTTGACAAATCTGAAAAATAATATCAATAACAACACAATAACCTCAACACGGCATTGTCAACATTTTACAGGTCAACCAGACTGAAACCCAACAAGAATATACTAGACCTGAAAAGAGAAATGGAAGAAAGAGGCCTAGTAGATATATACAGGACCATCCACTCCCAGAAGCCTGGATACACATTCTTCTCCAATGTACATGGGACATTCTACAGGATAGACTATATGCTAGCACACAAAACATACCTCCATAATATCAAGAGGATAGAAATTTTGCAGGCTACCTTCGCTGACCACAAGGCCCTGAAATTATATGTGAACTACAAAGGGACACAGAAGAAAAACTTTAATATCCGGAAGTTAAACAGCCTAATACTGAATAACCAGTGGGTCCGAGATTAAATCAAAGAGGAAATCAAACCTTCCTAGAAACAAAGGACAATGGAGACACAAACTATCAGAACATATGGGACACAGCAAAAGCGGTACTGAGAGGAAAATTTATAGCTTTGCAAGCACACATCAGGAAAGAAGAAGGGGCATACCTGAATAGCTTAATGACGCAGCTCATAGAATTAGAAAGTACTCATGAAAAGGACAAAAAATAGGGAGACAGAAGGAAATAACAAAGCTGAGAGCAGAAATCAATGAAGTGGAAACCCGAAAAACAATCCAAAAGATCAATGAAAGCAAGTTGGTTCTTTGAAAAAATAAACAAGATTGATAGACCACTGGCAAAATTAACAAAGAAAGAGAGAAAGAGAAACTTGATAACTCATATTAGGAATGAAAAAGAAGATCACTACTGATATGGTAGAGATCCAAAGGGTAATCAGAAAGTAATTCGAGAAACTCTACGCCACTAAAAATGAAAACCTGGAAGAAATGGATAAATTTTTGGACTCATAATCTTCCATGGTTGAATGAAGAGGTTGTAGCATATCTAAACATACCCATCACTATTGAGGAAATTAAGACAGTAATCAAATGTCTGCCCAAAAACAAAAGTCCAGGCCCATATGGATTTACTAATGAATTCTTTCAAACCTTTCAAGAGAAACTTCTACCAATCCTGGCAAGACTCTTTCATGAAATCGAAAAAACAGGAACACTTCCAAATAGCTTTTATGAAGCCAACATCACCTTGATACCTAAACCAGACAGAGATGCTACCAAAAAAGAAAATTACAGACCAATATCGCTGATGAATACAGATGCAAAGATTGTCAACAAAATCCTGGCAAATAGGATTCTATGACTCATTAAGAAGATCATCCACTAGGATCAAGTAGGTTTCATCCCAGGTATGCAAGGCTGGTTTAACATTCGTAAATTTATCAACATAATACACAACATCAACAACAACAACAAAAATAGAAATCACATGATCATATCAATAGACGCAGAGAAAGCATTTGATAAAGTCCAAAACCCATTATTGATCAAAACTCTCAGCAAGATGGGAATGGAAGAAACCTTTCTCAATATAGTTAAGGCCATCTACCACAAGCCAGAGGCAAATATTATCCTCAATGGAGAAAAACTGAAACCCTTTCCTCTAAATTCTGGCACAAGACAAGGCTGTCCTCTCTCTCCACTCCTATTCAACATAGCACTGGAAGTACTTGCTATAGCAATTAAGCAAGAAAAAGGAAGAAGTCAAGCTCTTGATGTTTGCAGATGACATGATACTCTAGCTAGAGAAGCCTAAAGACTCTACCAAAAAGCTTCTAGAAACAATAGACTCATATAGCAAGGTGGCACGCTACAAAATTAGCACACAAAAATCAATGACCTTTCTATACACCAATAGTAATAAGGACAAAATAGACATTAAGAAAGCAACCCATTCACAATAGTGCCACACAAACTCAAATATCTTGGAATCAACTTGACTAAAAATGTGAAGGACCTATACAAAGAAAACTATAAAACTCTGCTTTAAGAAGTAGAGAGGACACAGGGAAATGGAAGCACATACCCTGCTCATGGATTGGCAGGATTAACATAATTAAAATGGCAATATCCATGACATTTCTCAAAGAAGTGGATCAGGCACTTTTGAAATTCATTTGGAACAATAAACACCCTAGAATAGCTAAAGCAATCATTGGGTAAAATAATATGGGAGGAATTATTTTCCCCAACTTTAAACTGTACTACAAAGCAATAGTTATCAAAACAGCATGGTATTGGAATAAAGACAGGCCCTCAGATCAGTAGAATAGGCTTGAAAACTCAGAGAATGTTCCCTAGAAATACAATCACCTAATTTTTGATAAAGGAACAAGAAATCCTAAATGGAGCAAAGAAAGCCTCTTCAACAAATGGTGTTGGCTCAACTAGCTAGCCACTTGCAAAAATTTGAACTTAGACCCCTAGCTAACATCATAAACGAAGGTTAAATCCAAATGGATGAAAGACCTCGATATCAGACCCAAACCATAAGATATATAGAACAACATGGAGATAAAACACTCCAGGACATTGAGACTAAAGGCATCTTCAAAGGAAAACTGCACTCTCCAAGCAAGTGAAAGCAGATATTAATATATGGGAATATATTAAACTGAGACACTTCTGCACCTCAAAAGAAATAGCGCCCAGGATACAAGAGCTCCCCACTGAGTGGGAGTAACTATTCACCCAATACCCATCAGACAAGTGGCTAATCTCTAAAATATACAAGGCTCTTACAGAAATTTACCAAAAAAAAAATCTAATCCCATCAAAAAATGGGGAGAAGAAATGGACAGACACTTTGACAAAGACCAAATACAAATGACCAAATGACACATGAAAAAATGCTCCACATCACTAAACATCAGGGAGATGCAAATCAAAACAACTATGAGGTACCACCTCACACCCCAGAGATTGGCACACATCACAAAAGAATGAGAACAAGCAGTGTTGACGGGGATGTGGAGAGAAAGGAACTCTTATCTACTGCTGGTGGGAATGCCGTCTAGTTCAACCTTTATGGAAAGCAATATGGAGATTCCTCCAAAAACTGGAAATCGAGCTCCCATATGACCCAGCTATACCACTCCTAGGAATATACCCTAGGAACACAAAAATACAATACAAAAATCCCTTCCTTACACCTATATTCATTGCAGCACTATTTACCATAGCAAGACTCTGGAAACAACCAAGATGCCCTTCAACAGATGAATGGCTAAAGAAACTGTGGTACATATACACAATGGAATATTATGCAGCTGTCAGGAGAGATGAAGTCATGAAATTTTCCTATACATGGATGTACATGGAATATATTATGCTGAGTGAAATAAGTCAGAGAGAGAGAGAGAGAGAGAGAGAGAGAGAGAGAGAGAGAGAAACGCAGAATGGTCTCACTCATCTATGGGTTTTAAGAAAAATGAAATACATTCTTGCAGTAATAACTTTCGGACACAAAAGAGAAAAGAGCTGGAAGTTACAGCTCACCTCATGAAGCTCACGACAAACAGGAATGAGTTTAGTTAAAGAAATAAGTACGTTTTGAACTATTCTAATAATGAGAATGTATGAGGGAAATAGAAAGCCTGTCTAGAGTACAGGCGGGGGTTGGGTGGGGAGGAGGGAGATTTGGGACATTGGTTATGGGAACGTTGCACTGGTGATGGGTGGTGTTCTTTACATGACTGAAACCCAAACACAATCATGTATGTAATAAAGTTGTTTAAATAAAAAAAAAGAAGAAAAGAGTTATTTTCTCTCTACATCCCCACCAACACTGCTTGTTCTCATTCTTTGTGATGTGTGCCAATCTCTTGAGTGTGAGGTGGTACCTCATAGTTGTTTTGATTTGCATCTCCCTGATGATTAGTGATGTGGAGCATTTTTTCATGTGCCTTTTGGCCATTTATATTTCTTCTTTGTCAAAGTGTCTGTCCATTTCTTCTCCCCATTTTTTGATGGGATTAGATGTTTTTTCTTTAAAATTCTGTTAGTGCCTTGTATATTTTGGATATTAGCCCCTTATCTGATGGGTATTGGGTGAATAATTTCTCCCACTCAGTGGGTGGCTCTCATATCCTGGGCACTATTTCCTTCGAGGTGTAGAAGCTTCTCAGCTTAATATATTTCCATCTGTTAATCTCTGCTTTCACTTGGAGAGTGATGATGCCTTTAGTCTCAATGTCCTGGAGTGTTTTACCTATGTGTTGTTCTGTATACCTTATGTTATCGGGTCTGATATCAAGGTCTTTAATCCATTTGGAGTTTACCTTCGTACATGATGTTAGCTGGAGGTCTAAGTTCAAATTTTTCCAAGTGGCTAGCCAGTTGTGCCAACACCACTTGTTGAAGAGGCTTTCTTTGCTCCATTTAGGATTTCTTGTTCCTTTATCAAAAATTAGGTGATTGTATGTCTGGGGAACATTCTCTGAGTATTCAAGCCTATTCCTCTGATCTGAGGATCTATCTTTATTCCTATACCTTATTTGTAACTTGAAATTTTAACACCTGGTGCTAGAATGTAACTATATTTGGAGATATGGGTTGACAGAGATAATGAAATTCAAATTATAGTATTAGACTGAGCCCTAATTCAATCTAATTGGTGTTTATTTAGGAAGAGAACACACATATTGAGGGGACACTGTGAGGACTCAAGGAGAAGATGGCCCTTTATAAACCAAAGACAGAACTCCGTACTCCCAACACCTGAATCTAGGTCTTCTATTTTCCGGGGTTGTGAGAAAACATATTTCTGGTTTTTAAGCCAACTTAACATATGGCATGTGTTATTGTCACTAGTTTGTAGATAAGAAAACTGCTTATTTGGGAGATAAGTCACTTGTCTGTGGTCTTACTGGTGTTCAAGTAGCTTATCCAGGCTTCAAACCCTGTTCAGCTGATAATATCTTACATATGGTAAGATATTGATGAATACCAATAATTGTTATTTATTTTTACATTGACTTGAAAAAGACATTATTGAAATCAATAATGTATACCAAGAAATGAAGTTGATTTATGGAGGTACCTCACACAAACCAGGAAGGAAAAGAGAAGTTCATGTTTCTCAATTTTTGCTTGTACTCAGCTGAAGCTGACCTTAGCTTCTTCAAGACTAGATACAGAATATTCCCAAGAAATGAATTTTTAATTGTCAAATGTGCATTGATTTATAGGCAGAGTAAAAAGGCATTTGAGTGGAAATATGTTCTATAAGGGTACTACTAGTATATATCAACACCCACTCTAAAATCGGAAAATGTTTTTCCAAATAAGAACTTTAATGCCTAATTAGTGAAAGATGGCCCTCATAATATGGCCAAAGTTAAAGTTTAGGTTCACAATTGTTTGAAACTAAGATATTAGTCTACGACTTCTCAATCATATTTTTATTTCTTTTGTACATCTCATCAAAGCATTTTCATTAGAATAAGTCACTCAGGACAGAAGCCAAAATAAATAGTTGAGTTCAAATTACTACAGTGTAGGGAGCACAGTCTCCAGACCTAAGTTATGGAGACTTTAATAATTCTATGAGGTTCTAATGTTTATAAAATTGGCTTGTGTGAATTTTTTTCTTTCAGATTTATTTCTAATTTCTAAAGTCACCCATGAATTTGGTTGTCTCTCTTGTCAAGCTTTCTAATGGTTTCTCAGAGGGTTAGCCAATTGATCATTTACTTTTCTTGGCATTCATTAACTTCTATCACTTGGCCTAAGTTCAGTGACCTCTCTGCCCACCAGACTGGCCTTGTCACCAATGTTTACTACATGAGAACCAGAGATGCTTGCCAGTTCCATTACTTCTATCCTTTCTTCCAGAATATGCTAGAATGGTCTGAAGTCAAAGGAAAATAAAGCTAATATACAAACATTCTCACAAATATAATCTTTTCTCATGTTCTTTTGGGTTGGTCTGGATATATCATGAACTGTTTCAATATAGTTTTGAAACTTGATAGATTTGTTTCAAATCTCAACTGTCACCTATAAGTCATATGACTCTGAACATATTATTTAAATTATCACTTAAGTAAACCAGTCCTCAGTTTAAATGATGATTACTTAATAGTTTTGATTAAAAAAATAAAATAATGTAAGTAAAGTATTTAGGAAATATCTGGCATATGGTAGGTACTTAATAAATTAAGAACATAAATAAAAGATATCTAATGACTTCACCTAATATAATTTCCAATGCTTTCTGTGTGGTTGAGATTTCAGTTTCAACACAAAGCTTGCCTATATTCTTTCAGAGAAGAAATACCATGGTGGCCTAACATGCAATTGGGACTTAACCTCACATATGACCCCACAGTCCCCATGGAGGACATTCTCCATGTGTTTCAAACTTGGTGCATCATCCACCAAGCATTTTCTCTCCGGAAAAAGCAGGAGACCGCCCAAGGTTTGGATAAGTTCAAGGAAGCATCTAACATTTTGGGAGCTGTCCCATCAAAACTGGAGCTGTCTGGGTTTTGACCATTGGGGCCAATATTCTTTTCTGTCTGGGCTTTTAAAAAAGATCAGAACATTGAATTAGAATTTCCACTTCTCTTTGTCATTAGAAGCTCTTAAGTATGAAGATTTCATTAATTTCAACCAGAATGTTGTGGGTAGAAAAGATGAGTAACGTGAGAAAATAAATGAGGGCATTGGCACTGAATGAGGGGGAGTTAGAGACTCTAAAGACAAAAATAAAAGCTGTGTTCCTCATCTGACCTAACCCAGAGTGTGTTTCTGTATGAGAGGGGAAGTGTTATGATATGTAGTTGTTTCTAGAATGCTTTTGAATCATTCCTACATTGTAGAGAGAAAGAAGTTTTTTGTATTTTAATTCTATTTCTATTTTTTTAAACAACTTTATTACATA
The DNA here is from genome assembly GCF_024139225.1 of Suncus etruscus. NCBI lineage: Eukaryota > Metazoa > Chordata > Mammalia > Eulipotyphla > Soricidae > Suncus > Suncus etruscus. Next base: position 142,979,005 of record NC_064850.1, read on the forward strand.
CATGATTGTGTTTGGGTTTCAGTCATGTAAAGAACACCACCCATCACCAGTGCAACATTCCCATCACCAATGTCCCAAATCTCCCTCCTCCCCACCCAATCCCCGCCTGTACTCTAGACAGGCTTTCTATTTCCCTCGCACATTCTCATTATTAGAATAGTTCAAAATGTAGTTATTTAACTAAACTCATCCCTGTTTATTTATCAGATGGAATGACTTCTTAAAACCTCTCCAAACATCTGTTTCTTTATTAGCAAAATAAAAATATTAGTAACATTTTGAGGATAAATTTTTAGCCTACTTATCAGGTCTCTCAATTTATTTATGATTCAGAAAGCATGTAGTCTAGCAATATAAGGACTCATATATAATAAATAATAACTCATCCATTTTAAAGTATTAATGTGATCCTTATTATATACATGTATATTTCAAGGAAAATTTCCCATTTGTATTCTTATTTTTCACTCTTCCTAGTAACACGTTCCACCTTTATAAAAAAAATAAACTTGAAAATACACTTATAGAGATAGTACAGAGGTTAAGGCTCAATCCTTGCATACAGCTGCCCTAGATTCAATCTTGCATCTCCACGGTCTCTGAACCCTGCTAGCAGTGATCCCTAAGCACAGAGCCTGGAGTAAATGTAAGCACCAGATCCATAACAAAAAAAAATATATAATTGTATCCTTAGAACATTTATAGAAAATTTTAAACAGAATGTGACCTTTTAAAATTAAATTAATTATATTACTCTTTATTAAAATGTTAATCTCAGTCTCTTATGCTTTTCAATTTACTCTAATCAACACTCATGAAAAATGTAACTTAATTACTTGTATATGTGCAACCAATGCTATTCTGCCGTCTTAGAATTCTATTTTCAGTCACAGAGAAATGTGCTCAGTGGCCAACTGCACAGACCCCAACATGTTCACCCTGATCCTCACTTCTCCACTGAAGTTCAGTAAGTTACATACTCACTCCAATTTCCGTTATGAAGGCAAGTGTAGTGTATACAAAGGTTTGCCTTTAAGGTTTATGATTTTACAGAGTTGCAGGCCTCTTCACCCAAGTGATATTTGCCTTACAAACTTTGATAACTCTTTTTGCAAATGCAAAAATTGCTTAAGTTATTCCTACCCTGTTTTGATTGTTGCTATAGTCTTTCTATAATTTTCAGAATCCTTAGTTCTCTCTCAATTGACCCACAATTGAATTTTGCACTGCTCTAAATAAAATGATGATTTGAATAAATACCACATATTGCTTTCATTAATGTCACATTATATTTAAATTTTGAAGTCCAAATCAAAAATTGGATCTCTTAACATTGTTCAGACTTTAGGAAAATCTGAGGGCTGGGAATAATTTTTCTCATGGGCTAAACACTAACTCACACAACACACACCAAATTCTAATGGCTCTCAACAGTTTGTTATTGTTGTTGTTGTTGTTTGCTGCCCTATTGCCATAGATATCTTATGTACTCCTCTACAGTGGCTTTTCTCTTCAGGACAGTGTTTCTGTATTTTTGGGGCCACATGTAGTTCAAAGGAACTTTCTCCCACTGATAACATGAGAATCACATTGCCAATTGCATAAATAGAATAGAAATACTCCTGCTTGGGCTCCCAATTTAATTGAGAAAATGTTGGCTAGAATATAATGCTTTGGATCCTACAGCATTTTAATCAACATCTTAATCTATTTGGAGATAAAGATCCTTATTTACATTCCTTCTTTAGGACATGCCTGGTGGTCCGCCTCATTCCACAGTGGGCCCATCATAGCTTCTTGCTGGCCTTTTATTTGTCACAGGCTGTCACTAGGTCAGTGATGCCTCCTGTCAAGACAGGAAGCATTCTTCTCATCCTTTCTGTACAGAGACAAAAAAGAATTATTGCTAAAAAAATATTTAAAAGCCAATGATTTGCTAAGGACTTTAGACATCATACCCAAGAATAAAAACCAATATAAGATGTATCCCAGATATTTATAGCAAGAAGTTAAAATTTCCCTATGGCAAAATAAGTCAGGAGATTTCTGGAGGAACAAATAAAGCCAAACTCCTTTGAAATCATTCTGAGAAATACAGATGTCCTGGACTTGATTCATGATAAAATTCATTTATACCCCCAATGGTCTTTCTCATCTTCTCCATCAAAAGAGCATGAATGACAAGATAAAAATAGATGTTGCTAACATTTGCCATGTCAGAAAAGAAAGTCAAAGAAAAAGGAAAGAAAGGAATTCATCTAGAAAATTACAACTTAGGAAATTATAAGAAAATCTCATTTTCTGGCTGGAGGAAGCTGAACCCAGCTTACTGTAGCTTGTGTGCAGCCTGTCCAAATACACTCTGTGAGACTGTATAGTGCTTTTCGTCTAGATAACTTAACTAAGCTAATTGTTTCATTACATTTTCATAAAGGTAGAACCCATCGAACCTAAGGAAAGGATGAAGCCTAATGGAGTTGCAACTAGAAGGAGGAATACTAATTAGACATATTGACCATCAGAAAATTGCCTATTGTTCAATGAAAATATAGGTGCCCGGAGAAGAGTTAAGCCACTGCAGGTGAGTGAGTGTGTGGTTCTCTTAGGCAGAATTGGGTCAATGTGAAACAGGTGGATTACTTCAGTTGTTTGCCTCCTGCGAAAAATGTTCTGCTAAGCCTAACATTAATATATTGTGTTTCCCCAAGAGTAGGATGTGTCCTGCAGACCACATCAAACTAATTCTCACAACATCCCTGGAAAGCAGAACATGAAGGGGAAGAATAATATATTCACAGGTATTTGCTACATTCATAAATTCCTAAGAGAAAAATGCAGGCTTTGTGGGGAAAAATTGAATAACTTAAGCAATTCTACTGCATAGGTAGGGAAATATTAAGAAGGATTATGCAGCTGTTGGAAAGGGTGCATTTGCAAATATGAGAATCAAATGTGAAGAACAATTTTGGGGGTCAAATTAACAGCCTTATTTGCGGGAGGAAAAAATTCTGGATGTTTTAATAAAGAAATGGAGAGAGAGGGAGAATGGGCCACCAAATCTTCAAGATAATTCTTAGACAACTAGGCATGATTTGTCCAGAAAAGTTATAGCCTGCTGAACATTTACTAAAAATTTATACTGCAGTCCTAATTTGAATGAAAATGCCTTACCTTTTATAGTCAGTACTGATGGCACACAGTAAGAAAATTGCTCAATGATAGGTACAGTACATGCCTTCCATGCTATGAGGCAATGGGTTCAATTTCTGGCACCACAAACAAAAACTACTAAATATCATAGGCTCAAAGTACCTGCCAACTATCTTTTATGTAATCCCTTCAATGACAGAAAGAATTCATTTTCTTCTTATTCTCTGTCAATACTTAAGACCTGGTTTCTAAGTGACAGTCTACTAGCAGGGGTCTCAAACTCGCGGCCCGCGGGTCGTTTGCGGCCCTCCGTACAACATTTTTTGGCCCTGCCCTATAGGAATCTTTTTTGTTTAGTTTTTTTTAGTTGTTTGGGTCACACACCCCCAATGTTCAAGGCTTACTACTGACTTTGCACTCAAGGATCACCCCGACTTTGCCTCCTGCGGCCCCCAGGTAAATTGAGTCTGTGTGAAGATCAGAGTCCCTTTTATCTGTTAGCAAAGCTTCTGCTTTCCCATATTGGATACCTATGGCAGGTAAGATGTAGCTAAAGGAGAAATACTGCAGTTACAACTACAGTAATGGGCAAAATTTTAAAAAGTCTTAAAATTAATGTTCTAAAGTTCCAGTGGTCCTCAAACTATGGCCCATGGGCCACATATTGTATTTGTATCTGTTTTGTTTCTTCATTGCAAAATAAGATATATGCAGTGTGCATAAGAATTCGTTCATAAGTTTTGTTTTTACTATAGTCAGACCCTCCAATGGTCTGAGGAACAGTGAACTGGCCCCCTGTTTAAAAAGTTTGAGGACCCCTGTAACATTTGGCTTGAGTACAGGTATTGGTGAGAGTAAAGGATTGGGAAGAAAAGTGGGGTGGAATCCATGTATGATAACTTATGTATGTCTAACTCAGTTTCTTCCTGCAACTGAAGTAATAAAAAGGATAGTAATAGGTGCCAGGACAAGCCACATGATGCATCTATGGCAGCCCAACTCTCCCTGTCCAAGCAATGTCTTGTGGTGTCATTCCTCTAGAAAAGTCACCAATCACTGGTGTGTTTGGATTCCATGGCTGCATCAACCATAGACTCATCTCCTACACAACAGAATTATATATAGACCTGCCCTGTTTGTTTCTCACAGAGCCCCACTATATCACTCTGCTGACAGAGTCATTATTATCTTCCTCTTTCCCAGAGTCTTGGCCCCAAGTGGCTGAAGGTTCAGATTAGTAGACATTTGGGATGTAACCCACTAGGATGATCCACAGCACTCTCTTGCTAATTCTAATTTCTCCAAAATGAGGGGAGCTGTCTCCTCAGGGGAGTTCCTACAGGACCTTTTGAGGTGATTCTCAATTCAGAGACTAAGTCTTTTTCTAGGGTATTGACACCAATGTTCTCTCCTGTCTTTCTGTACCTGCTTTTAGGTAATTATATAAAAAGACCCTCCATAGGGGGGTCTTCATTTCAGGTGTTTTTTCTGATGCTTGATCCTTGCTAGCTTATAGAAGTCACTTCAACATAGATAAAAAAAAACAGTTAAATTTTTATTTCCATCTCTTTCTTATTGGCACACTATTAGCTAACGGAATGACACATGAATGAAAATTTTACATTTATTATTCTCTGCTGTTACTTCACCTGCAAGACAAAAAGTAAGAACCTAAATTCAAATTGGAAGTTTATTTTATGTCATATAAAAGAGACTCCCCTGTCATGTCTCTATCAAGATCAAATCTGAACTTGTCCTAGAGCTGTATGTCTACTTCTATAAAATCATGGTGATGGAGGCCAGAGGGGAAGTACAGTGGGTAAAGCACTTGCCTTACACTGGCAAGCACTAAGGTTCAATTCCTGATATTATATAGAGTCCCCTGGACACCGGTCAGTGATTAGTCCCTAAGCACAGAGCCAGGAGTAAGTCCTGTTTATGGACTTGGTGGTAAGGAAGTTTGCAGATGAATCTAAATCTTTCATTTAAAATGAACTAAATAATAAATAATAATAATACTAAATAATAAAATACTTTTATCACAGTGATAAACTGTGAAGCAGATAGATTTGATCTTTACCTCCATTATACAGAGAAGAATACTGAAAAGTAAAGAGTTTGGGTTGTTTTTTAGCACTTGATCCAGATCTCATGGTTCCCATGTGAAGTCAACGCTTAAACTCACACCTTCTGGCCACAGTCCTCAGGCCTTATCCCCAGCTCACAGCCATGAACTCACAGATAATCCAAATTAAGATTCAAGTGATAATTTTAATTCTGAACATGATCCCAAATCTTCAAAGAGAAATTCTATTTGATCACTCTATTGCAGCAGTTAAGTGATCTTGAAATCTGTAGGAAAATTTTTATTTTTTTCCCACAAAAGGCAGATAAAACAGCACTGGTTACAGAATTTTCTGTTTCTTAAACATTTCCATCCTCAAGTCTATGCCCCAGCGAACAAGGGGTGGGAGTGGGAGGTGACCTTTACAGATTTTTTACCACTTAGAGGAAGGGATAGAAGAGCTGTCACAGAAACTTAAAACAACACAGAGCAGGAAATGAGAGAAAACACCATACTGTAATCCTGTTTCGGTCTCCAAGGAGCAAACACGAAAACAGATGCCTGTGGCTTTAAGAGAAACAGTCAAACTGGGAGAGTGTTACAGGTGCTAAGGAAGGGAATGTTTTTCATGCCTTGGTTCTGGGGATTCCCAAAGGCCTGGGTCTGCTTCCAAACAGCCCGCAACCTTTACCGTGTGTTATCTGGTATATGTTTATTATTGGGGTGAACCCTGTGGGGAGGAAAGCACCGAGCCTTTCCAGGAGGCCTTCCTCCCCAGGATGGATCCATCACTTATCTCTGTGGAGAGTTGCCACCCAGGGATTCAAGGTCATTGCATAGAGCTTGTCTCTGGTCAGTGTCTTTCCTGATCTCCACATCTTTCTCTTATGCTTCTCCATTTGTTGCTAATTATTGTTCTGTTTCTCTGCTTCTGAGGAAAGGATCAGGCCAGCACTGGATGAGACACACTTGGGTTTTTCCTAATCCTGGTGTCTCCTTTCCATTAGAGGCAAGCGATGGATAAGGAGATGGGCCTGACCCAAGGCTTTTTGGTACAGCCAACTCCAGACCTGTGAAGTCAGCCCACAGTGTGAGCAGGCTGTTTCAGTACCTCTAACAGGCCTTTTCATCTGGGTTTCTCAATCCTTGTCAAAGCTTACCTGCTTCAGCCATTAGGCCTCTTGCCTGAGAATCAGAGTTCATCTCACCACATCATTCTCAGCATGGACCAGTCTGTGGCCTGGTTTTCATTAGTAGATTTATTTTTACTAACAACATTCTCTAAAAATATCAGTGATCATATCTTAAACAGTCATATCTTAGATCCCATTTTTCTGTCCCTTTCCCTCCTTCTTTCTTATTTTCTGGTGATGAACATGCTGGGAGAGTCCCATGTTGATTCTCCTTCCTTTCCATACAATGCTCTAATCTCTTCATTTCTCTTCTTTTCTCTTTTCTATAATTCTGGGTGTGACCCCAAATTGTATTCTTGGTCTTCCTGTCTATATCTGCACATTATCCTTTGGTAAAGTCAGACAGCACTTCTTTCAATGTCACCTCTATGTGAATAACTCTTGAATTAGTATCTCAAGCCCCATAATGTTCTTCCTGGAAAGTATTAGAATGGCTTTAAAAAATCAGAAAAATATAACAGAAATGGAGTCAGGATTTGTAAATATTTGTTGTTTATAACTGTGCTTAGAGATTACTATGATCTTGGTGCTCTGGAGTCTCTCCCAGGGGTGCTGGGAATTGGACCTCGCCTCCTACATGGGTGCACACCAGCTCAATTGTGCTTTCCCTGGTCCAAATGAACTGAGTTCCTACAGACATACCAAAGTAAGATCATTTATGTGTGAAAGAAATCTTAGCAATTTTCCCTAAGCAACCTTCTTTTTCTTTTCCTTTTTTTGCTTCAAGTATTTCCATGAGACTGAGTTTCTGTGAGCTGCTTTGGCCTTCAAATTTCATTTCACAATTTTCTACCTTACTTTCTTCCCCACACATAGTTTTTCTTCTGCCATCCTCTATCAGTTCTATGCCTAAGTCAGCACACATAACATAGTGAGTTTTTCTTTCTCAGTTTTTTTGAGAGATGGGTGAAGATGTGGTAAAATCTGAATGATCAGATGGGAACCAGGATAGCCAGGAGAGTGGATTCTAATGAAATAGCATCCTCAGGGGAATCTGCTTATAGATTTATGGGAATTGAAAATGAAACTCCACCATCCCTTTACAGAGGTACCTTTATTCTTCCCATCACTCACCTCCCCATTGCCAATAATTATTAAAACCCATATTACCTCAAGTGAAGTTATGTGTTATGTGGGAGAAAATTTAACGAAACCTTTCATTAAAAAAATACCCTAAAAAAAAAAAAAAGAAAATACCTATCCTAAAAGAAGCTTATAATCTCTTGATGATTAAGATTTTGACCCTGTTACATTTCCTTAGACAATGACTTATTTTAGGCATTATTGAAAATTCCTAGTTTAAAGGACAACTATTTTTATTCAACAGCATGAATCATACACTTTCTTTCCATTTTACTATTTCCTACCTTATTCATGTGGCTGGAATATTCATATTTCCCAATTCTCTATAGAACTTGTTAGATTTGTTTAGGCTTTAATATTAAATGTAAGTGTGACATAAATAGTTATATATTTTCCAATATAATTATCTCATTTATTAAAATATATTGAAGTAATAGAAATTAAAAAATTGAGTTGGTGAAGAGCATTGCTTGGATACTAACAAATGTTCCATGAATGAATTTGTCCTTTTAGTTTAGTAATCATCAGTGTTAATAAAAACGTTAGTGACAGAATATTTTGGAGCCCTTACAACTATTTGTTTAGTTTTCTCAGTTTCTTTGTTAGTTGTTCAGGAAAATCTATATTTTAAAATGCTTATATTTAACTTTTATGCAATGGCTTTGGAAACTATTTGGAATTTCTAAAATTAAACCATTCTTACAGTCATATAATGTCTTACTAAGAAACTTTATTGTGAGGTGAGAGGGAAAGCAGAATGCCACACTGCTGAGTGTATCTCCAAGGAAAATCAGTTACATTTTCTCAGAATTTTGTGCCAGAGCAAAGATGAACTTAGGAACACTCAAACCATGATTCTGTGTTCCATGAGCTGTTGACCTCTAGTCATTATTCCAACTCAGACTCTATAAAAATTCAAACTTATTCTTTTTTTTTTTTGGTTTTTTGGGCCACACCCATTTGATTCTCAGGGGTTACTCCTGGCTAAGCACTCAGAAATAATTGCCCCTGACTTGGGGGGACCATGTGGGACGCGGGGGGATCGAACTGCGGTCCTTCCTTGGCTAGCGCTTGCAAGGCAGACACCTTACCTCTAGCGCCACCTCGCCGGCCCCCAAACTTATTCTCAGCAGTAAATCCAACCACACAGTTATATGGTACTGCAGTTTCAACACTGCATCTGATAATAAGATATTAACATACTTAATAAGTTATTAATATTTTTGATATCTTGTCTTTCCTACTATGCTTTCTTTTTTCCTTTTTGCAAATGAAATATTTTTGTTTTAGTTAGAAATTTCTCTCAACACTTTAATTATGAATGATTAACCTTTCAAAATGGAACAAAGTATTTGGCACCTGTTTTAAATGAAGTGATGTTTGTAAAGTGATTGGTCACAGTATAACACTGAGACACACAAAATGTCAATTCTTTTTTTTTGTTTGTTTGTTTGTTTTGGGGGGTTTTTTTTGGCCACGCCTGGTGATGCTCAGGGGTTACTCAGAAATTGCACTCAGAAATTGCTCCTGGCTTGGGGGACCACATGGGACGCCAGAGGATCAGACCACGGTCAGTCCTAGGCTAGTGCGGGATGCCTTGCCGCTAGCACCAGCCCCAGAAACTCTTAATATTAACCCTGAGGTGGATGATGTGAATCTCTCTGGGATCCTGACTATAGATGTTGTAGAAGGTCACATGCCACAAAAAAAAAAATGATAAATCCATCTTATTTTGAACCTTATATCTCTGCTTCTTTTCTTTCTTACATTTTTCTTTTTCTTTAATTTATTTTTTTTTTTCTGTTTTGGAGCCTAATCTGGAAGTTCTTGTGGCCTACTCCTGACTCTGTGCTCAGTCTTGGCAGTGCTTAGGGGACCTTATAGTATCAAACTGAGATTGGCTATGTTAGGCAAATACCTTGGCTCTTGTACTATCATTCTGACCCTACCCTGTACTTCTTTGTAATATTTATTATAATTTTAAAATAAATGGCCTTTGAAATTTGGGAAATCTCAATGTCTTCAGAATCAGGATATGGGCCTAATCCTTTGAAACCTTCTTTCACTGAACTTTCAGTACAGGTAGAGCTAAGATCTATTTGTATTGTTTCTCCATCAATTGCTTAAGGCACAGAACAATTTGGGTGCATAACAAACACTCTATATTAAAATACTGTACTCCGGGATCTAGTCCAGCCATGTCATCTCAATCCTCTAATTTTTGTTATAAATATAATCATTTTTATGGTTTTGATGCTACTTGACTCATTATTCCCTGAGTTATATAAAGTTCTTCTCTGTGGGACAGTGAGTTGGCTGAAACTGAGTTTTCCACCTACATAAAACATCATGAAAGACACTGGAGGGCCAAAATTCTTGATTTGTAAAGGAAAGTCTGAAGCCACAGAACTTTCTAGAAAAAAAAGAAGCATATTTTGATCTTACAAAATTCAAAAAAACATTGTCAGACTAATCATTATTAATTTCATCAAAATATTTGATCAAATAATCTAGGATTGCTTTTCACTTTAAAAGTATTTCTAGTATCATTTTAAATGTTTTTTCTGTTTTCCATATATATACCTAACCACATAACAAAGGGACCCAAGATTTCCTTTATGAATTTTTTTTATTGCCAAATAACACTGGACTTTTTTGGATTGTGTGGTACATACCCATTGTTAACTATGTTGGCTGTTATCCAGAATAGAGTAAATGATAAGTAAGACTAGCTCTGAAGCTTGGGAAATCCCCATTTTCAGGACAGACAGGAAACCTGACCTTGAACTTTATTCTCACCTTCCTGGCCCCCATCTCATCTTCCATCCCCTGACATTCAACCATATGAAACCTCCACTTGATCATAAATAACAGGTGAACTTCAACCAAAGTGGAAACATATTTTCCAACAATAAAATTTAAAACCATAAGAATTGGAGGTGGTAAATAATCTAAAATTCTATTATTTCAGCTAACTCATTTACAAAAAGGAAAAAATGGAACCCCAGATGACTAAAAGGTAAGAGTAGGACCAGAATCTTGAATGGAAAATTGGAATTCTCCAAAAACAACCACACAAACACAGTCCTGCTCCAGATTCCATCTCTAAGATCATGTAAAGCAGAATACAGACTGAGAAACAATTATTTTGTACACTCATCTGATCTCAAAAGTCCCAAGCTCTAAGACATATTCTAAAAGTAGAAGCAAAGTAAAAGAGAGGCAAATGCTTAATTTACATATTAGAGGTAGTATCCCAATAGTATCAGAATTTCTCTTGATTTTATTCAGCTAAATGAACAAAGTAATATCCAAGGTAAATTTTATAAAGACCTGATGAACTTAATTAAATTTATTTTATAGTAACTTGAAGAGATTCCCATTGATTTTTGTGTTTTAACAAAGCCTTTTTTTTATTATAGATTTTCATAGATCAAATGGAAGACAAAGTAAAACCGGAACATGCTAAGTGCACTACATGAGAACCTCCTGAGATGGTAATTGAGAAACTGTTTCTAAGCTGGTCTCCCAGTCCAGGACATTAAGGACAGAGATAACCACAATTAGGCATAACTGAGCTCTGTTGGAATCCTGCTGGCAGAAAAGAAGCCTCATCCTTACATCCCTGAGCACATGACCATCTTGGTAATGATGCAGAATATCAACCAATTACCATGACTCTTGGAAATGTGTCTGTCCCTCAGAAAGGGTCTTTCTTGCATGTCAGAGTTATTATTATCTACAAGGTTTTAGGCTTCCTTCATTGATAGGGTGGAGGCAGTTGGGCTACACCCAACTGTGTTCAGGGCATACTTCTGGAATCACTTCTGGGCAGTGCTCAAAGGACCATATGTGGTAACAGGCACCAGACAGGGGTTGGCTGTGTGTAAGGTAAATGCACTATCTCTGCACTGTCTCTCCAGTCCAGCATTTTTTATTTATGATTGATGATAAACAACTGTACCAGAGCTACTAATGGCCAAGCTGTTAATCTAAGGCTGATATAAATAATTTTGCTCTCATTAAATTAATATTAGTTTCAAATGATGTTTTATCTACATGTAAGGATAGAATAATGGAATCTATGAAGTGGAATACCTTGTTTGAATTATTTCTGTATATTCTTGAAAATAATACACTTTTCCAGAATCAAATAGAAAAGTGAGAATGACAACGTCTATTCTATGATGCTTTTGATTCTTAAAGATGCTACTTTTCTTGTACTCTTTATTGAATGGAACTTTTATAGATAAATGTATGGTATCCTTTTTTTAAAGTGACGTATGTTCGGTTGGTGCTATGTCAAGTAAACTTACACATAATTTGAAAATGAAAGCGGTAGTAATCATTTAAGAAATTTGCATTTATTTATGTTTAAAATTATAGTTTATAATCAGAAGAAAGTAAAGATCTTTTCAAAAAGATTCCAAATGAGTTTTAAAATTCTGATCATTTTCTTAATACTTTTACGGTCATGAAAAGAAATAATATATATTTAATTTTAGTTGTCCAGATATACAAAATTTTAGATAATATTAAGCTTGAAATCAGTAAATTCAACAACAAAAAAAGAAATCAGTAAATTTTTAGAATTTTTTAAAGTTTTGCCAAAGAAGGTTTTTAATTATAATCTTTGTTATAGTTTTTCAGCATAACAGAGATGGTAAATATTTCTTAATTATACTCAGATACTCAGGCAATAACCTGCAAATAAATTGCCTTTCATTGGAATTTTTCTAGTAGTGAGAATTTAGCAAGTTATCAGAGAGGATATGTGGTCATATCTTTTCTGTATAAAATGATCTGCTCTGAAATCTTGAGAAATGGTCAAAAATGAAAGGCATAAACTTAAAAGCATGATTTAAAAATGCCTTCCTCACACCTATATTTATTGGAGCACTATTTACAATAGCCAGACTCTGGAAACCACCAAGATGCCCTTCAATAGATGAATGGCTAAAGAAACTGTGGTACATATACACAATGGAATATTATGCAGCTGTCAGGAGAGGTGAAGTCATGACATTTTCCTATACATGGACATGGAAACTGTTGTGCTGAGTGAAATAAGTCAGAGGGAGAAAGATAGACACAGAATAGTTTCACTCATTTCTGGGTTTTTAAGAAACATAAAAGACATCATTGTGATAATGCCCAGAGACAATAAAGATGAGGACCAGAAGGACCAACTCACAATATGAAGCTCATGACAAAAAGTGGTGAGTGCAGTTAGAGAAATAACTACACCAACAACTATCATGACAATGTTAATGAGAGAGAGATGTAGAATGCCTGTCTCGAATACAGGCAGGGATGGGGGAGAAAGGAGATCGGGGATATCGGTGGTGGGAATGTTGCACTGGTGAAGGGGGGCTGTGCTGTTTATGACTGGAACCCAACTACAATCATGCTTGTAATCATGGTGCTTAAGTAAAGATACTATTTTTAAAAAAAATGAAAGGTATAGTTTGTGTTAGTATTTAAATATTCTTAAGTTATGAATTTGCTCATTTCTATAAGTACTTAAGTTTTTCTTTCCAAAAGGATTAGACATCTGTTACAGATGACATGCAGAAATTTATATATTTTTAGCAAATGCTTTAATGGAAAATGGTAGGTTTTTATAGTTGTATAGTTGTAGTATCTATTAAGTCAATGGATTTTTGCAAAGTAGGATTGGGTTCCCCAACTTGTAGAAATTAAGTTAGCCATTGGTCTAAAACTTGCTTCTGTGTCTTGTCTTCTGTGCCTTGTCTACCTATAACTTTTGTCATCTGATTCACTGTCTTTAACTAAGGTAACTAAACCATATAGGATTGAGGGTGGATTCAAGTCTACATGGAGACTGATGGATACTATGTCCTCTATAGAGGAGAAGGAAGAATGTTGATCAAAGTGTCAAACATTTCTTGCCAAATGTAAAGAGCAGAAAGAAATGTTTCCTTTTAAAAAAAGATATTTCCACGCCAGAGTGGTCTTTAGGGCCACGCCTGGTAAATTGGGCCCTGGGGGGAGTGTGGGGGAGAGAAATCCCTCCCCTATGCATACACGAATTACAGAGGCAGGGACTGGGCTCAGAAAACTCAACATGCCAGGACTTCTGGGTGTCTTCAACTGGTATGTTGGGGCTCTGGGCAAGACAGCTAGCCATAGGCCCCCTGGGCTGACCACTTAGTCCAGGAGACTGAGATCTCCCCACGCCAGACTGGTCTTCATGGCCATGCCTGGTAAATCGGGCCCTGGGGGGGAGGGTGGGGGGGAGAAATTCCTCCCCTATGCACACTGGACCCCATTCAGGAGTTTTTTTGTTACTAGTATTCATTTTCAAAAGTGCATGGGCACAAATGCTTTTTAACAACACCCAAATATTCTTAATTCTCGGCTGTTTCTAGGAAAAAAATGGAATTCCCTAGATTTGGAGGATAATATTCAAATAGGTTTGTAAAATCAGTGTATATGTAGACGTGACTTCCTATACAGTGGTCCTCTTTGACTGCCAAGCCTAATCCATAAACAATTCATCTATACAATGTATATAGCCCCTCTGATATATTTCACCTCCCCCACACCAGAGCCCCTTCTACTCCCTCATCTCCCAATCCAGATTCGTTAGTTTACCTTCAATTAACCCTCTTTACCCTCAGTTCTTTAATTTGTTAGACACCAAGACCGAGCTCCTGCCCCAACAGATTCTGCCCTTTTGCACAGCCCTACAAAGCTCATTATTACTCCTTAACTCTCTCACCCCAACTGTTAGTACCCCACATTTACCCTTTTTAACTTCAGTACTACACAGTCCTAATCACAGACCAAAGTCATGCATTGGATTTAACAACCCCCAACTATTTCAAAAGACATAAAATGAACACATATGTCTTTTGAATATTTTTTATGTATTTTCTTTAACAGCTATAACTCATTCTAAATAATCTTTTACCATGAAGATTCTACCCACTTTTTATCTTGTCTTCTCTTTGTGAGCTGTTCAATAAGGAATTTTGGTGCAAGAGTCCCTCAGTTTAATGCTTATGATTGAACCATGTCATGGGGATTGTTGGACTTGTTCTTATGGCCCCCATATGTGCCTATAACACCATGTGGCATTGTTCCTTGTTTGCATAGGCACATTAAAATGGGTAAATACTATACATACAAATAAGTTCTTATCTAATAGAGATTGAAACACACAAATCTTGTAGTGCAATGGGACCTTATACCTTGAACATTGATATAATGACCTGGCACAGGCCTCAGAAGAATGGGTATCCTTCATTCACCCCTCAACCGGGAAACTACCTGCAAAACATCCAAGGTTTTTATAACAACACCTGGAAGCAATCCTCTACCAGGGAAGACCCTACCACTGCTCTGACATCGACCTGCTCAAAAGAGACTTCCCTTAACACTAAGAAGACTTGACAACAACAACGACCTGCTTACAGGACAGGGTTCTCTGCATTGCCCTTTAATTGTGAGGTGAAACGAGAGGACGCTCTGCACCATCCTGACTGCAATGTAGGATATGTAGATTCCAGGATCTTTAATACAGAAACATGATACCAATAACAGAGACTGTGTGAAAAATAAAAGTGTAACGGCACTACAGACAATGACCTGGATTGGACAAACTAGTTTGCCTGGAGCTTAGAGTTGGTCTTATGCCAGGAAACTTCAGGGGTAGGGTCTCCTTGTATTTCGGCCAAGGTTTTTCCTTTCCATGTCCCTCATATGTTGGTGGGCCTCTGCAAACAATAATTGCCACCCTAACACCGTTTTTACTGTGCTCCTTTGACTCTAATCTTTAAGAAAAGCAACCCACTTAAACTTTTGAGGTTAACTTAAACTAATATGCATGTGCATGGAAATGTAAAAAAAAATACTTTGCCTCCAATGCTTAAGGAGTTACATAAGTTTTATGGCTTTAGATTGCTTTGTGTGATGCTAAGAAATATTATGTACTACAATCTGGGGACTTGAGGGACAAAGTAATTGTACCTGGGTTCTATTTTATTTTTCTTAATGTTCTTTGGCTGAAAGTTCAAAGTTAAGATATCAGCAATGCAGGAGACCACATGAGATGCTGGAGACAGAACCCAGGTCGACCCTGTGTAAGCCAACCACCCTAGCTGCTGTGTTATCATTCCAGCCCTAAAGAAAGGTTTTATTGGCAAAAGCTGGCTCCCTGTGTGTGACACCAGGCGGGGAAAATCCGCGAAAGTACACCGGCCCAGTGGGGCTCAGCTGTGAAAGACTGTGAGTGTGACCTGTCTATGTCTGTCTACTGTCCTCTTGCGTGAAACTCTTGCGAGTGGGGCAAAAAGAGCCTCCAGAAACCTCGCTCGCCCAGACGCCATTTTCAGGGAGGGACTTCAGAGCATAAAAACCGGCTATCCTTTGCAAAAGCTGGCTCCCTGTGTGTGACACCAGGCGGGGAAAATCCGCGAAAGTACACCGGCCCAGTGGGGCTCAGCTGTGAAAGACTGTGAGTGTGACCTGTCTATGTCTGTCTACTGTCCTCTTGCGTGAAACTCTTGCGAGTGGGGCAAAAAGAGGCTCAGAGGAGCACGGCCGCTCCGCTTCGCTACGCGGCCGTGCACTCTTTCTAAGGAAAGAACTCCATTGCAACAAGAAGGAAAAATCACACTAAGAACGGCGCTATATCACAGAAGCAAACATTTCTCTCTGGACTGTCTTCTCTGTTACATGCTCGGGCCTAAGATTTGACCCAGTGTGAGGCTTCATCCACGGAGGACTCCCCTCCCTTAGAGGCAAGTCAGCCCATCCAGAAAGGGAGGAGCCAGAGGAGTGTGCTGCCTACATCATATAGACAATGAATACCACTACAACACGTAGAAAAACCCACAATACAAATGTGACAATGGGGAAACAGCGCAGGCCAGCATCAGACATAGAGAATGAAGATGACAATTCTGAGGACCAGATAATGACTGAACAACTAATCAACCTCTCAGATAAGGACTTTAGACTAGCAATATGGAAGGTGCTCAACAGACTCCAAGAAACCATGGATCGAGTTGAACAGAACACTAATAAGAACCAAGAAAATATGAAGGCAGAAATGACAAAACTCCAAACTGAAATAACATGTCAACTAACAGGCCTGAAAAACTCAGTAAACGAAGTGAATGACAAAATGGATAAGCTCTGGGACAGGGTATCAGAAGCTGAGAATAGACTTGGTGCTGTGGAAGATGAGATACATAACAATTCCATACAGCAGGAGAGATTGGACAAAAAACTTAAAGCAAATGAGCAGACAATGGAAAAATTAGTCAAAGAATGGGAACAGACGAAAATAGAAGTCTATGATAAGATCAACAGAAACAACTTAAGAATCATTGGAGTCCCAGAGACCCAGGAAGAAAATTTCCAGGAAGAATCAATGGTCAAGAACATCATTAAAGAGAAACTTCCAGAGCTAAAGAATATATGTGATCAAATCCTGCATGCCCGAAGAGTACCAACCAAAAGAGACCCCAGAAAAACCACCCCAAGACACATCCTAGTCACAATGACAAATCCCACAGATAGAGACAGAATTCTGAAAACAGCAAGATCAAAAGGGGAAATCATGTTCAAGCAAGCTTCCCTGAGATTTACAGCAGACCTGTCACCAGAAACGCTCAATGCCAGAAAGCAGTGGTGGGATATTGTGACAAGACTGAATGAAATGAATGCTTCACCCAGAATACTATACCCAGCAAAACTCACTTTCCGGTTTGATGGAAGAATACATGGTTTCACAGACAAAAAACAGCTCAGAAACTTCACAGACACAAAACCAGTCTTAAGAGAAAAACTGAAAGACCTAATCTAAGACAAGACTACCCAAAAGACACACCAAATTTTGAAATAAAGATGGCGTTAAATCCCAGGACAATTCTTTCTCTCAACGTCAATGGACTAAATGCACCAGTTAAGAGACACAGACTGGCTAAATGGATCAAAAAACTCAATCCAACCTTCTGCTGCCTACAAGAAACGCACCTGAATAGTCAGAACAAACATAGACTCAAAATAAAAGGCTGGAGAAAAGTTATCCAAGCAAACAACACCCATAAAAAAGCTGGAGTGGCCATACTAATATCAGATAATGCAAACTTTATACTCAGGAAGGTTGTAAGGGACAAAGACGGACATTTTATATTAATCAAGGGGTACGTAGAGCAGGAAGAATTCACTCTCCTAAACATATATGCACCGAATGAGGGGCCAGCAAAATATTTAATACAACTGTTGACAAATCTGAAAAATAATATCAACAACAACACAATAATTGTGGGGGACCTTAACACGGCTTTGTCAACACTGGACAGGTCAACCAGACTAAAACCCAACAAGAATATACTAGACCTGAGGAGAGAAATGGAAGAAAGAGGCCTAGTGGATATATATAGGACACTCCATCCCCAGAAACCTGGATACACATTCTTCTCCAATGTACATGGGACATTCTCCAGAATAGACTACATGCTGGCACATAAAACATACCTCCATAAGATCAAGAGGATAGAAATTTTGCAGACTACCTTCGCTGACCACAAGGCTCTGAAATTATTTGTGAACTCCAAAGGGACTCAGAAGAAACACTTTAACACCTGGAAGTTAAACAGCCTCATGCTCAATAACCAGTGGGTCCGAGATGAAATCAAGGAGGAAATAAAAAGGTTCCTGGAAACAAATGACAATAAAGACACAAACTCTCAGAACTTATGGGACACAGCAAAAGCAGTACTGAGAGGAAAATTTATAGCTTTGCAAGCACACATCAGGAAGGAAGAAGGAGCTTACCTGAGTAGCTTAATGACACAGCTAATAGAACTAGAAAATGCTCAACAAAAGGACCCAAGAATAGGAAGACAGAAGGAAATAACAAAGCTGAGAGCAGAAATCAACGAAGTGGAAACTCAAAAAACAATCCGAAAGATCAACGAAAGCAGAAGTTGGTTCTTTGAAAAAATAAACAAGATTGATAGACCACTGGCAAACCTAACAAAGAAAGAGAGAGAGAGAAACTTGATAACTCGTATCAGGAATGAAAAAGGAGAGATCACTACTGATATGACAGAGATTCAAAGGGTAATCAGAAACTACTTTGAAAAACTCTACGCCACTAAAAATGAGAACCTGGAAGAAATGGATAAATTCTTGGACTCTTATAATCTTCCACGGTTGAAGGAAGAGGATGTAGCATATCTAAACACCCCCATCACCATTGATGAAATTAAAACAGTAATCAAATGTCTGCCGAAAAACAAAAGCCCAGGTCCAGATGGATTCACTAATGAATTCTATCAAACTTTCCAAGAGGAACTACTGCCAATCTTGGCAAGACTCTTTCATGAAATTGAACAAACAGAAACACTTCCAAATAGCTTTTATGAAGCCAACATCACCTTGATACCTAAACCAGACAGAGACGCTACCAAAAAAGAAAATTACAGACCAATATCACTGATGAATGCAGATGCAAAGATCCTCAACAAAATCCTGGCAAATAGGATTCAATGCCTCATTAAGAAGATCATCCACTACGATCAAGTAGGTTTCATCCCAGGAATGCAAGGCTGGTTTAACATCCGTAAATCTATCAACATAATACACAACATCAATAACAAGAAAAATAAAAACCACATGATCATATCAATAGATGCAGAGAAAGCATTTGATAAGGTCCAACACCCATTCTTGATCAAAACTCTCAGCAAGATGGGAATGGAGGGAACCTTTCTCAATATAGTGAAGGCCATCTACCACAAGCCAGTGGCAAATATTATCCTCAATGGAGAAAAACTGAAAGCCTTCCCTCTAAATTCTGGCACAAGACAAGGCTGTCCTCTCTCACCACTCCTATTCAACATAGCACTGGAAGTACTTGCTATAGCGATTAGGCAAGAAAAGGATATCAAGGGAATCCAGATAGGAAAGGAAGAAGTCAAGCTCTCACTGTTTGCAGATGACATGATACTCTACTTAGAAAACCCTAAAGACTCTATCAAAAAGCTTCTAGAAACAATAGACTCATATAGCAAGGTGGCAGGCTACAAAATTAACACACAAAAATCAATGGCCTTTCTATACACCAACAGTAATAAAGAAGAAATGGACATTAAGAAAACAACCCCATTCACAATAGTACCACACAAACTCAAATATCTTGGAATCAACTTGACTAAATATGTGAAGGACCTATACAAAGAAAACTATAAAACTCTGCTCCAAGAAATAAGAGAGGACACACGGAAATGGAAACACATACCCTGCTCATGGATTGGCAGGATTAACATCATCAAAATGTCAATACTCCCCAAGGCATTATACAGATTTAATGCCATCCCTCTAAAGATACCCATGACATTCTTCAAAGAAGTGGATCAGACACTTTTGAAATTCATTTGGAACAATAAACACCCTCGAATAGCTAAAGCAATCATTGGGAAAAAGAATATGGGAGGAATTACTTTTCCCAACTTTAAACTGTACTACAAAGCAACAGTTATCAAAACAGCATGGTATTGGAATAAGGATAGGTCCTCAGATCAGTGGAATAGGCTTGAATACTCAGAAAATGTTCCCCAGAGATACAACCATCTAATTTTTGATAAAGGAGCAGGAAATCCTAAATGGAGCAGGGAAAGCCTCTTCAACAAGTGGTGTTGGCACAATTGGATAGCCACTTGCAAAAAATTAAACTTAGACCCCCAGCTAACATCATGTACAAAGGTAAAATCCAAATGGATTAAAGACCTCGATATCAGCCCCAAAACTATAAGATATATAGAACAGCACATAGGCAAAACACTACAGGACATTACAGGCATCTTCAAGGAGGAAACTGCACTCTCCAAGCAAGTGAAAGCAGAGATTAACAGATGGGAATATATTAAGCTGAGAAGCTTCTGCACCTCAAAGGAAATAGTGCCCAGGATACAAGAGCCACCCACTGAGTGGGAGAAACTATTCACCCAATACCCATCAGATAAGGGGCTAATCTCCAAAATATACAAGGCACTGACAGAACTTTACAAGAAAAAAACATCTAACCCCATCAAAAAATGGGGAGAAGAAATGAACAGACACTTTGACAAAGAAGAAATACGCATGGCCAAAAGACACATGAAAAAATGTTCCACATCACTAATCATCAGGGAGATGCAAATCAAAACAACGATGAGATACCACCTCACACCCCAGAGAATGGCACACATCACAAAGAATGAGAATAAACAGTGTTGGCGGGGATGTGGAGAGAAAGGAACTCTTATCCACTGCTGGTGGGAATGCTGTCTAGTTCAACCTTTATGGAAAGCGATATGGAGATTCCTCCAAAAACTGGAAATCGAGCTCCCATACGATCCAGCTATACCACTCCTAGGAATATACCCTAGGAACACAAAAATACAATACAAAAACCCCTTCCTTACACCTATATTCATTGCAGCTCTATTTACCATAGCAAGACTCTGGAAACAACCAAGATGCCCTTCAACAGATGAATGGCTAAAGAAACTGTGGTACATATACACAATGGAATATTATGCAGCTGTCAGGAGAGATGAAGTCATGAAATTTTCCTATACATGGATGTACATGGAATCTATTATGCTGAGTGAAATAAGTCAGAGAGAGAGAGAAAAACGCAGAATGGTCTCACTCATCTATGGGTTTTAAGAAAAATGAAAGACACCCTTGTAATAATAATTTTCAGACACAAAAGAGAAAAGAGCTGGAAGTTCCAGCTCACCTCAGGAAGCTCACCACAAAGAGTGATGAGTTTAGTTAGAGAAATAACTACATTTTGAACTGTCCTAATATTGAGAATGTATGAGGGAAATGTAGAGCCTGTTTAGGGTACAGGCAGGGGTTGGGTGGGGAGGAGGGTGATTTGGGACTTGGGTGATGGGAATGTTGCACTGGTGATGGGTGGTGTTCCTTTTATGACTGAAACCCAAACACAATCATGTATGTAATCAAGGTGTTTAAATAAAAAAAAAAATTAAAAAAAAAAAAAAAAAAAAAAAAAAAAAGATATCAGCAATGGGACTACTGAGAATTCTGTTTACGGCCGATTGTCCTTCCACTGTAACTTTACCTTGTCCTCTTTCTTTGCGTTCTTGCTCTCATAATTAAAAATAAAAAATTAATAAAAAGATATTTAATTTATTATGTTTATTACTCCACGTAATCAGTATCATATCTCAGTCTTCAGTCATAAGTTAACTCTCAAAGTTCTACTTTTAGAAGAAGTCAGAATGGAATGGAGAAAGGACTGACACTAAAACTGCCCAAAAAAATAATGTTTAGCTGCTAAAGCTAAAAAAAAAGGACTGGAAAGCCTGAGATACGGGATAAAGAGACCTCATAATACTGGCTTTCTTTAGCCTGAGATACGGGATAAAGAGACCTCATAATACTGGCTTTCTTTATCTCTAGTAAGAACATAATTTTACAATAAGAAAAGCTCAGCCATTGAGAGAGAGACATTCAAAGTCACACAAGGTTGGATGCATGGTTTAAAGAGGCTGGAACAGTAGTAAGTCATTTGCTGGTGATATGTCAGTTATCTCAGCACAATGTATAACTGGTTTCTTAAGATCTCAGCAGGATGGCAGGAAAAGGGAGACACATTACAAAGGATTACTAAATAAACTATAGCACATTCAGTTAAATTTGAATTTTCATAAATAATTTATGTATGTAATTATGTCCTATGAGATATTTGGAATTTACCAATTCATTAAAAAAGACATTATTTTTGGGGGGTGGCAGCCTCGGAGACCATATGAGATGCCAGGATTCGAACCAGGATCCATACTGTGTTGGCCGCATGCATAGCAAATGCCTGACTACTGTGCTATCACTCCAGTCCCTAAAGAAGACATTCTTTATATGAATTTTCTTACTGTAGTAATGCATTATTCTCAGTAAATTCACACTTTAATTTTTTGTTCTATTTTCAACTGTTACTGAAACATTTCTAATCTGTCTTAAAAATCTTAGAAGAAAATTTCATAGATATATAATTCTATTTAGCAAATAATACTGAAATACAGATTCCATATACAAAATTATAAGTTTAATACCTGTCTCAATTATGTACAAAAAAAAACAGATAGGGAAGATAGACTTAAATTTCAGGGCTAAAACTATAACTAGAAGCATAAACTAGAACTATAAAATAATAAACTAGAATTCATGGGAGGAAGTCTTTTTGTGTGTGTGTGTGTGTGTGTGTGTGTGTGTGTGTGTGGTTTTTTGGGTCACACCGGCAGTGTTCAGGGGTTATTCCTGGCTCCAGGCTCAGAAATTGCTCCTGGCAGGCACGGTGGACCATATGGGGCGTGGGATTCGAACCGATGACCTCCTGCATGAAAGGCAAATGCCTTACCTCCATGCTATCTCTCCGGCCCCCATGGGAGGAAGTCTTAATGATAAGTTGTGACAATAAGCACACACATGAGAAAAACCCAGATAAATGGAACTTTATTTTAAAAATAAAATTCCATAGAACAGCAAAAAGAAAGTGTAAAACTACATATAGACTGAGATAAACTATTACTTCTATATCCTATAAGAATTTTTCCAGAGGGGCAGAAAAATAGCACAGCAGGTAAGGCATTTGCTTTGCATATGGTTGACCTGGATTCAATCCCTGGTATGGTTCCCCAAACCTGCCAGGTGGTTTCTGAGTGCAGAGTCAGAAGTAATGCCTGAGCTCCTTCAGGCCCCACAACAACAACAAAAAAATTAATTTTCCAGAATAACTAAAACAATAAAATGACAACCCCACATTTGAAAGATGAAAAAATATTTGAAGAGTACTTTAAGATATATGCCAAAAATATACATATGAGCACACAAAAGAGATGCTTATAATTAGCAGCTAGAAAAAAAGCAAACTCTAACTGCAATGAGATGCAATTTCCACAAGGCTGCCAAAAAATTAATGAGGAGCAATAACAAATGTGCTTAAGAAGGTAGAAAAGCTGAACTCTTTATTCTTTGCTGTTGGTAATATAAAATGGTGCAGCTACTTTGGAAAACTTTTCCCTCAAAATGTTAAATATATCTTTCCCATATGACCCATCAATTCCACTCCTAGATTATATCCAGAGAATTGAAAACATGTTCTCCCAAAAACCTACATGTGAATGCTCACAATATCAAGATTTATAATAGCCAAAAAGTCGGAGCCTCCAAAATATTCATTGATGAATGACAAAATGTGGCATATCATTACAATGGGATGTTATTTGGTAATTAAAAAGAGTGCAGCAATTCAAGAAACCAATATTCCACAGAGAAATCACTTACTCCATATCTCAAGAAGGACAGGTTCCATACTCACAGTGCCAGAAAGAACCATTTAGAAAGCCTTTCTTTTTTATGATTTGGATAGTTAACAAAACATTTGTCATGACTTTTCAGTGATCAGCTTTCTAAAGCTTAAAAAAAAAAAAGGACAAACTTTTGGACTTGGTGTTTTATGTTTTTGTGTTTTGTGTTTGTTTTGGTTGGGTTTGTTGTCGTTGTTGTTGTCATTGTTATTGTTTTGGGGTCACACTTGTCAGTGCTCAGGGGTTCCTCATGGCTCTACGCTCAGAAATCGCTTCTGGCAGGCTCGGGGGATCATATGGGATGCCAGGACTCGAACCATCATCCTTCTTCATGCAAGGCAAATGCCTTTCCTCCATGCTATCTCTCTGGCCCCCTGTTTTTGTTGATTTTTAAGACCACGCCTGGCTTTGAGCCCAGGGATCAGTCTTGGTAGTGCTCAAAAGAACATAAGTAGTTCTGGGATCAAATCAGATTTGGCCACATCAAGATAAGTACCTGTACTAACACATCAGCCTCATCTCATTTTTTATTTTTAGTAATTTAAAGAAATTATTGGTACATTTTTCATTATCTTAATATCAGAATGATAAATCAAAAATCAAAACCTCTTAAAATCAAAGCGATACATGTTTCAGACTATTTGGTATCGTTTCATAGCCCATAGATGCATGGTTTATGTTTTTTCCTCTATTATTTTGATTTGTTTTGGGGCCACACCTGGTGGTGATCAGGGGTTACTCCTGGCTCTATGCTCAGAAATCAATTCTGGAGGGCTCAGAGAGCCATATGGGATTCTGGGGATTGAACCTGGGTTGGCAGTATCTCCTCTATTTTTACGTAGATTCTACTGGTTTATCTTCAAGTTCACTGATTGTATTTTTAGTTGGATCAAGTGTATTTTTACCTTAAATATTTTATTTTTCCTATCTGTAGAGATTGACCGGGATCAAACATCTCCCATTTATTTTCTCATCCTTCTCATACTTTCTTTTACTTTTGATAGTCTAGAGAGAGTATATTTAGAATAGAGGTTTAATATCTTTGTAAATTACTACAATCATCAGTAAGTTTGTGTAATGTTGCTATGTCTCTTGGTCACATGTCATATTTTTCTTTTACTTACTTAAAATAAAGTAACACTAAAAGAAGTGAAATTATAGCATGTTTATCTCCTGAATACTTGTGGGGAAAACCAAAATTGAGTTACTCATCAAAAAGGCTTATTTTATCTCTTTAAATAAATTTTACTAAATGCCTAAGATGTTGGTAGGAGACAGAAAAATGCCAGTTGTGAGAGATTATTAGGAAAGGCACTTTAAAGTAGGAGTTTAATACAGATTTGAATATCTCAATTGGTAATTTAGTGTTCAGAGATCAAGTCTCCCTGGTATAATAGTTTTGTACTTAAGAATTTTTTTGTAGGGACCAGAGCGATAGCACAGTGGTAGGGCGTTTGCTTTGCGTGGGCCCAACCCAGATCGACCTAGGACCAACACGGATTTGATCCTCTACATCCCATAAGGTTCCCTGAGCCTGCCAGGAATGACTTCTGAGCACAGAGCTAGGAGTAACTCCTAAGCACCACCGATTGCGTTCCTCCCAAAAAAATAAAAGAAAAAGAAAAAAACCTATTTTAAAAGGATAACCTCTGAGTCTGCCCAGCTTTCAGAGGAGCCACTCCCATAAAATTATCCCTATGCCAGAGAAATATGTTGTGGAGGTGGCAGATATTCTGCTCCTACAGTCACACCTTCGAAACTTCCCTAAGAAGTTGCACAATTCAGATGCTGAACCAATCTCTCAATTCTAAGAATAGATCAGTCCAAATGGAGAGTACATCTTCAGAGTGGAGCCAAGATTGTGCAAGCAATTAAGAGGCAATTGTTTGGAGACAAAGGAATGGTTGGAGCAGATCTTAACTGCAGCCTGAGTCCTGAGGGCAGGCTGTCCATGGACAGTTGCTAGATGTCAGGGCTAAAACATCTTTAGATACATGTGTCATCTTTTTCTGCTTCTTGCACCTGGTAATTTTTGATCAAATGCCAAAATTTGTTATTTTTGTATTATCAGGTGGAGGACTTTTTGCATGTATGGTAATCTTCTATAAATGAGGTGCCTTGCTCTTGAATGTAGTTAAATTCCTTGAGAATAAACTGATCTTCTTGAGGCTTGCTTTAAAACTTGCCTCTAGATTGTGGATTTAGAGTAGCATTTAATCTAGATTTTATTTGGCTTCACTACCTGGGAAATATGGCTTTGTGGACTCTTTCAAATGACAGAAGTCTTTTCTCTCTCCTCTAGTGAAGAAGCAAGTCTAGGCTAAGTTATTTTGGTGTTTTATTGTTTTGTTTTGTTTTGTTTTCTTTTGGTGGAGATCACCAGGCTGTGCTCAGGGGTTATTCCTGGCACTATGCTCAGGAGTCATTTGGATGGGATGCCAGGAATTGAACCCAGATCAGGTTCGAGGCAAATGCCCTTCCTAGTGTTATCATTAAGGTTTTTTTCCATTGATTCTTTTCCAGTGGTTCTTACTTAGTCCTATTTATTTGTTGTTTTTACAAAATTGCATAGATCAGTATTCATCTGAGGATTTAAGGGAAAAAAATCTCTGCAGCATTAGAATACTCTCTTGCATTCTACCTTGATAATTCTAGCCTAACAAACTCAGTTCTTTATTCAAGTCAGGAATTTTGCAGGCTCTACATGGGTTTCCCTTCTTGAATATATCTTGAATCTATCTAAATACATTGTGCTGAAACTATAGTAATTGCTCCCTTTTTCTTGGAATTACGTCTACTGTCAATATCCTGAAAACTTCATATATTTAAATATTCAAAATTTAAATATAAATTATATTCAAATATAACGTCATGTATTTTGTTTAAAGTTTTATTATTTAACATGAAAGGAAAATTTAATTTCTGTTATTCCATAATTACAGAAAAAGAAGTCTTTAAAATTTTATTTTGTGCACTGGGATTTATAATACTATTCATGGTAGGATTTTGTTCATAAAATATTCAAGCACCAACCCTCCATCATTGTGACTGCTTTTCTTCATCTCTGTCTAAACCCCCCAATTCCTCATAAACTTCCTGTTGGAGATTAGGTCTCAGTCTGTTGCCTTTGAACATTTATTTTCTTGCCATTTATTTTTTTTACCATGTTTCTTTTATCCTACATATGAGAGAATCATTTTGTATCTGTCTCTTGCCATCTTACTAACTCTGCTGAGCATGACACTTTACGTATCCATCCACATAGCAGCAAATTGAATAATTTCATCTCTTCTAATAGTCAAGAGTATTCAATTGTGTATCAGTTTTTATGAGTCATCTCTTCTTGGATTGTTGGGTTGTTTCCAGATTTTGGTGACTGTGAATAGTGCTGCAATGAACCTATAAATGCAAATGTCATTTTTTAATATTTTGGGGGCCCTTGAAGTAAAAGCCATGTAGAACTGCAGAGTCATATAAATCATATAGAAGACACTTCCTAGTTTTTGGAGATGTTTCTATATCATTTTCCACAAAGATTGGGCCAGTCACATTCCCTCCAAAAATAAATAAGGTCCCTTTTCCCTACATCCACACCAACTTTGGGTGTTTTGTTCTTTGTTATGTATACCAATTTCACTGGTATAAAATGATATCTCATTTTTTAACTTGAGTCTTAACATAATACTTTTTTTATTTTTTACTAATTTTAAATATTTTATTTGTAAATAAGCAAAAGAATTTAATTTAAAAATACTCAATGAGCAAAATGCTTCAAAATTCAAATTAAAAAATTTGCTCACTGAGCAAAAATGCTTCAGAGACCAAAATGTTCATTGATTATTCAACAAACACTTGAAATTTTAGTATATTTATTTTAGGTATTGCATTTTCATACATCAGCTTGTATAAATTATTTAAATGTACCATAATTGTGGCACTTAAAAAGTAATTCATAATAATCCTATGTTCTTTTTAGAACTTTTAATAAAGTTCTGTCAATATTCTGACATCTGTATTGTAAATTATATTTCTTTCTGCAAATGGACATTTATCTAGTTCCAGTTATTGCTTTTATAAATATATATGTCATTTTAATGTTTTAAATATTATAAATATTTCCATGGAGATTTTTTAATTTGAATTATTTAGTTTAGTAACACTGGAATTAATATAGGTACATATGTATTTTAATGTACTCAAATTATTTTGCCAATTTGATTTTTCAAAAGACTGTATCACTGAACATATTTCACCACTCAACATATGATTTTGAAATACTGTCCACTCATTGTGTACATATCTGATGAGCAAAGTTTTGACTCAGTACTCAGAAATTACAACCTGAACTTCCTTTCAGGTTTGGCCAGCAGTCCTGATCTTCTGCCTTCCAAGGTTATTTCAGGTTCGTGTCTAGGTGGGAACAGGACCCTCCGGTCCTTCCCATCAACCCTCCTTTTTCCCAAACTACCCAGACACTAGCACATCCACATAAAGACACTTCAGTTTAAATCATATATCTCCAGGCAGGTTGGATGTAGCACTTCTTTCTCTTAGAAAATATATATAGTTCAGAGGCCAGAGTGATAACACAGTGTCAGAGTGTTTGCCTGACACACAGTTGACCTGGGATGGACCTAGGTTTGGTTCTGACATCCCATATGGTCCCCTGAGCCTACCAGGAGTGATTTCTGAGCACAGAGCCAAGAGTAACCCCTGAGTGCAGCCAGGTGTAACCCCCCCCAAAAAAAGAAAATGTACAACTCAAAACTCAGCCGAACAAGCCAATGAACTAGTTTACAAGTATGATACTTTAATTTTCTATATTTTACTATTTTGATATTTTTATCATACTTAGATAGCCTTGCTTGTTTATTAAGATAACCTGTAAAGCATATAATACCTTAGCCAACTTTAATATGAACAGTTCAATAGATCACCTTCTTAGTTTTTTTGTTTTGTTTTGTTTTTGTTTTGTTGGTTTTTTGGTTTTTGGGTCACACCTGGCAGCGCTCAGAGGTTACTTCTGGCTCTATGCTCAGAAATCACTCCTGGCAGACTCGGGGAACCATGTGGGATGCCAGGATTTGAACCACCGTCCTTCTGCATGCAAGGCAAGTGCCTTACCTTTATGCTATCTCTCCGGCCCCAGATCACCTTCTTAAACACCCTGAAACTCCAGCATTCCAGCCCACTAAATGCAAAGAACAATGGAAAAACTAAGGAATACACCTGCAGTTGGGATATGGAAAGAAATACTGGCAAATTTCCAAGTTCATCAAAATGCCCAACCCTTATAGACAGAACCTAAAATCAACATTTAAAATTTTAGCAGTAGAAATCAAAGAGTCACTGGCCTAACAAATTAAAAAATCTATAAATAAACAATTCAACCAACTCAAAAAAGAACTTTTTCAGAAGATGAGAGAATCCATGCAAGTAGAACTGAAAGAATTAATAAAGCATTGCAAGCAGTAATTACACAGGAGGAGAATTGCATAGATGAACTCTAAGACAAAGTACAAGCCAGCAGTGATAGAAAGAAAGAAAGAAAGAAAGAAAGAAAGAAAAAGAAAGAAAGAAAGAAAGAAAGAAAGAAAGAAAGAAAGAAAGAAAAGAAAAGAAAGAAAGAAAGAAAGAAAGAAAGAAAGAAAGAAAGAAAGAAAGAAAGAAAGAAAGAAAGAAAGAAAGAAAGAAAGAAAGAAAGAAAGAAAGAAAGAAAGAAAGAAAGAAAGAAAGAAAGAAAGAGGTTCACTCTGAGGACTTCGGGGAAAACTCCTATCTCTGTCTGCCTGAAACTGTGCTTCTGAACTTCCGAAGGTTTCCTCAGGGGCCTAGGGAGCGCACCCCCAAAAACACTGCATTCTGAAGCTGGTGAGTGCGTGCATTCTGGGGCCGCGGAATCGCTTTGCCCTGCCCTGCCTTTGTTTACTCTGAGGACTTCGGGGAAAACTCCTATCTCTGTCTGCCTGAAACTGTGCTTCTGAACTTCCGAAGGTTTCCTCAGGGGCCTAGGGAGCGCACCCCCAAAAACACTGCATTCTGAAGCTGGTGAGTGCCTGCATTGTGGGGCCGCGGAATCGCTTTGCCCTGCCCTGCCTTTGTTTACTCTGAGGACTTCGGGGAAAACTCCTATCTCTGTCTGCCTGAAACTGTGCTTCTGAACTTCCGAAGGTTTCCTCAGGGGCCTAGGGAGTGCACCCCTAAAAAACTGCATTTTGAAGCTGGTGAGCAGCTGCATTCTGGGGCTGCGGGATCGCTCTACCTTGCCCTGCCTTTGTTCACTCTGAGGACTTGCAACTAGAGGCAACAGAAGCGCTCAGCCGCTTCGCTTCCCTTTGCAGCCGCGAACTCTTCCTAATCAATGAACCCCACCACAACACGCAGGAAAAACCACACTACAAGCGTGACAATGGGGAAAACTCGCAGGCAAACACCATCCATAGAGAATGAAGACGAAAGCTCGGTTGATCTAATAAATTACAACCACCTGATTAACCTTTCAGATAAGGAGTTTAGAGTAGAAATATGGAATATGTTTGTAGACCTCAAAAAGAGCATAGATCGATCTGAAGAGAACACAAAAACAGAAATCAGAAAACTCCAAACTGAAATAACAGATCTGAAAAATACGGTTGCTCAACTGAAAACCACAATGGATAGCCTCGCCAACAGGGTATCAGCAGCTGAGGAGAGAATCAGAGCACTGGAAGATGAGATGCAGAAAAGCTCAACACAACAGAAGAAATTGGAAAAGAACATTAAGACAAACGAACAGGCAATGGAAAATGTACTCAAGGCATGCGAAGAGATGAAAATAGAAGTCTTTGATAAACTCAACAGAAACAACATAAGAATCATTGGAGTCCCAGAAACCCAGGAAGGAGATCTCCAAGAAGAATCAACTGTCAAAGACATCATCAAAGAGATACTCCCAGAGTTAAAGCCTACATGCAATCAAATACTGCATGCCCGAAGAATACCAGCTAAAAGAGACCCAAAGAAAAACACCCCAAGACACATCCTCGTTACAATGACAAATCCCATAGATAGGGATAGAATACTGAAAGCAGCAAGATCAAAAAGGGAAATTACATTCAAAGGAGCATCCCTAAGACTTACAGCAGACATGTCACAAGAAACTCTCAAGGCCAGAAGACAGTGGTTGGATACTGTGACAAGATTGAATGAAATGAATGCCTCCCCAAGAATACTGCACCCAGCCCGACTCACATTCAGGTTTGGAGGAAGAGTACACAGCTTCACGGATAAACAACAGCTCAGAAACTTCACAGAAGATAAACCAGCCTTAAAGGAAAAACTGACAGGTCTACTCTAAGACAAGAGAGACCAACAAACACAGCAAACTTATCTACAAAGATGACATTAAATCCTATGACAATCATCTCCCTCAATGTCAATGGACTAAATTCACCAATTAAAAGACACAGAGTGGCAAAATGGGTCAAAAAGATGAATCCAACCTTCTGCTGCCTACAAGAAACACATCTGAATAGTCAGAACAAACATAGACTCAAAATCAAAGGTTGGAAGAAAATTATCCAAGCAAACAACACCCTGAAAAAAGCTGGGGTGGCCATATTAATATCAGATGACACCAACTTTATACTCAGAAAAGTGGTAAGGGACAAAGATGGACACTATGTACTAATCAAGGGATATGTGCAACAGGAAGAAATCAGACTATTAAACATATATGCACCCAATGAGAGACCAGCAAATTATCTAATACAATTACTGACAAATCTGAAAGAAGAAATCAATAATAACACAATCATTGTGGGAGACTTCAACACAGCCCTATCAACACTTGATAGGTCAACCAGACTGAAACCCAACAAAAACATACTAGCCCTGAAAAGTGTTATGGAAGAAAGAGGACTAGTAGATATATACAGGACACTCCATCCCAAAAAACCTGGATACACATTCTTTTCCAATGTACATGGGTCATTCTCCAGAATAGACTACATGCTGACACATAAAACATACCTCCATAAAATCAAGAGGATAGAAATCTTGCAGGCTACCTTTGCTGACCACAAGGCTCTGAAATTAGATGTGAACTACAAAGCCACACAGAAGAAAAACTTTAACAATTGGAAATTAAACACCCTGCTACTGAACAACCAGTGGGTCCGAGATGAAATAAAAAAGGAAATCAAAACTTTCCTGGAAACAAATGATAATGAAGACACAAACTGCCAGAATCTATGGGACACAGCAAAAGCAGTCCTGAGAGGAAAATTTATAGCTCTACAAGCACACATCAGGAAGGAAGAAGGAGCATACCTGAATAACTTAATGGCGCAGCTTAAACAATTAGAAAATGACCAACAGAATGAACCAAAAATAGGGAGACAGAAGGAAATAATAAAGCTGAAAGCAGAACTCAATGAAGTGGAAAACCAAAAAGCAATCCGAAAGATCAACGAAAGCAGAAGCTGGTTCTTTGAAAAAATAAACAAGATTGATAGACCATTGGCAAAACTCACAAAGAAAGAGAGAGAGAGAAATCTGATAACCCGTATTAGAAATGAAAAGGGGGAGATCACAACAGAAATTGCAGAGATCCAAAGGATAATCAGAGGCTACTTTGAGAAACTTTATGCTACAAAACATGAGAACCTAGAAGAAATGGAAAAATTCTTGGACACTTATAACCTTCCACATTTAAGTAAGGAGGATGTAGCATATCTAAACACCCCCATCACTACTGAGGAAATTGAAACTGTAATCAAACATCTACCAAAAAAGAAAAGCCCAGGCCCAGATGGTTTTCCTAATGAATTTTTTCAAATCTTTCAAGAGGAGCTACTACCAATCCTAGCCAGACTCTTCCATGAAATTGAAAAAAAGGGAACTCTCCCAAACAGCTTTTATGAAGCCAACATTACCTTGATACCAAAAATAGACAGAGATGCTGCCAAAAAAGAAAATTACAGACCAATATCCCTGATGAATGCTGATGCAAAGATCTTCAACAAAATCCTGGCAAATAGGATCCAATGCATCATCAAGAAGATCATACACTACGACCAAGTAGGCTTCATCCCAGGAATGCAAGGATGGTTTAACATCCGTAAATCTATTAACATCATACACAACATCAACAACAAGAAAAATAAAAATCACATGATCATATCAATAGATGCAGAGAAAGCATTTGATAAGGTCCAACACCCATTCTTGATCAAAACTCTCAGCAAGATGGGAATGGAAGGAACCTTTCTCAATCTAGTTGAAGCCATCTACCACAAGCCAGTGGCAAATATTATCCTCAATGGAGAAAAACTAAAAGCCTTTCCTCTAAATTCGGGTACAAGACAAGGCTGTCCTCTCTCACCACTCCTCTTCAATATAGTACTGGAAGTTCTTGCTATAGCGATCAGGCAAGAAAAAGATATCAAGGGAATTCAGATAGGAAAGGAAGAAGTCAAACTCTCATTGTTTGCAGATGATATGATACTCTACTTAGAAAACCCTAAAGACTCTACCAAAAAGCTTCTAGAAATAATAGATTCATATAGCAAGGTGGCAGGCTACAAAATCAACCTACAGAAATCAATGGCCTTTTTATACACCAATAATAATAGGGAGGAGATGGAAGTCAGGAAAGCAATCCCATTCACAATAGTGCCACACAAACTCAAATATCTTGGAGTCAACTTGACCAAAGACGTGAAGGACCTATACAAAGAAAACTATAAAGCCCTGCTCCAAGAAATAAGAGAGGACACACGGAAATGGAAACACTTACCCTGCTCATGGCTTGGCAGGATTAACATCATTAAAATGGCAATACTCCCCAAAGCATTATACAGATTTAATGCGATCCCCTTAAAAATACCCATGACATTCTTCAAAGAAGTGGATCAAACACTTATGAAGTTCATCTGGAACAATAAACATCCTCGAATAGCTAAAGCACTCCTAGGGAAAAGGAAAATGGGAGGCATTACTTTCCCCAACTTTAAACTGTACTACAAAGCAATAGTTATTAAAACAGCATGGTATTGGAATAAAGAAAGACCCTCAGATCAGTGGAATAGGCTTGAGTTCTCAGAGAACATTCCCCAGGCATACAATTACCTAATTTTTGACAAAGGAGCAAGAAATCCTAAGTGGAGCAGAGAAAATCTCTTCAACAAGTGGTGCTGGCAGAACTGGTTAGCGACTTGCAAAAAAGCGAACATAGACCCCCAGTTAACATCATGTACGAAGGTAAAATCCAAATGGATTAAAGACCTTGATATCAGACCAGATACCATAAGGTATATAGAACAACATGTCGGTAAAACACTCCATGACATTGAGACTAAAGGTATCTTCAAGGAGGAAACTGCACTTTCCAAACAAGTGGAAGCAGAGATTAACAGATGGGAATACATTAAACTGAAAAGCTTCTGCACCTCAAAAGAAATAGTGCCCAGGATACAAGAGTCACCCACTGAGTGGGAGAAACTATTCACCCAACATCCTTCAGATAAGGGGCTAATATCCAAAATATACAGGGCACTGACAGAACTTTACAAAAAAAAAACATCTAATCCCATCAAAAAATGGGGAGAAGAAATGAACAGACACTTTGATAAAAAAGAAATACAAATGGCCAAAAGACACATGAAAAAATGCTCCTCGTCACTAATCATCAGAGAGATGCAAATCAAAACAACGATGAGATACCACCTCACACCACAGAGATTGGCGCACATCACAAAGAATGAGAACAATCAGTGCTGGCGGGGATGTGGAGAGAAAGGAACTCTTATCCACTGCTGGTGGGAATGCCGTCTAGTACAGCCTCTATGGAAAGCGATATGGAGGTTTCTTCAAAAACTGGAAATTGAGCTCCCATTCGACCCAGCTATTCCACTCCTAGGGATATACCCTAGGAGCACAAGAATACAATACAAAAACCCCTTCCTCACACCTATATTTATTGCAGCACTATTCACAATAGCCAGGCTCTGGAAACAACCAAGATGCCCTTCAACAGACGAATGGCTAAAGAAATTGTGGTACATATACACAATGGAATATTATGCAGCCGTCAGGAGAGATGAAGTCATGAAATTTTCCTATACATGGATGTACATGGAATCTATCATGCTCAGTGAAATAAGTCAGAGGGAGAGAGAGAGACGCAGAATAGTCTCACTCATCTATGGGTCTTAAGAAAAATAAAAGTCATTTTTGTAACAATCCTCAGAGACAATTAGAGGAGAGCTGGAACACCAGCTCACTCCATGAAGCTCACCACAAGAGTGGTGAGCACAGTTATAGAAATAACTACACTGAGAACTACCATAATCAAGTGAATGAATGAGGGAACTGGAAAGCCTGTCTGGAGTACAGGTGGGGGTGGGGTGGGATGGAGGGAGATTTGGGACTTTGGTGGCGGGAATGTTGCACTGGTGAAGAGGGGTGATCTTTATAGGACTGAAACCTTATCACAATCATTTATGTAATCAAGATATCCAAATAAAGAGAAAAAAAAAAGAAAGAAAGAAAGAAAGAAAGAAAGAAAGAAAGAAAGAAAGAAAGAAAGAAAGAAAGAAAGAAAGAAAGAAAGAAAGAAAGAATGAAAGAAAGAAAGAAAGAAAAAGAAAGAAAGAAAGAAAGAGAGAGAGAGAGAGAGAGAGAGAAAGAAAGAAAGAAAGAAAGAAAGAAAGAAAGAAAGAAAGAAAGAAAGAAAGAAAGAAAGAAAGAAAGAAAGAAAGAAAGAAAGAAAGAAAGAAAGAAAGAAAGAAAGAAAGAAAGAAGAAAGGAAGGAAGGAAGGAAGGAAGGAAGGAAGAAAGAAAGAAAGAAAGAAAGAAAGAAAGAAAGAAAGAAAGAAAGAAAGAAAGAAAGAAAGAAAGAAAGAAAGAAAGAAAGAAAGAAAGAAAGAAAGAAAGAAAGAAAGAAAGAAAGAAAGAAGAGGCAAAACATTGGAAGAAAATGTAAGGTACTTAATGAACAAAAACAAACAAAATAATATCTGAATTACAAGAAAAACAAAGGGAAGAAAATGGAAAAGGGGAAAAACAGGGAACAGGAGTGAAAGAGATAATAGCAGAGAACTTTCTCACCTGCTGGAAAGAGACTTCTCTACAAATACAAGAAGCAAAAAGAGTGCCAAACA
Source organism: Suncus etruscus (assembly GCF_024139225.1). Classification (NCBI taxonomy): domain Eukaryota; kingdom Metazoa; phylum Chordata; class Mammalia; order Eulipotyphla; family Soricidae; genus Suncus; species Suncus etruscus. The sequence goes on from NC_064850.1 coordinate 143,014,997, forward strand.
AAATAGACCCTAACAAAACAACACAAAGACATATAGTAATCCAAATGGCAAGAGAGAGACAGTGTGAGGGTGGGGGGGGGGAGAGAGGTAGAGTGAGAGAGACGAGAGACGTAGAGTCTTTAAAGCAGTAAGGGAGAAGAAAAACCTCAAGTATAAAGGAAAGAACATAAGAATCAAATCACATCTTTCATTTGAAATAACCTAGGCAAGAAAAGAATGGAATGACATATTCAAACAACTAAATGAAAGAAACGTTCAGCCTAGATTCTACTACCCAGCAAAATTCTCATTTACATTGGAGGGAGGGTTAAAAACATTCTCAGGCAAAAAAAGAACTTGCAATACTTGCACTAACCAAACCAACCCTACTCAAAGATCAATGACATAAGTCAAATTCCCAATTGTAACAACAATTCTATAAATATAATGACATAACAGCCCGTTTTTGTCAATAGTTTCTTTAAATGTCAATTAACTAAACTCTCCCATCAAAAGGTACAGAGTTGTGAGTTGGATCAGGAAACAAAACCCAGATTTCTGCTACCTGCAGGAAACACACTTAAAAGCTCAGGATATCCACAGGCTTGGAATAAAAAAGCATGAAAAGTAATTATAAAAACCATTGGGGGAAGAAAAAGCTGGGACATCCATCAGACCAAATTGCATTCAACCTCAAGAAAGTACTTAGAGTCCAAGATGGACACTACTTATTGATCAGGGGAAAATAGATCAAGGAGTACTAACTCTGATCAACATTTATGCACCAAATATAAGCCAGAAAAATATGTAAGGTTTTTGCTCACAAACCTAGTGAAACATATGAACAGAAATATGATAGATTTCAACATGCCATTATCGCCTTAGGCAGAACACTAGCAAAGACATGAGTCCTAAATGAGAAGCTTGAAGAACTGCCCTGTTCCCCCCAAAATAAGACAGAGTCTTATATTAATTTTTGCTCCCAAGGATGTGCAAGGTCTTATTTTCAGGGGATGTCTTAGTTTTCCATGAAAAAGTATATGGTACACACTTATTGTTAAAAAAATAAATAACACATTTATTGTTATTACCTGTATACAATACGGTGTCCGAACTCTGCATAATGTCACTGGTTGCTAGATGCAAGTCGTGGTGGCCCTAGCAACCAGCTTATGGTAAATTAAATTTTATTAATTTACCTGGGGGGGGCTTATTTTGGGGGGATGCCTTATATTTCATCCAGGAGTAAACCTGTAAGTTGGTCTTATTTTTGGAGGATATTTTTATTTTGGAGGAGGCTAGGGGCAAAAGATGTTGGTATAGGGTACACTCTGGGAATATGATGGAGGAAGGTCAACACTGGTGGTGGGAATAGCCCTGATTCACTGTATATATGAATTCAACTATGAAGGACTTTGTAGATCACAATGTTTTCAATAAAATAAAATGAAGGGAAAAAAGAAATTACAGCCTAACTGTAAAGACAAGTATGTTTATAGATAAGTGTCACAAAACATTATAGAAGTTATATATATATATATATATATATACATATATATAGGACATAGTTACAAGCATCAGGCATAAAAATGTGTCTACTCCATCCCCTAGCAGAGAGTGATGCAAAGTAGGTATTTAACAGAGTAGTTAAAGACTTCAATCTACATAGGAATTTTCTCAGGAAAAAATTGTTTCTTAGAGGAACCCATGATTTACAATTAATCTATCATTTACTCCTTCATACATTCACTTTAAAAAGTTTTTGTCAGTGTGCCAGTGACTGCCAAGAACTAAGGACATCATTGCTACTGTTCCTGTGTAATTTGCTGTCTGGCAAGGATTACAGTTAATAAACAAATAATTAAAATAATGGAGAACATAGTATAGTTTAAGAGTGTAGAATAGTTGTGAGTCACATAATCTAGAGGTCAGCTGACGGATCTCCTGGAAAGTGACAGTTAAAGCAAAAGCATCGGCTTGAAGGATTAAGAGTCCATTAAGGAAAAAGAGACTGTGAAAAATAGTGCCAGTCAGAAGCAGTCATATCTTTTATCTATATTCAAATAAATGCTTTTCTAACGTTTGAAGTGGTTTAGAGACAGTTTATTTGCTTAGATATTTTTACCTCTCTCATCCAGCATTGTGGTTTATATGGTTCCTGGTTTTCTAAACCTTTTCTTTTATGATTAAAACAAAAATAAACTTCCTCTTAGATCTTGCCCACATCCAAATTTAATGTTTTTAATTGTATTGCTTTAAAACCATCATTGCTGATGAGAAATATTGTATCCTTGCTACAGATGAGGAAAGCCATATGTCAGAACATGCAGATGACCAGTAGCCTACATTGTTATTCCTGTAGTTTGCCCTGCTCCCTATGTGAGCTTGCAAACAAGTTCAATTCACTCATCAAAATGACCATCAAAAAGGTACCTGGTGTTTCGCTTTCTCTGTATCTCTCTCACCTTATACCTCTATAATTTACATATAAATCTGTATCTAGTCTGTATCTGATATATAGAGATCAACAATGTAAATAAATTGATTAACATATCCATTAAAGTTTATGCATCTAGAATTAAAAAGGAATATATTTTTAAAAGTATATTCCCAAATAATTGAAATGTACTTCCTTAAATACTTTCATTAATGCATATTCTCATGAATGTAAGGCATTCTAATTAGATGGCATAGTATGCATTCTTAAATAGTTCAACTATTAAAAAGCTCTACCAGAAGAAAGAAACTGAAGAACGCAGGTTGGGTTCATAATCATCAGTGTGGTGTAATAATCATTATTTATTAGGGTAACTATGAGAATTGATAGCTCACTCTATCACTGGCCCTATGCTGGGAAAGTGAAATGAATTAAGCAGATTAAAAGTTTGTGTTTAAACAACAAAAAGCACTAGCCTAGCTTTTGGTCTACGATCTGTTCAACAAACAAGATCACCAATTCCAGAGGTCTGACTGAGACAATAGCAACTGAATGGGTCTTCCGGAAGCATAACAGAAGACTCTATTCAGGCTCCATCCTGGGAGCAACATACTGACCCAGACCACCAATTACAGAAGATGGATTAAAACGACACCGAAGAAGCAGAACTGCTAGAACCACAAAGAAAGACTTCACCATAAGCTCCGTTCCTTGAACTGTACAGACACCAAGATCTCTAGATACAGAGGTCCGATTTACCATCCATGACAAAGCAGAAGTCTTCCATACACCACGAAAGCACCGAGGAGAGAGTAGATGATCATGCAAGGAGTCTATAGTTAATCCCATGACAGTATACTTCAGGGATGGAGAAACTCTGTATCTCCTAGGCCAAGGGAATTCCCTCTATTATTCCCAATAGTTACTGTGCCTATGCAGGGGAAAAAAGAAAAAAAAAAGCACAAAATAGTCATTTTTTCACATATATATTTATTGATTGATCGATTTTTATTGACGTCTTTATTTTGGTGTAGATATTGAAGTTGATGTCTCCAATTTTATTTTATTTTATTTTCTCTTTCTCTTTCTTTTTGTACTCGGCATGGTTTGATTTCAGAACCAAGACTATTGTGTGGTGTTTGTCTTTATTGCTGTAGTGCTCACTGGATATTTAATTTGATATTTCTTTCTGTATTGATGTGGTGTTTCAATTACCTTTTTCATATCCTCACTCAAACTGAGGTTGAAAGCCTCTAGAAGAACTCCGCCATTTTCAGCTTATTTTATTTATTTTTTATTTTTTCTTATTTTTTACTCCATTCTATTGCTTTTGTTTCCTTCAAACAAAACCACATAACTCGAATTATCGAGTTCCACCTCTCAAATAGAGGGGGAAATAAGGGAGGGTACCAGGACCAAACAGATATATGATCATTAATAGTAAGCTAGACAAAGAGGGGACCACCTACTCTAGCGGGCCCAAGGGGGGGTGATGGTGGGGGATATGGGTTGCAGGAAGAAAACGGGGATGAGGGGAGGATAAATTTGGTGATGGGTATTCCCCTGATTCAATGTTAATATGTACCTAAAATACTACTGTGAAAGATATGTAAGCCAATATGATCAAAATAAAAATTTAAAAAAAGTTTGTGTTTAGAAAGAAAAAAGTACCTAAACAACAATGTCTAAATAGACTTTTCTGTGAAAACTTACACAGAGGCTCTTCCAGGAAGAAAACAAGCAGAAAACACTCAAAATAGACTTTTGCAGAAGTGGGAAAAGGTGGTGGTGATGGCAGGTGCTTATTTATCGGGATGATGGTAAAGAAAGAGCTTCCCAGCCAAAAGACTGACAAAAGCAAAGCAGAAAATACCTTTTGGATATTGGAAATAGGCCTGAGTATACAAAGTGGTGGAAGACATAGCAGAGATGGTACTAGAAGACTATATTGGTGAAGCTCAAGAATGAAGCTATGCCACGAAGAATTCTAAGGTTACTAAAAGGGAATAATAATATGAGGTGCATTGGTTTTGACAAAGATGACTATTTAAAAATACATGAGATATTGGGAAGGAACTGAAAACAGAGTTGCCAGTTAGGTGTCTTTAAAAATCCAGGGAAGAAAAGAGGAAAACTCAGTTTGGAATAACAGTTAAAAGGTGGATAGTACAATATAGTATTAGTATGGGCCTCTAAATTAGAGCTAAGGACATTAGAGGAACAAGACCTTACTTAAAACTGGCTAAAGGACATTGAAAGCATTCTACTACCCTGTGCTCTCATTTTTTTTGTCTATGAAATTATGTTCCTAGCACCACACAGGTAGACATCCTAATAAAGTGAGATAATAAATGTCAGACACATACATAGTCCTGATGAGGTAAATTGCAAGTTAGAGTTATTTTCTTATTCCAAAACACCAGAGATCTCTCTTAATAGATTGGATATTGGGGAGCAGGGCTCTCACTAGCTTCCTGTATGCTGTTTTAGGATGTCATTTAATCATTCATTTGTTCAACAAATAGGCATTGGACCTGGCAATATCACCAGCCCTGCTGCTGCCAGCTCTAGCCTCCCCAGAGAACTAACTACTTTTATTGACTCTAAGATCACAGATTAGAGCTGTAAATGTGCTGTTAATGTCCATAAAATCAGTGAAACCCATGAGATCTACCTTATCAAGTACTTGGCTCAGGGACTGTTCCTTATGCTACTTAGAACACTTTTCTCAGACTGCTAGGTTCTTACATGTCTTCATACTTCTAGAAGACCCAAAGGACATGCAAGACCCAAAGGACTCTGCAAAGATGGCTGAGACCATGTTATTGAATGCTACAGTATATAGAAGATTCTGGCTTACAGTATTACCCAAAGAAGAATGTAACCGAACCAGAGGCCATTGAGAAACTGACTTTTTAGTCAAGTTACTGTGGAATTACCTTTTGGAACTGTCTGGGACAAGAAACATTGCCTTGGTCTGGCTCACACACTGTAGCCACACATCATGATAGGAGTTAATCTACCTAATGTCCCTTTCCCAGTCTCTTATGACTCTAGGGTAGGCTGTTTTTTCCCTTTGAGGGGAGATTATAACCATGTCCCCAATCATGCATTACATCATCTCCCAAAGGCAAGGACCACTAGTGAATTTTGCTGGCTAAGTTCTTAGGGCAGGACTTGGTGTTCTTGATATAGAACATCTGTCTTGGGAGGCACAATTGGGAAAGAATGAAGAATATTCTGGGAGCCCAACTAGTTCACTGTGCAAAGGCCAAGGAGGCATTTGGTGAAGTAGCAGGAAGGCTGTGAGATATAAATATGATGCAATATTCTGAGTGTGCTTCTCAGGGCTGGGTGTCTGCAGAAAAATGAATCACAGGCCTCTTTTTCTCCCGGGCATAAGGAGAAAAAGGGAGCCTTAGAAAATATGTTTGTGTGTGCTCATTTGTTCTTATGTTTAACTCCATGGGTATATATTTTCATATCTCTCAATGTATAAATGAATATTCATAGACATTTTCTTTTTCTCTTCACAGTTACTATGTGTACAAAATGTATTCTTTTTATCCACAATTTTCTACTGTTAAATACCCAAAAGCCAGTTTATCTTTTGATATTTTGCCCCAAAGTTCTTGACAGCAGCTAAAAGGCAAATGAACCCCGTCCTGGTAATCTTTTATTTTTGGAGGGACTGATAGAGTCTTACAGTGTACTTCAACTCTCTAAGCAAAAGGAGGACTCATGAGAATAATATAGTCCAACTATCCTGACTGATAAGTTTGACAGAAGCTTATAGGAAGTAAGCCAGAGGAAAAGAGCTAGAATTTGGAAGAGAAACTTAATAGGAAACTTAAATGGTTGTTTGTAAGAAATTATGCCCTAGAAGAAAGAAAAAAATAAAATAAAATCTACCTTAACTTTATTGCTTTGGATAAGCTTTTGAAAATCACCAAAGCTGGAAAATAAGACAGAGGAATGATATGAAAAAGAATGCTGCATAGTGTTTGTCCTATTCCCATAGACCTCCAGAAAGAATAATAAATTATGTTAAGATCATGTGGGTTTTGTTCATTAAGTCCTTCAGAGCTACTTGGGATATTGAAATATATGTCTCTAATATCTGAACAAAAATGCGTGAGAAGATTGTGATTGTCAATCTAATTTTCTCAGGCTATCTAGATTATACCTTAAGAATTAGCTCAAATAAAACCCATCTTCCTTTTTTGCAACCTTTTCTTGACTCCCTTTCCCTGCATTTTCACAAGATCCTTAACTATAGAATCTACATCTTTGTGTTCACATTTTACATATTCACACAACTCTTATCCCACTTAGAACTCTCTCCCTATGCAATCTAATTCTTGGAGAACATTGTCAAGTTATTCTGTAAACAAGCAGATATTGGCCATCATCCATTTGGTTTTTGAGAAAGTGACACCTTTTGTCTAAGTTTAACATTTATGAAGATAAAAAGCACATGATATCCCCTTAGTCTCTTTTTGATATCTGTAGGGTCTATAGTAGGGTCTATAGTGCTACTGCTTTACTACTAATATTGGTGATTTATATTTTCATTTTTGTTCTTTTAATCTTAGTAGAGATCTTTACAGAGTATAAATTTTAACTACATTCTGATTATAATTTTGTGAGTTTCCACTTTGATCTGTTTTATTTTCATCATTCTACTTCCTTTAAACAAGCATTTCTCTTATTTTTTGAGGTTTTGGGATAGAACCTTAAATGATTAACTTAAGACTTTTTTTTTTTTTTTTTTTTGGCTTTTTGGCTTTTTGGGCCACACCCTGTGGCGCCATGCACTCAGAAATTGCTCCTAAAAGGCTCGGGAAACCAGGTCCGTCCTAGATTAGCCACGTGCAAAGCAAACACCCTACTGCTGTGCTATTGCTCCAGCCCCTAACTTGAGACTTCTTAATTTTTTCTAATGTCTGAGGCTAGGGCTGTAAAAATTGCTCACAGTACTGCTTTAACTGTGCCCCACACATTTTGTCATGTATTTTAATTTTCATTTTATTAAATAAATTTATTTATTTTTTTTTTTTTAAATTTTTCACAGCATTATTTATGGTACATAGTGACAACAAATGAGGGATACTCCCACCCCAGTGCTGTCCTCCCTCCACCCCCGTTTCCAGCATGCATCTCATATCTCCCTCCCTTTCCCCCCAGAATACTAGTGTAACTGATCTCCACTTTATAGCTTGTTGTAGATTGTCTATTCTGTTGTCATTTGCGATAAAAAGGATAAGAAGAAAAAAGAAAAAAGAAAAAAAAAAAAGGAAGAGAGAGAAAAAATTGGCCGCAACTACCAAAAAAAGAAAGAGAAAAAGAAGAAAAATAAATGCACCCGGCTAATGAGAAAAGAAAAAAAAATCACCAAATAATAACCACAGGAGCAAAAAGGGAAGAGAAAAGTGGAGGAAAGAAGGAAAATAAAGTTTAAAATTTATCTTGAAACTTCTTTGACTCCAGAATTATTTACAATTGTACTTTTTAACATCCTAAATATATGGAGATCTTCCTATTATTTTTATTAATGATTAAAATATTATATATGTTCATAATGATCAGAGAATATATTCTTTATTATGTGAATTTTTTAAAAATTGCAGTTTATTTATGGTACTTTTAGATGTATATTACATAGATACTTAAAGAATATGAATTAGGTTGGTGGTATTATTATAAAATATCATTTAGATGGTATTAAATTCTTTGTTGTCCTGGCTTATTTTCTATATAGTTCTGTCAATTTTTGAGTGAGAAGCATAAATCTCCAACTATAACTGTGGATTTGTTTATTCTTACTCGATATTTCACTAGATTTTGTTCAACATTTACAGCTTTCTTTGGTTCATATCTAGATACACTTAGAACTGCAGTGTTTTCTTGGACTTTTATTGTTACATAATGTCCCTCTTGATATGTATCTGGTATATTTTATTCCATTGTTTTGCCTATATCAGTATATTTGAAGTGAGCTTCTTATAGACAGATTGCAGTTTTAGTTTTGTTACACAATAGAAACCCAAAACAATTGACATGATATCAGTGCTTCCACCTCCTAAACATAAAATAAAGACATATGGTTCTGTAGGACAAGTCAGTGACCTTGGAACATATACTCAATGAGCGCAACTTACTAGAACTCATCTTCCAATTCTTTCTGGACTCCCTTCTTGACAAAATAAGTCCTAAAGGTATCAAAAGCTTAAATTAAATATTTTGTAATTAATAAAAATAAACAAGGTATCCAAACTTTAATTAAAGTTCCATATTAATGATGTCTAAGGTATAACTTAATTGTTATAATGTGGATGTTGGTTCAAAGGACATGTATCCAGATCTTTAAGAAAATTTTTATACTTTGGAAAGTTGTAATAACAGATAATGAAGTAACTGTTTATTTCAATCTTTTCTTTATATGAAACATGGGACCATACCATCTTTATTTTTTTAATTAAAATTATTTAAATTGAATCATTAATTTAATTTTAAAAGTAATTTTTTTTATTTAAACACCTTGATTACATACATGATTGTGTTTGGGTTTCAGTCATGTAAAGAACACCCCCCATCACTAGTGCAACATTCCCATCACCAATGTACCATCTTTAAATGTAAGTGTTTAAAGGTCAGCTAAGACAACATTCACATGAATGTTGGACAAAGTGGTTCTATAGATTTTCTTAATTTTCTTTTTCTTATTTTTCTTAATACTTTCTTTCTCCTAGCAGTCTCTGGTTTTCTTCTCACTAAAAAGAGTCTCTGACTACACTTTTTTTTTCTAATGGTGAGTTTGTTTCTTGCCTTAAAAGTCTTCAAACTTTTTGGTGCTGAAAAAAATAGTACAATGGGTAAAGAACTTACATTGCATGTAGCTGATCTTGATCCTACCAGGATCCCTGCACTGATCCCTGAGTGCAAAGCTGGAAGTAAGCGCTGAGCAAAACTGTGATTCCTAAACAAAAACAAACAAAAAATTGAGATTTGAGTCACAAGGTCTCCCCCCCCCCATAAGGCATACAGACTTGTCAAACTAAATGTGGAAGTATGTATATGTTTTATTTTTCCTACAGGTTATGAGTCTTACCTTTTCCCCAGGATTTTTCTTTGTATTTACACTAAATAAAATATATAAAACAAATATTCTATACAAACCACTTTAAAAGTGATTCTGTCTCCTTCCTGAATTTTCATTTCACCATCCAGAAATTTTTAACAGATTTAGCCTTGGGAGAGTCCATGCCTAAACTAACCTTGACTCTTCCCAATTCCTGTTTTGTTTCCTTTGTTTCAGAAAATATTAATTCTAAAGAGAAGCAAGTCAGCTTTACTTTGTTTCACTTTCTATTGGTACTTAAAAAAAAAAAAGTTCTTGCAGGTTTTGTTCAGTCTTGCTATACTGACTTATCTATAATATATCAATCTAAGTATTTCAATAATATATAAATCCCTTACCTCAAATTCAGGAGGCTGGCTTAAGGGTAGAATGTGTATGTTTTATGTGTGAGCCCTTGAGTTCTATTCTCAGACACACAATACGTTAATAAGAAGGTTCTCTGCTTCCTGAAAATAAGCCTTAATGATAAAGGGAGATAAAATTAAGGACATGACACAAACACCTCTAGTCAAACTGCTGTGAAAGAGAGACTTTTAAGAGAAAAATGGTGGACCCTGAAAGAATAACCTTAAAAAAGGTATAGTCTCCACTCCTAGGAATATACCCTAGGAACACAAAAATACAATGCAAAAATCCCTTCCTTGCACCTATATTCATTGCAGCACTATTTACCATAGCAAGACTCTGGAAACAGCCAAGATACCCTTCAACAGAAGAATGACTAAAGAAACTGTGGTACATATACACAATGGAATATTATGCAGCTGTCAGGAGAGATGAAGTCGTGAAATTTTCCTATACATGGATGTACATGGAATCTATTATGCTGAGTGAAATAAGTCAGAGAGAGAGAAAGACGCAGAATGGTCTCACTCATCTATGGGTTTTAAGAAAAATGAAAGACATTCTTGCAATAATAACTTTCAGACACAAAAGAGAAAAGAGCTGAAAGTTAAAGCTCACCTCAGGAAGCTCACAACAAACAGGGATGGGTTTAGTTGGAGAAAAACTATGTTTTGAACTATCCTAATAAAGAGAATGTACGAGGAAAATAGAAAGCCTGTCTAGAGTACAGGCTGGGGTTGGGTGGGGAGGAGGGAGATTTGGGACATTGGTGATGGGCATGTTGCACTGGTGATGGGTGGTGTTTTTTACATGACTGAAACCCAAACACAATCATGTATGTAATAAAGTTGTTTAAATAAAAAAAATTTATTTAAAATGAAAAAAAAAGGTATATGCATTTGTAGCCTAGAACTTGTAGCACTTTCTCACTTTGAAAATGCATCATTTCACTTATTTCACCCAGAGTATGGGTTTAAAATGGCCATACAAATTCCTTCAAGTCCAACCCTATTGGAAATGCTTCCTGAAATGAAGTTTCCAGTCTCAGAAGTAGGAGAGGCAGGGATAGCGACACAAGGCTAAGAGAGTCTCTTGTACAGAGACAGTATAACCTTCCTGGCTTTGCTACCCTCATTACTTTTTACCTCTCTTCAGCTCATCCTGGTCTCACTTTCCTCCCTGAATATTGAACCACAATTCTTTTTTTTTTTTTTATCCTCTCTAAACTACCTGTACAAACTACCGTGGTTTGGTTCCCTGGACTACTCCAGTCCTGTTCCATGCTTTAAATTAAGATTAAATTAAGATACTATTGTAGACACATCTCAATTACTATCCCACCAAATTTCTACATTGAGAAGGAGTTCTCATCTGATACATGACATAGATTTTCTTGGTGACACACATAGAGAATGAATGATAGTTGAAATTTTGGTTGCTAAAACCAAGAAAAAAGTAACGGCTAGCATCCTTCATAAGGTAAAGTCTTTAGTTCTCTAAATTCCTTAGCTCAGAACCATGGGATCAATATAAATTCTATTTCCAGGCCCATATAGTGTTGGATACTAAAGGTCCCAAATAACTTAATTTTAATACATGGCCATGTATTTGTTTCTATAGCTCTATCGTCATTAAAAAAAAAAAAGTTTCTGCTTATTCAGCATAGAATTTTTACTGGGGATTAGGAAACTCATAAAAATTGGTACTCTACTCAAAGCCTTCTTCAAATAAACCTTATGAAACTTTGAAGTATCCACTTGCCAAAGATTTTATATTACTTCTATTCCCTTTGACAAAGTGCCTGTATATGTGTATCATGTATGAATATTTTTAGCACTGTGATAAACTGAAAGATGAACCCTATCAAAGACATAGGTAGAAAATATTTTTATTTGAAGATGTCATTATATACTATACAGTCATCTCTCTTATAGTCCCATCATTTCCAAAAAGTGTGGTAAAATGGGAAGGGCACAGTGTTGGACTGAAGAGATCAGGCTATAGTAGTTCTGCCACCAACTGGTTATATCACATGGGCAAGTCACTCAACTCTCCAATCCATATATTCACCATGTAAAGTCAAAGCATTGATAGATGGGCATCCCTTCTAAAAATTAAAATAAAAACCAATTTAATATTCAATGAAACTGAGTTCTTTATATGCTTCCATATACACATTGGGCCCTTGAGAAATGGTATAGCAAGCAAAGAAAATGAGCCCAGGGTTCTTTTATTACAATCTATTTATTTTAATTGAAATAGAATTGCATTATAACATTGTTTATTTTTCAACATGATCTGTGAAACATTAACTAATCTTGTGTTTTTGCAATATATGTTGCCTATATCTAAATATGCATATGTTTTTGTGCCTCAGTTCATAAATTTGTATAAACATGAAAGCTTTTTTTTTTTTTAAAGGAAAAGACTTCCAAGCTGAGATCTGAAGGTCTAAGGGCCAGCCACATCTATAAAAACTATGCCAATCTACATTCTTTTTCCATTCTTGGCATGGTGATGAGATGTTTCTCTGGTCCAGAAGTGCTCTTAGGACCACCATGATCACACCCAACTATCTCAGGGTAATCAGCCAGTGCAAGGGATAGAGATCATGGCCTCATGTATGCCAACGAAGTCCATTTTTCTTTCTCTCTTTCTTTCTTTTTTTTTGGAGGGGGGGTGGTTTGTGTCACACCCGGCAGCGCTCAGGGGTTACTCCTGGCTCCAGGTTCAGAAATCAGGGGGCGATTTCTGAGCGTAGAGCCAGGAGTAGCCCCTGAGCGCTGCTGGGTGCTACCCCCCAAGAGAGAGAGAGAGAGAGAGAGAGAGAGAGAGAGAGAGAGAGAGAGAGAGAGAGAGAGAGAGAGAGAGAGAGAGGGAGAGAGAGAGAGAGAGAGGGAGAGAGAGAGAGAGAGAGAGAGAGGGAGAGAGAGAGAGAGAGAGAGGGAGAGAGAAGGCAGGGGCCAGAGTGATAGCACAGGGTAGGGTGTTTGTCTTGCACTCAGCAGACCCAAGGCAGACCTGAGGGAACAGAGAGTTCCATCTCTGGGTACTCAGAACCTACTCAGGAGGAACTTGAAGAAACAGACACAGGGCCCCTGAAGTCCATTTTTCAAGCCCTAGAAAGACATTTTTTAAAAAATTGAAAGGTAGAGGTCGGAGAGATAGCATGGAGTTAGGGCGTTTGCCTTGCATGCAGAAAGATGGTGGTTCGAATCCTGGCATCCCATATGGTCCCCCGAGCCTGCCAGGAGCGATTTCTGAGCATAGAGTCAGGAGTAACTCCTGAGTGCTGCCAGGTGTGACCCAAAAACCAAAAGAAAAAAAATTGAAAGGTTGTTTAGAGGCTATCTAATCCTGTACTTTTGGTATTTTTATTATTTTATTATTATCTTTATTAAACTACGTGGTTACAAACATGTTTGTAATTGAGTTTCAGTCATAAGAAGGATACCCCTTTCACCAGTGCAACCTTCCCACCACCAATGACCCTCATATCCCTCCTTCTCTACCCCTTCCTGTCTTCTATACAGGCATTCTATTTCTTTCATTCAATACCATTATCATGTTGGTGTAGTTATTTCTCTAACTGCACTCACCAATCTTTGTGGTACACTTCACATCATGGGCTGGCCCTTCCAGCCCTCATCTCTATTGTCTCTGGGTATTTTTACCATACTATATATTTTTTCTTAAATCTCACAGCTGAGTGATACTATTCTATGTCTATCTCTCTCCCTCTGTCTTATTTTACTCAACATAATAGTTTCCATGCCCATGCATGCATAAAAAATTTTCATGACTTCATTTTTACCTGACAGCTGCATAGTATTACATTGTGTATATGTACCACAGTTTCTTTAGTTTCTCATATGTTGCTAGTCATCTGGGTTGTTTCCAGATTCTGGCTATTGTAAATAGAGCTGCAAAGAACATAGATATGTAGAGGGCATTTTTGTATTTTTAAATAAGAACTAGAATTCTTTTAACAATGAATGATTTTATATTTTTCTGTATTTTGGGGTTTTTGAAAGGCCACACCTGTTAGTGCTCAAAAGGTTTACTTCTGACTCTACACTCTACTCCTGATGCTGCATTGGGAACCAAAAAAACACATACAAGGCTAGCATCTTACTCACTGCCCCACAATGAAAGTTTATGTGAACTCTCAACATATAAACAATTAGAACTCCAGCTATCAAAATCCAGAGCCCCACTATTTCTTGGCTCTTCTCTTCCCACCTGGACTTGAAAGGCTCTTTATGGAACCCAGGGTCACTGAGTGTCCATCTGAATAATACATAGGGAAGAAAACCAGGACTATATATCAATTGGAGGTCAAGATAGGCCTTTCAAATGCCTATCCTGGCATATTTCAACTATCATATAATTATTTGTATTACACGTTCATGGTTAAGTATACAATTACAAGAGCAAAACTTCTTTTCTTATTTTATTCCAGACACGGGAGAGATCATAGAGCAGGTACGACACTTGTTTTGCACACAGTCATCCTGGGTTTGAGTCCCTGCAGCACTGATGGCTCCTGAGTATCACTGGAGCATACACAGATGTGCACCCCTATACCCACACAAAATCAGGACTATGTCCTGAGGCCCATTGAGTGTGACCCCAAAACAAATTTAAATTAAATAAAAAATAAAAGTTCATTTTACATAAAATCCAAGAAAATAAATGATTTAAGAAGAGAGAGAATAAAATCTTTTTTCTTTTATCCCTTTTCAATTTGGGGGCTATACCCAGTAATGCTCTTGGTTCTGTGCTCAGAGCTTACTCTTGAGGATGTTCAGGGAATCATCTAGTGTGCTGAGGATCCAACGTGGCTGAGCTGTTTGTAAGACAAGCAGTCCATTCATTGTACTGTCTCTTTGGCCTTAGCCATGTCTGCAGACGAAAGTGGTGAATGAAACAACAGAGAGATTTGAAGACTTTAGAGCATCTAAATGCTCTGGGAATGACTGGATCAGCAAACACGACTGTATAGATTCAGGGTCCAACTCTAGATTGCAAAATATTTCCCCTTTTGGACTTCATCTCAACAATAATTCAATGGCCTGACAACTCAGAAGGAAATGGACCTTGAACAAGAGTGATAGGTATCTTCAATTTGGCCAGAGCTATGCAGGAAACTCAGTAGTGGATTAAGTAATCATATCCTATGACCTTCCTTTCTCACAAAAGAAACATTTATGCTTTGCAATCCCAGCATATTTCATACAAAATCATGTTCCTACTTTTCCTTTAAGTGGAATTTGCCTGTTTTTATTATTTTCTTTCTTTCTTTTTTTTTCTGGTCACAAATAATCTGCCCCAGCCAATTTTAAGGTGGCCTGGAGATGGTCCTAAGAGATCATGGGAACCAAACCTGTCATTTTAAAAACTCAGCAGCAGTGAGTCTTTACTGAGCCAAAATCATGCTCAAGTTAGGGACATGCTTAAGTCCTGGTTAGTAGGGCCATTTCGACTCTTTTATTTTTTTCCCAACTCTTATAGGACAGTTATTTTAAATTAACCTTAAGTGAATTAGATGGGGTATTTGCTATGTGATTCACGGGTGTGTAGTTTGTAGTCCACTTACAAAGATTTCTTGAGCACCTTCAATTTCTTAAACACAAAGGGAAACCCCTCTGAAGATTTCCAGAAAGACAGGCATGTTTTAAACAAATATTACCTAATGATTAGGCACATCATTGAATTGTGCAAACAGCTGTGCGAAGAAGAATCAACTGTAATGAATGAAATCTCTAGGGCCTCAATTGACTGTTAATGTCCAGACTCAACTCTGATTGGTCGATTCAGTAACTAACAAGTGAAATGTATTGGTTCTTTAGTTTTCTCCCAGAGGTTGTTTACACAGAATGTCGGTTACTCAGACTGCTAAATTCAGCCTGTTTGCTTTTTTGTCATCCCAGTCTACCTGCAACACTACTTGCAACAGAGAACACTTTTTGAACACATTTTGTAGAAACAATCATATTCTTTGCTTTACTGTTCTGCTGGGACAATAAAGTGAACATTTAAATTCTCCCTGATATCTGCACGTTTTAGTCCTCACCAAGATAGTTTTGTTTTGTTTGTTTTTGTGTTTGTGTGTGTGTGTGTGTGTGTGTGTGTGTGTGTTTTTACCTTTTAGGCTACACCGGTGACGCTCAGGGGTTACTCCTGGCGATGCGCTCAGAAATCACTCCTGGCTTGGGGGACCATATGGGACACAGGGGGATCAAATCGCAGTTCATCCTAGGCTAGGTTTATGCCACAGCTCCAGCCCCATCACCAAGATAGGTTTAGTTGGATACTGGCTCCTGCAATTATAGTCAATTAACAATTATTAGATTTATATATTATCTGGAAACCAAAGAAGTAACTCATATTTTAGAGGCTGGCCTCAATTTAAATCTTACTCCTTCTTTTCTTCACCCCTCACAACTTTTCGCATTCAATTCCTGTTACCACAACTGTGTTCCTTTTTCTACAGACAGTCTCTACCCAGTCAGAAATCCTGTCATGAATCTTTCTGGAAAATGAGTTATCATGCTGAAGTCCTCATTGCTGAAGCATGTAAAGAAATGAGTGAAAGTAATTTCTTGCACACTGGGTTTCACATGAAAGAGCTAATTACAGGTTTATTTTGTCAATCAAAAAATAATTTCATTTCAGGTCTGGGCTTGCACCTAGAAATGCTCTGAGCTCCAGTCAATATCCTCTATACCAGTGGTCGGCAACCTGCAGCTTGCGAGCCACATGTGGCTCTTTCCACTTTTAGTTTGGCTCTTCTGTGTGCTGGGCGGCAGCTCCAGGAGTCAGGACTTTGCTCCTAGCCTCTGTCAGTGCGCGCCCTGTGTGGCTCTCAAAATAAATTTCCATCGTGATTTTGGCGAGATTTGGCTCAGTTGAAAAAAAAAGTTGTCGACCACTGAGTATAGACTGAGTCTATACCTCTTCCTGGTTCATTTGTCACCATTTCTCCTTTTCTATCATGTTTTTGAAGCTTCCCTGTTCCACATCCTCCTCTTCCTTTTGTCCCTAGTTTTCTTCTTCTGACATGACTCCCTTTTGGCTTTTACTGGCTTTCTCTAAACTTGCATCTTCTTGCTTTTCCTTCCATTTGCCTTTTTTTCCTTCCCCTCCAACACTCCCCGCTCCCCAAGAGAGCTGTATTTGAAAGCTGGACCTACCTAAAAGGGAAAGAGCAAAGCTTCTTGTCCTGTCCTACCCCTGGGTGGGTGAGTGGCTGTGGGATATGGTGCTGAGCTTGCCTGGCAGAGGACAACACATCCAAAGCAAGTTGGCTTTGAGTCAGCGTTCAGCTTTGCTCAGTACTTTCTCTCAGTTGAGAAATTGGGCCAAGTTTGGCCGAAGTCCCATTCAAAGTCCAGTTCTGGAATATGTGTCTATTTCTCCTCTGGATCTACTATCCCCAGAGAGTCCAAGAAGCCAGACAAGCTGTTCCCACACCAGGCTCTCATCAGGGCGGGTTGACATCACTTTCCTCTCCAGGAAAAGGACTAAAGTTGAACTTTCCTTTAAGCAGATCCAGTGTAGATTTAGAATTAAAGAATAGCATCTCTCTTTCCAAAACTTTTCCCATAGAAGTGTTTCCAATAGAACATGCTAATGTTATTTTTAAAATATCTTTATTGAGGGATTGTGATTTTAATACTGTTATGATAATTTCATGCATATTTAACATATGATTCTATTTAAAGGAATTGGAGCGACAACTCAGGGGACTAAGCACTTGCCTTACATGCTGAAGCCCAGGTCTAATTCTTGTTCCATTTGTTTCCCTAAGTACCGCCACGAACTACCTGTTGCCCCTAAACCCAGCATAGAGGTGGGAGTTATCCCCTTGAGGATATCCTATCAAGCACTGTTGGGTGTGTCCCCAAATAAAACATATAAATTAAAATATAACACAACTGTTTTCTCTTAGGAATAAATTTATTGCATAATGCAAGCTACACTCTGCAAAAAAGCTGTTGTCCAGCTCTGAAGATGGAACTAGCCTTGCCTGATTACTCTATTCTTGTTCTGTCCTCCTGCTTCTTATTGTTCCATTTCTTTCTGATGTTTTTTTCCTGTTCTTCTCAAATGTCAAAGTATGGCTTCAGAATGAACCCAATCTACTGAGATGTAGCAAAGTCAATATAAATTATGAATATAACCCTGACTTGAATTACATAACTAAATGATTAACATTCTACAAAGGCGTCACTTTTTATTTAGTTGAATTCTTTTGTGGTACTGGAGATAGACCTTCATGAATGCAAGAAGAGTGCTACACCACTAAACTAGATCCCTGGTCACTCTTAAACTTACTATAATAATGCTCTCATAGAATTCTGTTTTAGAGATAGGAGAATTCAGTGGGTTAGGCCTTTTATTATTCAAAGCCAATTCAGGATCTATTTCTGTTACTGCATTTGGCTCTTCAAGTCCTTTCAGGAGGGATCCCTGAGAACAGCTGGGTCAGGGATCACCCCCCTCCCCAAATCCTAAAACATCTACCATGTTTGTGCTTACCTCTTTGAAATGTTTTAAATTACACTCAGAACAATTTATAAGCCAGATCAAAAAATGGGGGCTCAGGGAGAAGCTCGGTGTTAGAGGTCATACTTGCATGTGTGAGGCTCAGAGGTTTCATCTGCATTAGGACAAAATGTATTTTATAAATAAACCGAGCTGGTATAATTAGTTGTCTGTTTTGTCTTGCACATCAAGAAGTTACTATTCTATTATTTTGTAAAGTAAACAAAAAAGGTTTATTTTTTTGGTTTATTTTACAAAATACTATAACTGTTAATTATTTAATAATATAATAAAATACCTAATAACATAATAATAAACACTTTTCTTTAATCAGTCAGCTGATTAGTAGATTCAAGCACCTTTAAGACAGCATGCTTTATATTATAAAAGCTACCACTTCTTAAGCATGAATTGTGTCAATATCTGTGCCAAGTCACCAGAAACTATACATCAGAAATATCGGAATATTCCACTTATTGAAGAGGTCAATGACATCTGAGATTAGAACCATATAATTTAGAGGAGGCAGCAGTAGAACTTGAACCCAAGTCCCTAACTTCCATTATTTCACAACTCTATGGTACAATGAATATGAAAAATATGTTTTCAGAATGCTAGGAAGTGTCAGACATCGACATTATGAGAACCAAAGGAACTTGAATTTTAAATAATACATTTCCCACAAAATACCTGTGCATACTTGAAGACTCAAAATATATGCAAAGATATAGAATATTAGTTAGAACCATATGAGAAACTGAAGAGAAATCTCACCAAGAGGACTGTTTTGTTTGTTTTTTGCTTTTTGGGGCACACCAGTTGATGCTCAGGAGTTACTCTTGGTTCTACACTCAGAAATCACTCCCGGCCCAGCAAGGAGCAATTTCTGAGATCTCAAACCTTCTTTCAAGTCTTAGCAAGAGCAGCTATAGGCCCAGGAAAGAGCCCTATTTTATTTCAGTCCACAACTTTCTCTAGCCTGTCCTGCTGAAGGTTCTCAACCTTGTACTCCTGGACAACAACCTGGAGATGTCACAATTTCAGGCCAACACCTTTTCCCAGGCATATAGGCCCTTCTTGATAGTCATCCTCATTCCATGAAAGTTTCTCCAAGACAACTTTCCACAACACATGCAAATATTGCCTAACTTCTAAAGCTGGTGGTTTCTTATAGCTCTTCCCACTGACATCATTAGAATTAAAAAAAAAAAAAAAACCTGACTGAATTACCATTATCTTGGGAAACACTTAACTATAGTCTTTTTTGTGTGTGTGGTTTTTGGGGCACACCCAGCAGTGCTCAGGGGTTACTCCTGCCTCCAGGCTCAGAAATTGCTCCTGGCAGGCCCAGGGGACCATATGGGGTGCCGGGATTTGAACCAATGACTTCCTGCATGAAAGGCAAACACCTTACCTCCATTCTATCTCTCCGGCCCCAACTATAGTCATTTTTTAAAGTTACTTCAGAAAAACAGAAGCTGAGGAGCAGAGATGTTATTCAATGGTAAAAATTCATGTCTTGAAGACATGAGACCAATGTTTGATCCTTATACTTGAAAAAAAAAAGCCAGAGAGATAACAAAGTGGATAGGGTGCTTGCCTTGCACACAGCCAGCTGGGTTTCAATTCCCAACATTTCATATGGTCTGCCTAGCACCAACAGAGTAATTCCTGAGTGCAGAACCAGAGTAAACCCTGAGCACTGCCATTATAGCCCTCAAACAAAAACAAAAAAAAAGGTATAGCTTTGAATGTGTGAGGCCCCAAGATTGAGCTGGAAGGAAGGAAGGAAGGAAGGAAGGAAGGAAGGAAGGAAGGAAGGAAGGAAGGAAGGAAGGAAGGAAGGAAGGAAGGAAGGAAGGAAGGAAGGAAGGAAGGAAGGAAGGAAGGAAGGAAGGAGGAAGAAAAAAGGAAGGAAAAAGGGAGGGAGGGAGGAAGGAAGGGAGGAAGAGAAAGAGAGGGAGAGAAAGAGTGGAAGGGAAGAAGGAAAAAAGGATAAAGGAAGGGAGGAATGGAGGAAAGAAAGGAAGAAGGGATGGAGGAAGGGAGGAAGGAAGAGAGGGAGGGAGGAAAAAGGGAAGGAAGAAGGGAGGGAGGGAAGAAGGGAGAGAGGGAGGGAATAAGGGAGGGAGGAAGGAAGGAGGGAGAGATGGAAGGAGAGAAGGAAGGAGGGAAGGAAGAAGGAGAGGAAAGGAAGGAGGGAAGGAAGGAAAGATTAACTTTATAGACTCTATGAAGGACTTTGTAAATCACAATGGTTTTAATAAAATAAAAAAAAAAAAAAAACAATCAGGGCCCTAAAGCAGCAGCAACTTTACTAAGTCAAACAGTTAGTCAGATACAGAGCCAACAGAGATTACTTCCAACTCCTAGCTCACTGCTTTTGAAGCCATGTCAAAGCTTCAAATTAGAGTTTGCTTCTTCCAAATTGTGAGGACAAGTGCTAACATGGCCAACCAGTCCAAAGCTACATTTTAGGAATTGACAGTGAGAATGTTGATTAAAATTAAATAGATCTCAGGTGTCTCCCAGATACTAAAAGTAGCTTGTCTATGTGGTATTTTTTTTTTCAAATTATTTCAGCCAACTTTCTATGGGCCAGGGTTTTGCCAGAGTTATTTTTGCATGCATATTTGAGCACAGGAATAAGTACTCACTAAGTGCATAATATATTTAAGTTCACCTATGAGGGGAAAAATTAGAATAGCAATGTGTGACACTGAAATTTTTTTCTAAATATAATACTGACAGTAGTACTGTATTTACAAGCAAGATGTGGGTGAAAACACATTTGGTTGTAGCCTTCAACTTACCCAGAGAAATGTTCAAAATTGGTCAGTAATGAAAGTAGCAGGTGTTATAGTCCAGTCAAAGATTAACAATGGGATCAAATACAGATGGAAATTGATGGTGTGGTTGAGAAAGTTTGAACATATCCACCTGCCTATCTTAGACCACATATTTCAAATCACTGTGTTCAATATTTCAAATATCCTCACAAACCATTTCCTGCCTCAGTCCAAGACAGAAACCTACTGGTCATTTCTCTTTTCATCCCACATGGTCCTGTGTTACATTGCGGTATTTATTCCTTAGTGATATTTCTTAGTTCTATTTCCTTCCCCCCATATGAGCATTTCTGAACCTCACTGAAACTGACATTGGTGTTTCTCTGCCATAGCTCTCCATTGCTCTGCTTGCCTCCAGATTGATGTTACCCAAATTTCCTGTCCAAGATATTGCTTCCTGATACATTTTTCTTTAATGAAATTCTAAAAATTAACACATCATTAGAGATAACTGCACAGATATACTCTTTTATGTGTATATAGGTATCTATGTAATATATGGTAATATAATATATTTTTATCACAGAGTTAAGGAAAAAGAACTTAAGTACAGCATAAAGGACATATTTTGGACACAAATGTATGATCTGAAGTTAGCATGGTTGCCAGTTACAAAATACTTTGTATGTTAAGTGAAAATAATTTTTATCTCACTATAATAAGGGACCAAGAAAAATGTACAGAGAATATTTTGCAAAATATTCAACTGAAGTCTCATTTTTAGGTGTTTTTTTTTTGTTTTTTTTTTTTGCTATTTAACTGAAATTTTTAATGATGATTTGGAGTAGTACAGTGGGTACTTTGTCTTGCATGCAGCTGACCTGAATTCAATTCCCAGCATCTCATGTGGTCCCCTAAGCATCTCCAAAAATCCCTGAGGGCAGAGCCAGGTGTAATGCCTGACAATTAATGGGTGTGACACCCCAAAATTGATTATTTGGAAAGATAAAAATTCTTCACTTGTGCTTTCGGTACTGTGCAGTACATATTGCAGACATTATCTGTTACTATAGAACATCTACACTTGTATATTATACAATTTTACCTCCAGTGAAAGACTACATGATTAGCTGACTTACTTTGTCAATAAAATTTCTTTAAAAAAAAAATAATACCCTATGTTAAGAAACAAAACATCTTTTTAGCAATGAACTACGAGAAGAATGTTTCTTGTGATGCCTATTCAAGAAACTACTGTCTGACATTGTGGACAAGCACAAATTCTTAGTGACATCCCCAAAGACAAAGGTGACAGCTAATTTTATATTTATAATGTTCCATCTTTTGCAAGATGAGGACACAAAATAAAAAGAACAATTTAAAATATAATCTTATTTTTGGGGGGGCCACACCCGGCGGTGCTCAGGGGTTACTCCTGGCTGTCTGCTCAGAAATAGCTCCTGACAGGCACGGGGGACCATATGGGACACCGGGATTCGAATCAACCACCTTAGGTCCTAGATCAGCTGCTTGCAAGGCAAAACCGCTGTGCTATCTCTCCAGGCCCTTAAAATATAATCTTATGGTAGGGTTAAGCAATTCTGACCAAGTTGGCTACTCTAGTGATGACCTTGACTGGCCTAGAGCCAAGAGTTGGAATATCTACATTTAGAGAATAATATGAAAGAAAAATCTTTGGCATTCATTTGAAAATATTTAGGTTGTACAGTGACTGCCTGTTAAAACTGGGCTTGTGCTAAAATAAAACTTAATTATTATTGTACTTCATGTAAGTCAAGATGGTTTGTTTTTATTTATTCATTTATATTTAGTTTTGGGGACCCACCTAACAGTACTTCGGCACTTTCCACACTGTGGTTGGAGGGTGGTTGTCAACTGTGCTTTCGGGACCATACAATGAATGAACTGGGACCTCTGACATGCAAAGCATGTGCTCAGCCAACTGAACTATTTCTCCAGTCTCTCCTCTTACATTAAAATTATTCACAGAAAACAAAGGCAAGGACAAAAGTACAAATATATGTTAACAGTGGCACTCTGGATGTTAAGTACACATGTAATTTCCACCTTTATTTTTATTTATAGCTTTCTTTACATTTTAAACAAATTCCTTTGACTTCTGTTTTTAATCTAGAACACGGGGATTGGGAGGAGGGGTAAAGGAGGGAGACTAGTTATTGAAATTTCTCATTGGCGTCCCTTTCAAAGGCATTGGAAATGAATATGAATCATCTTATCTGTTCTAAAACATGAAGAGAAAAATGATTGGAATAATATGCTCCAAAATGTTGATAATAGTTACTGCTAAATAAAAAAAATTTATGGACTTGAGAGATAATGTGGATGTAAGGCCTTGAATGCAGTCTACATAGATTCAATCCCTGTATCACATATGGTTCCCCCAAACCAATCTCTCAGTGCAGAGCCAGTAGTAAGCCCTGAGCACAGCCCAGTGTGTCCCAAAACAAAACAAAAATAATTCATGTGTAATATTTCTTATGATTCATTATGCTTTAGATATTAAGATATGTATAGTTTTATTATATTTACTAAAGTTTCTACAATGCATATCTATTAGTCTAAAAGAGTTAAAAAAATTTTTTTTTGTTTTTAGGCCACACCCTGTAGCACTTGGATTACTCCTGGAAGGCGCAGGAGAACATATGGAATGCCAAATGATTGCCAACCAAACCTGGTTTGGCCATAAATAAGGCAAATATTCTATCCCCTGTGCTATTGCTCAGCTTCCAGAGTTAAAAAATTATTTTATTCAGAAGACAGTTGTGAGACTATACTATTAGGTAAACTACTTTATCAAAAACTTAATATATTATTCAAAAAATACAATGATTTTCATTGCCTATAGAATGAGTTTCCATAGTATGAGTTTCCACAGGCCTTTAATGACCTTTGATTGTATACAATCATTTTATCCTTTGCAGCATCAAACTCCCATGCTTTCCAATTTCACCATCTATTCAATACTTGAAGTTTTTACTCAGGCTATGCTCTTCAAGCAGCTCCCTCTTCCTTTCTTCCAGTTTCCTCTAGAATGCCCCTTTCTTTAGGAAGCCTTTCTGGACCTTTACATCTTAGTTTCCATGTGTAAAACCTGGGAAAAACCTATACTGCTGAAGCTAAATCTGTCTACCAGTCTGTGACCCCTAAGAGAACATGTTTTATTCATCTTTGCTTACCCTGGCATGATCAGGATCTCTGTTGGATGTCACAGAGGGTTTCCATAATCTTTCTCATATGATAAATTTAAGGGGCTCAAAGAACCATTCTCTATGGTTCTTTGTAAGACAGTCTCTTTTATGTCCTTTGAAAAGACAGTGCCTAAATAACAAAAATCCTGTTATGAGAATGTAATGGCAATAAGAGGGTTTCTCTTCAGGGTCCTGTTGCTGTTCCTCCCATGTCCTAAATGGTATATGTCAACCCATAGATTCTTGAGGGAGTTCAAATACTTCATTTGACCAAGAAGGCACTCAATGTTGATTTATTTTAAGCCCAGATGGTGAGCATCTTTTATATCCTTCTAACCCAGTGCATGTTCTATCACATTTGTTTTAGGTAGGCAGTTTTAAAAGACATTATACTAAATTTTTATTGTTTATTTTTATTGTTTTTAATTGTTTTTATTATAATTGTTCCAATTATGCCATTTAAATTTACCTTTCCCCTTACTACCATTGTTTCTTCATCATGACTGAGGGGCCAATTTCATTATATATAGAGATCTATTCCTAGAGAAAAGCATCTCTAAGCCTAATCAGAGAGACTTGGGGAGGAAAGGCATGGTAGAAGTCATGACCATGTTTTGTACAGTCATATACTTACCTAAAGAATGACAAATGAAACATTCCTTCTTTTCTCTTTGTTGCAAATATATATATTTTCTCTTCAAGAAGACTATATTCACCAAAGCCCAGTTTCTTTTCTTTCAGGGTCCACATCTGAACTACAGTATCCAAACTTCTTTGCAGTTAAGTTATGGTCATGTGGCTATGGTCTGGCCAATAAAGGGAGGCCAATAAGTGTAACATCACTTGAAGAAACCATAGAAACCTCCCATGATGACTTACTGTTACATCTCTTACTCCATCTTTCAGCAGAACTGTGGAATGCAATTATTAGAGAAGTTACATACTGTGCTTGAATGATTGTGGAGCTGGGAAATTCTACTACAATAGGCAATTAGACCAGGGAGAAGAAACAAAACTTTTTTTGTGTGTGGTAGACTAATAAACTGTAGACTTACTAACAACACTTAAATTTGCCTTAGTATATCAAGACTGACATTCATGATGCTCTGAACAGTGAACACATCACATGCAATGTTTAACTTATTGTTTTGTGAGTTGATTACCATATAGCACTGTGATGCTCCCAAGAGAGAGAACAGTAAATCTTCTTCAGTCATTTTTTAAAACCTAGAAAAAACTTTATTGTTATTCCATCATTGTTATTTGTTAGTTATATATTTATTATTACAAATTCATGCTACACAACAGATTTGACCAACAATACAACTTTGTATTCAGTGTCCTTTTGGGAATTTTCTAAATAGAGCACATTCTCCCAGTTGTATTGCAAATAAAGTTTCTCAGATATACCTCTGCAGTTAGTCGTTGGATTTCTAAAGCAGAAGCATTTCTGCTCATTTCTCTTCACCCTGGTCCTAGTAGAACCCTTAACCATTAACTTCAGAGAAAATGCTCTGAAGACATTTTGGTGAGTGAATCTAGACACTGTTTTTCTACAAGGCTTCTTATGTGTCACAAAGGATATCATTTGAGGTAGCAGAAAGGAACTAATGAATTACTTTCAACCAAACAAACACTGAAAAGTATAGGGTGAGATCAAGTAATACATGGGTGACAACAGAAATGGAGCAGGCTTCAAACAAAAAAGACCTAAGTCTGAATTCTCCTCTAAGCTCTTATTAGACATACAATACTAGAATATCTTGTTTGACTAGCATTCTGGGCCTCAATATCCACATCTAAATGAGGGCATAATTTAATCATCCTAAAAGCTCTACACCAAGAGCTAAGTGTTTGGCATAAAAAAGTGTTTATACACAAAAAGTAATATACATGGCAAAAGTATTAACCCTATAGACTCATTCATTATTAAAGATACATTAAGAGATACCAGAGTGACAGCCGTTGAGCCAAACCAGTAATGATTTAGAACAGCAAGTTTAAATTAGTCTTGATTTTACCCCATTCCACAGGGCATATGATACGTCTGGAGATATTTTGAATGTAATGATTAGGTGGAAAGATACTAATGTCTAGTGAGCAAAGAAAGGGATGCTGTTAAACTTTCTAGAGCTATTAGAAAACTTCAACTAAGAATATTCTGAACTATTTTTGGTGTACAGTTTTGACACTGGAGTGAAGGAATACATTCCCTTCTTTGTTCATCACAGGGAAGGTCATATAATGCTCTCCTGGAATCCTCAGAAACCCTCTCCACAAATTATGCCCATGCCCAGAGAATATTTGGAACAATTTATTTCTAATCAGCTAGAAAGAAACCCAGGGCAGATGGAATGGGATTCGAGATCTAGAAAAGTTGAATCTCCTGGAGGAAAGGTTACCATGGGCCATCAAATCATCTGCACAAGGATAGAGAGAGATCTATTCCTAGAGAAAAGCATCTCTAAGCTTAATCACAGAGATTTGGAGAGGAAAGACATGGTACAAGTCATGACCATGTTTTTTACAGTCATATACTTATCTAAGGAATGACAAATGAAACATTCCTTCTTTTCTTTTTGTTGCAGTGGAAATAATGTTCCATGGACTGGGATGGAGTTTTTTGCCTGTATATCTGGGGTTTTCACTCTAGTCAGTTCCTAACAGTCTGCAGGGAGCCAGTCATTTTCTCCACAGGAAGAATCTGGTCTTTGGAACTTCAGTGATTTTGTTTTAGGTCTATTATTTGAAGATTTTGGAAACTCAGTCAAGAAAGTGCCAAGAGAATATGCTTGGAAATTCTCTTTCTGAATGCTAGCTCTCTCTAATTTTTTGTTATAATAAACATAAAAAAACAACTCTTGAAAAATTGTTTCATAGAAATTAATTAAGCATGTTTCAGTGCCAAAAAATTAGTGATAGGATTTCCTAACAAGATAGCAAAAAAAGGGCCTGGAGAGATAGCAAAGCGGCGTTTGCCTTGCAAGCAGCCCATCCAGGACCAAAGGTGGTTGGTTCGAATCCCGGTGTCCCATATGGTCCCCCATGCCTGCCAGGAGCTATTTCTGAGCAGACAGCCAGGAGTAACCCCTGAGCACCGCTGGGTGTGGCCCAAAAACCAAAAAAAAAAAAAAAAGGCAAAGAATGCCTTTGTTTGAAAGGGTAACAAACAAATTATCAATTCAAGTCAGAGAAATGCATGTAGATGGGGTATCCTGGGTGTTCTTCTGAAACCATAGAATAAGCATGGTTAAGAAATCAGGATAAGGAGTGGAAGGAGGGTTTGGAGATTTTTCTGGGAAAAACAAGGCTGAGCTAAAGCCTGTTTTCCTTCCCCACTGTTTCTTTTTCTCCACCTTAATGAAAATCTCTGCAGAGGTGAAAGAAGGCAGAAGCCCCTGCCTTCTGACTCCTACTGTCCTTTTTGCACAGTGAATGTTCTTATTGCAAACATCAGAAAATCTGTCTTGGAGCCCCTGGAGGTCCCTATGCACGGAGTGCAGAGCAAGGCTAGAAATCCCAGTGGCCCAAACTGGAATCACCATCAACCCACAAAGGAGAAGCTTCCTTGCCTTTAGCAAACAGTAGTACTGGATATATCTCTACTGACTCCCAGATGTCCCAGTGGCACTATGCCCAACTTCTCACTGCAGTGTCCACTTATCAGTACAATTTCCCCACTCCCCTGAGTTTTACCCAATACCCCCTTCCCATTCAATATCTTCCACTGAAATCCCACTCATGAGGATTACTTTCAGCTGCAGGTAAAGCCTGTGCTGAGGATAGCACACTCGTCTCCCTCCTGGGATTCAATCAGGGCCTCTTCCTTTGGCAAGTTTACTCACATGCCATCATATGGTGAAGATTTTTTTGTTCTTTAAGAAATGTCACATAATTTCAAAAGGTCTGAAACTTGGAAAATATGTTTACATATAAGGAGGTTATTCTGAGGACTACGGGTCTTGTGTGCAGGTCAAGGTGCCCTGCTCTGCTGGTCTGCCAATAATCACAGCCAATGGCAAGCACAGGCAGATAGTCCTCAAAACTCAATTGACATGATGGAGTATCCTGGCTGGTCATTCTGAATCTAGCCTCACAGCATATAATTTAGCCATCTGTGGCAGTGGCAGGTCAAATCTGAATGTTCCAACTGGCACTCCAAACACTATTTGTAGTTAATTTTAAAATCCACGCAAATATATGTGTCTGTGTGTTTGGTATAAGACTTATTCATGAATCTATTGATGTTTTAACTAAGCTGATATGTAAATTAGTTGACTCCTCAGCAACTTAGCTCTCCTCCTCCACCGCAAAATACAGCTTATTGAGTAGCAAATGATGAGGGAAAGACAGTTCACAATTAAAATGTCACATGGGATCAATGCCAAAGACAAGGTCCCATCCTGGTAGAGTTATGAATTGACTACACCCCTTCTCCTCTCCACCCCTTCAATCACTGCTGATGGACAGAGGGAAACCATTTTCTGCCATCTGGTTTTTGCAAAAGTCAGGCAGTAACTCCCCTAGACAGGATCTTATCTTGTGTAGTTCAAGAATGAGCCCATGGACGTGTACACTCAACAAGGCCTATTAGCACTGAATGCAATCATAAAAATAGCCTCAACGTGGATATTTGATAACGTCTCCACATTCAACCTTAGTCATCGTGTCCAAAGGGCACTGGGGTCCCCAAGCTGGTGCCTTGTGTCTAGCAGCCGAGCACCTAGGCTGATAAGACAGCCGGCTATTGTGAAAACCACACAGTAGTTCCCAGGATCCTGGAAAAACAACAATTCAATCACAACTCCCCCCCCCCCCTTGGTGTTTGACTTTGACACTGAGTTCTTTTCACATTAGCTGTACACCAAATGTCTTGTTCCACCCTCCGCTCTGCAAGTATGCCAAGATCTATATTGTGGCATTGGGGGGGGGGGGGTCTGATGAAAGGCTCAGGGGAATCAGACCCCTATCTCTACAGGCAAAAGTAGCCACCAGAAGCCAAACATGTGCTGAGCCATCAAGAGTACACAAGCAGTGTGACCTTACCACACACCAATTTAAACAGCTGCCAGAGTCTCTGACCCCCAGGTAGCTCCAATCCAACCTAAAAGTGGTGTTTACAAACATGGGGTGAATGTGTCATTCCTGGGGTATTCTTGGGCTGAATTCTCCCACATGATCAACTAGGAAGCCACTAGATCTTAGCTGCATAAGGGCATGGTACTTGCAGATAGAGCCATAAATAAGCCTGCAGTCCTGGATGTTCTGGAAGCATCAGGTTGGTGGCGGAGTGCACTCCTTGAGCTGTATTCTAGAGAAAAATTTTGCTGGTAGATTCTTCTGTGGGAGCCACTCCCCATGAGGTGAACCCCTCTTCCTCTGGCTACGTGCTCCCTCCCCCGTGGTCCTGAAACAGTCCAGTTGGGCCCTTGGGAACAAGCCATAGTGGGAGAAAATTTCCCCAATATGTGCCACCCCAGTTCCCAGCTGCCTTTAGGGGCTCTGCCTTCTGAGGCTTCGTTGGTCTCGACGGCAGGGAAATCATCCTTCTTCATTCCCAGAGCAAATTGTTCCTAGGAAGGCGCTGAATCTGAGGAGGAAATCACATCATCCGCGAGGGGAGAGCCAGTTCCTTTGTACTATTTTTCAGGGCTGCCTTTGGAGCCAATAATCTGTCATTCCTTGGATAAACAAGCACCTTATCATATCACAAACATTTATTTAACCCTTTTCTCCTCCTCTTTTACCAGCAGGGAGAAGGAAAGTGGCGAGCAGGACAGCCCAAGCCCTGTGGCAGAAATGCCAAATTCCCTGAACATTACACCCAATCTGTAAAGTGTCAGCCTACCCCTCTCTGCCTCCACCAAACTGCTGGGGCCTGTCACATGGACTCAAGCACCACATTCCGGCTCCCACTTCCCTCCTTCCCACCCCCTAACCCTCTCCGTGAACACCCCTCACCCTTTTGCAGACAGGCTTTTCATTCCATCCAAATGGAGTCTGGGCTCATTTGTTAGGTTCTGAAGGAAGCTGATGAGAGAAATGAAAGGAGGTGGGGTGGAGGCACAGACATGAAATATTTACATTTCTTTTTTCTTTTTCTTTTATTGTCTTTCTTTCCTTTTTTATTTTATTTTATTTTTTTGGAGGGGGACAATCCACTTGATGGACAGAGCTGGTGATTTTTTTAATCTGTGCAAGTATCTTTCAATGTGTGTCATTGTTTTAAGACATATATATTCTTGGACTCTGACATCACCAGTAAATGGAATGAGTAAAGTATGTAAATTTATCCAAGTTCTCACAATTTTGGGGTTTTTTTCCCCCTCAGTGGAGGATTTTGTTTTCATTCTGTGGTGTTGCTCCCACACAATGGGGCCAAATCTTGTTCACGACAAAGAAAAATATAAATAGAACATGCATGTGGTATGCAAGAGAACTCTTTTAGTCCAAGGAGAGGCTGTTTGGAAAGGCATTTGGGGGGGGGGGGTCTGCAAGGAAGAACCAGAGTTTTGCAAGACCCAAAGGGTTCAATGAGCCTGTCTGTGGTGTGTCCTTCAAGATACAAATAAGATGTGCCAAAAATCATTTTCATTCTTAAGAAAACACTAAGATACATCAGAATGGGCACACATATAAGACAAGAATGTGAAATATTTGTACTTGTGTGTGAGCGTGTGCAAATGTATGTATGTTGAAGGTAAGATAGCAATAAATCTCTTGAGTAGGCTGGATACGCTTTATAGAACTGATGGTGTTGGGCTCTTTCTTCTTTTGCACAATGGATGCTAAATTAGAAAGTATCTCTTGCTTCACATCATCTCAGTGCCTATCACCTTCTGATTGAAACTTCTCTACAACATGTTTTTCTGTATGAAGCATTTGCAAAGGTTTTAGTGTCAATCATCCAACAACCAAAGTCTCTTGTCTCATAACTGCACACCACAGCTCTGGCCAAAAAGAGTTTTATCAGCACAACTTGGAACAAACTAATGTGTGGAGGCCTTTAGTGGTTATTTTTGTTTCCAAGTCTGGACATAGGATCACTTGTTCAATTTCCTGCTGGGTTATATCAAGAGGTTTTAACATGTAAATCTCTGATAAGGAAACGGGCTAAATTATGTAGGTTACCATGTGAGTAGCTGTCAGTAATCTTACTTTTTTTTCCCCTGCTTTCTTTAGTCTCTATTATTTCTATGTCACTATCACTATCACCACTACTAAGGTTATCAAGAACATCCTCATTCATCATAAGTTTTGAATATGTCCTTTTGATTTAAAAAATCTGTATGTAAAACAACAACAAACAGACAAAAATCTCTGCCTTTCTTAATTTTGTGTGGGACTTCTGTTGGTTGGATATCTCTGCTTTAAGTCTGAATTTCAACTATGATGTCTCTCAGATGCTTAAAGTAAATGTTCTCAACAAGGAGAATATTAATTTTTTTTAGTTTTTTAAATATCTTTATTTAAACACCATAATTACAAACATGGTTTCAGTCATAAAAAAAATCCCCTTCACCAGTGAAACATTCCCATCACCAATGCCCCATCCCCCTCTGTCCCACCCCCTACCTGTATTCTAGACAAGCATTCTACTTCTATCATTCATTACCACTGACATAATTGTTAGTGTAGTTATTTCTCAATGCACTCACCACTCTTTGTGGTGAGCTTCATATCGTGAGCCAGTCCTTCCAGCCCTCATCTCTATTGTCTCTGGGTATTATTACAATCCTGTTTTTTATTTTTCTTAAATCCCACAAGTGAGTAAGACTATTCTGTGTCTAGCTCTCTGACTTATTTCACTCAGAATAATCATTTCCATGTCCATCCATGTACAGGAAAATTTTATGACTCTATTTTTCCTGAATAACATTTCATTTTGTCTATGTACCACAGTTTCTTTAGCCACTCATCTGTTGTTGGGCATCTGGGTTGCTTCCAGGCTCTGCCTATTATAAATAGTGCTGCAATGAATAAAAGTGTGAGGAAGGAATTTATGAATTATATTTTTGTGTTCCTAGGGTATATCCCTAGGAGTGGTGTAGCTTGATCATATGGGAGCTCAATTTCCAATTTTTTGAAGAATCTCCATATTGTTTTCCATAAAGGCTGGACTAGATGGCATTCCCACTAGCAGTGAATGAGAGTTCCTTTCTTTCCACATCCCCACCAGTACTGATTGTTCTCGTTCTTTGTGATGTGTGCCAGTCTCTGTGGCATGAGATGGTACCTCATTGTTGGAGACCATTAGTTTTTAAATGAAAAAATAACTAAGTACAAGAGAGATATGCAGAAGGTATAGCACTTGCCTTGTGTACAGTCAACCCTTGTTCAATCCCCAGCACTACTTATGGTCCCCCAAACCCAGCAGGTCTCCCAAGCCCAGTGATCCCTGAGTACAGAGCCAGAATAATTTTGAGCACTTCCAGGGGTTTTTCTCTCTCACACACACCTCCAAAGTAGTAACAATCAAAATGGCATCTGTTTGCAAGATATTCTTGACTAGCCTTGTGTGTCTTTAGGGGATGGTACAGCACCAGTTTTAAGTTAAAATTCAATCAGCTGCTTGAGCATCAATTTTCACATCTGCTCTGACTGGAACCTGCAGGTAAATAAAGACTTGTGCATTTTCAAAATATAATTAGATCTGAGATCAAATACACATATCAGGGTCACACTCTTATTACAGCTCAAAATCCAGAATTTTCCCAAACCCATGAACTCTACCCCATTTAGTTCTTGGCTTCTGATTTGAGGTTGAAGACTGACTCCCACATACTATGTGACTTAACCTGCAAGCCAAAGAGAGCCTTGCATCCTCATTCCTGATTGATGACTCTAGATATGTGATTTCTGAGTGGGTGAGGGAAGGGAGAAGACAGTAATGTGGTGTATAGGGGGTTGGCAAGGGGTGTGGAAGGTTTCAGAAGGGGCTGCTCTCTCTCTCTTCTCTTCACTCCAGTCCCCAATCTTAAGACTGTGCTACTCCTCCAACAGTCCCTAACCCTAACCTCTCACTTTAAAATTTTTCCTTAAGAAAGATGATTTGGACTAAATTCAGTCCAGCTTCAGAAGTAAACACTTCTCTGCCCACTAGTGAATTCTTAAAGAACCCTCACTCACCTTTCTTCCCCCTCCCTGACTATAATCTTAAATTCTTTAATCCACTGAGCCAAAGTATCTAGATTTTTCTTCCCAGTCGATCCACTTTCCAGTCTGGCTTTTTTCCTTATTTGGATGCCCTTCTTTATGGCTCCTTGACAACATTCAGATGTGGGCTATTGTTTTTATTTAAAAGAAATACACAAGGCCAGAGTGGTAGCACAGGTAGCGGTAGGTCATTTGTCTTGCACCAAGCTAGCCCAGTGCTTCTCAATTATTTTCTGTCATGCCCCCCTAGGAAGAAGAAAACATTTTTCGCTTCCCCCCACGTGACTGTAGATAGTATCTTTATGAAAAAAAAAACTTTAACCTGCAAAACAAAAATATATAAAATAATTTGAGCTGATTTTTTAATCAGAAATGATGTCTGGATGAATAGCTACACTGGGCACATTTGGCAATGCATAGCTTTTCGAAGCGGGGTTGAAGCAGGACACAGCAACTCTCAACTCCAGAGACATAAACACGGGGCTTAGCTTGTTATGCCGAGGTCAAATGTGCCCCCCCTTTATGGAGCCTCGCCGCCCCCTGGGGGTGCTCCCCACTATTTGAGAACCACTGACTAGCCTAAGACGGATTTGGCATCCCATATAGTCTCCCAAGCAAGGAGAGATTTCTGAGCGCAGAACCAGGAGTAACCCCTGAGTGCCGCTGGGTGTGGCCCCCCCAAACAACAACAACAAAAGGAAACACACATAACTAAGGCCACACACATGATCAGCAGTAAGGACTATACAGTTATCCATGGATGGCACAATCGACACCAACAACTTCTGTGTCTACAAAAACTTTTTATTTGTCCAAAGTTTTATGTTTGACTTATTTTTTTTTTTTTTTTTTGGTTTTTGGGCCACACCCTGTGACGCTCAGGGGTTACTCCTGGCTATGTGCTCAGAAGTTGCTCCTGGCTTCTTGGGGGACCATATGGGATGCCAGGGGATCGAACCTCGGTCCGTCCTAGGCTAGCGCAGGCAAGGCAGGCACCTTACCTCCAGCGCCACCGCCTGGCCCCAAAAGATGCCTTTTTTTTTTTTTTTTTTTTTTTTTGGGCCACACCCTGTGACGCTCAGGGGTTACTCCTGGCTATGCGCTCAGAAGTTGCTCCTGGGAACATATGGGGACCATATGGGACCCCGGGGGATCGAACCGCGGTCCGTCCTAGGCTAGCACAGGCAAGGCAGGCACCTTACCTCCAGCGCCACCGCCCGGCCCCCCCAATTGTTTGACTTATTTTTTATTAAATCCAGGCAAACTTATAAACTAAGAAAGGGACATCTGGGCACCTGAAGCTTGCAGGACTTTCTTTAGATTCCCTTCCTATATATATCCACTATTTTTTTGGCACCTCTACACACGCCTCATAAAAAATCTTCCCCTAATCTCATGGCAAATGCCCTTGGGTTTTGTCTCCATTCTTCTCAATTAAGTGGTTGCAGCCATATCAAGTCCTATGACTAACTCATTGGATTGGAAGGAGCACTGGTGAGCTGAGACATTGTTTCACTCTCACTTCTGCTTTCTGGTTACATGACCCTGGACAAACTTCTCTTGCCTACCCAGTTTCCTTGCCTGCAAACTTAGAGGGTTGAGCTAGATGCATTCCTTCCATTTTTCCTTAAGTAAATATTTATTTAACTACTTCTTCACACTTAGACATGGAGGATGGAATATGGAGAACAGCATAATCATGCTCCCTTCCCCCCATGGAGGGTACAAAACAATGGGCGGAGGCCAAAAGAAAGAAGGAAAAGGAGAAATCTGAATGTTCTTGGCTCACTAGCAGTGTATGTACTATTCAGAACATTGTTTTTAACAGCTCTGAAAGTACTGTTAAATAGAGTGCCTGTGTTGTCCTTCTGATTCAGTGGAGATCGAAGTCATTAGTGAAAGATACAGGCTCTAATATAGAAGGTGGGTATCAGAGTCAGAGAAGTGACAAGAAGTCTTTCCCATCCTAAAATCTCCACCTTAATGAATATCTCTACTGAAGTTTGCACAGACCAGAGCTCCCTCTTGGGTCCCTTTGCAGACTATCTGTAGCCATCCCAATTTCCACTTCAACAGGAAAATGTTTAGCCACAGCAGGCAACTGTGACATAGGCCAGCCTTTAACTCCACCCTTCCCTGGAAATGTTATTTTTAGTCTTTGCCTCTTCTTTTCCACTGCCATCTACATACCTCCCTCTATGACTCATTTTTGTCCATAGCCCCATGCCTATGTGAGTCCTTGAACATGGCTTTAGCTTGTTTTTTAAAGTCAATTCATTCAACCCTATTGCAACTTTCAGCTCTCAGAAATTGCTGAGGTATCAGGAGCTACCAATGACTGTAGAAATGAGCTCTACAAAATCACACTTTCTGTGGAGAAATGGAAGGAATAGTGTTCCACAAACCAATGACTTTTCAAATTATTTCCTTGCAGATCCATGATGATGCCAGAGTTTCAGGAACCAGGAAATGCTTTCTTAATGTGGATATCACCAGATATTACACCAGATATCAGGCATTGCAGTTCATGTGCTGAAAAAAAAATCACACCTTGCAAGACTGTGAGTCATTTGTACATTGTGCTGTACCCTCAAAATAACACAGAATAAAAAACTGTATTTCTAGAAGGTGCTGAGCATGAATCATCTACTTATATCAGAAAGGTGTTTTTGTTTTCTTTATTTTTTAAGCCATTGGCCAAAATATTTCTCCTGTCTCTATGTTTCAGCCAATGAGACACACCTGGTCACCCAGATAGAGGTCAGGTGTGTGTTCCTGTGGCATGAAGAAACACAAAGGATTAGTACAGAGATCAGTTCAGATTAAGGGTAATCTCAACCCATTCCCTTTCACTTAATCACTTAGTGGATGTTAAGTGTCTTTGCATACAGGAAGAATAGCAGAAAAATTTGAATTCTTTGCTTTTTTTGTTTTCCAACAGAACTACAGAACTTGAATCATCTTGTTCTGCCTCATGAATTGAGGGAAAAAATAAAAAGTGAATGATACCAGGAGCAAACAGTCACTTGAAATTTGAGTGGAAATAAAAAATGATCAGACCTAAACACTAAACCCAAAGTCAACTACAACAGAATCAAGACCCCAATCTAAAACAAGCTATACACAAAGGGGATATGTTACATTAGCAGTCCAGGGGGCAAAAAGAAGAGATATCAGGTGATGCTGGAAACAGGGCTGGAGGGCGGACAACACTGGTAGTGGGAATGATCCAAATTCACTGTCACTATGTACCTTAAATATAATGTGAAAAACTTGTAATTCACATTGTTCACAATAAAAATTATTAAAAAAAGAAAATAATTAAATTGCATGTAATGTTATAGATCTTGCAGATGTTGGAGACATAAATATTTTTATACTATTTTTGTCTTTTGCCAAGCCAACAACTCCTACTTGTTAGTAATTTATCTTCAGCAACCCTTCTCTACTCTCCTAATCTAAAACATGAACTCTTCTGGAACTGTTAGTGAATTAGCCTATGAGCTAGAAAGAGTCCTCTGAAGGGTTTCCCCATGAGTAAGAAGTCTAAAAGATACAAGTGCTAAAACATGTAATATAGACATGAGATGATAAGGGAGAAAGTAAGAAAGATATGAAAAAAAAAGAGGCAGTTGGCACGAGGCTTATAAGTTCAATGAATAAGATAAGAATTTGTTTCCAAGCTTATGTTATTATAATGTTTTAATAAATCTTCCTGAACACTCACTCTTGTGAGTCTATCTAAGATGCCTTTTGTTTTGTTTTGTTTTTGTTTCTGGTCTACACTTTACTGTGTTCAAGAGACCATGAGACCTGGGTAAAGCATATTCTCTAACCCTTTGAGCTATCTTCCTGATGTGCTCCAATTTTGAAAAGCCCAGATCTCAAGCCTGGCTATTGAATATGCAAAGATATTTATTTTTGTTTTGGGGGTCACACCTACCACTACACAAGGCTTAATTCTGATCCTGTGCTCAGGGATTACTCCTGATGGGGCTTAGAGATAATATGGGATACTGATGATCAAGCTTGGGTCAACCACATGCAAGGCAAATGCCCTACTCACTGTACTATCTTTATCTTAAAGATAAATTCCTAGAAGGAAATTTGCTGGGCCAAAGGTTATGTGATTTACAATTTTCATGCTTAGAAAAAAATGCACTTCAAAAGAATAACAATTTACAGGTTTGACAGCAATTTTGAATTATCAGGTTCCATATCATTTTGCCAATAAACATGCCGTTAATTGTTCACCTTGCCAATCTGACGATGAAAGAGTAGTATTATACATTGGTTTAAATTTCCCTTTCTCTCGTCACATAACATGTGGTTATAACACAAGATTTATTTGGAACGTCTTCTCTAGAATAATGTTTTATTGCTTTTGTCCCATTTACATTTTATTATTTGCACAGTAATTTACACACTTAAGAAAATTTGTCATGGGCTGGGGGTGGGATTTAGTGATACAACACTTGCATTATATGAATAAAGCCCTGAGTTTGATTCCTGATTTATGTTGACCACAACACATACAAAATAATAGAAAAAAATTAAAAATAATTAAAATTTGACTCTGTTCAATTGTGTGGGTTGCATATGCTTTTCCAGATTTATTTTATTTTTAAAATTTGTGATGTTATAATGCAAGACACACTGAGAATATTATTGGTAGCACAGATTATTTATATTTTATAGTTTCTCTATTTTTCTTCATAGACAGAAAAGACTAAAACTATGAGTTCATTTAAAAATGTAGTCTACTTTTTGTACTTTTAGGGAGGCTCTTTATAATTGGGGTTATACCAAAAATTATATAATGATTTGAGGTTGAAATCTTATCTGCACATTTTTACACTTAAGCATATATAGTTCAGACCAGTTATTGAATATGCCATTTTTCCCAGTTGTTTGAACTGTCATAATTGTCATAATTAAAAAAACCCACTTAATTAAAGATGAGTAAACAAAAGAAATCAGTACATCTGTATATGGAAAACTAGAAAAACTAAATCCAGAAAAATTAATATATCAGAGGTTAAAGAGACTCTCAAATAGAAGAAAATCGTGACCCAATTTACTATTGTGGATTTAAATAGAAAGAACAGCTTAGTGAAGCAATAATCTTTGAAAAATCAGAAGCCAAAATACCAAAGCCAAACCAACATACCCAAATATGAAAGAATTCAGAAATTATTTAGCAAGACAACAGGATAGGCATATATAATATATCACTGGTGTTGACAGGTTCTATTTACAATAACTAGAATCTGGAAACAACTCAAGTGCCCAAGAACAGGTGAGTAACTAAAGAAACTGTGATAAATATATCTATACAATGGAATACTATGCATCTGTTAGAAAAAAATGAAGTTATGAAATTTTCTTAGACATGGATGGATATGGAAAGTATTATGTTGAGCAAAATGAGTCAGGGAAAAAGGGATACATATAGAATTATCTCACTTTGGGGGTAATATATAGATAGTATAGTAATATCTATAGACAATAGAGGAAAGGTCCAGAAGGACCACTCAAGGTAAGAAGCTTGACAAAAATAGGTGGGGAGTACAGTCAGGGCAGAGAAGGATAACTATGACAATGATAGTTGGTAATGATCACTGTGGACAAGAATTGGGTGCTGAAAGGTGATAAAGTAATATACACAATACTCCTTCAGTAATAGTAGTGCAAACTACAGTGTCTGAAAGGGGAAAAAAGAAAGTGAAGGGGGAGGGAGAGAATGAGAAAAGAGAAATAAAATAAAAGTATCTGCCCCAGAAGCAAGCATGGGGAAGATTGGAAAAAAAAACTGGGGACATTGATAGTGAGAAATGTTCACTGGTCAAGGGTGTTGTGCATTGTATGACTAAAACTCACTCATGAAAAACTTTGTATCTATGAAAAAAAAACCGACTGTGTTGTGAACACCTTGAACCATAGTGTTTTAAAATTACTTTTTAATTTAATTTTTTAAAAAACAAACTGAGCACATAATTCTCATGCAAAAAGTCTGGTTCCCTGAGATTTCATGGTTCAATCCATGGGATCCCATGGTTCTTTGAGTATCACCAAGAGTTATTTTGATCAGGAGGGTTGGAAGTAGCCTTTGAACACTGCCATATATGGCCTCAAAACAAAACATAAAATAGAACTACAACACCATATGATCCATAAATCATATATATCATCATCTTTTTTCTACAAGAATAGAGATCAAGAAAAAAAATTATATCAGGATGATAACAGAGGCGAAAGACACCTACTTACAAGTGTGAGGACAAAAGTTGGGTCCCCAGTGCTGCTCTCAGTGTCTCTATATTGTTTGAAAATCTTGAGTGTGCCATCTCCAGAGACCCACAGCCAAGTATGTGCAAGCACTATAACTAAGGTGTATGATGCCTAGTGAGTGTGTGAGCAACACAGTAATCCTGACAAGCACCAGGACCAGAATAGGCACAAAAATTATAGCACAAAGACTATGACCCTCTAGGACACATGTAAACAGTGTCTAGATGTATATGATCTAGTAAGATTACAATGATCTGGCACCTCAAACAAATGTATGTATGACCCCTCGTCGTGACAGCAAAACAAAAGTAAATGAAATGAGAGGGGGGGAAGAAATTAAATCAGTCCTCTTCACTAAGCTCCAACATAAAATTATGGGTGCAGATACTGCCAACGTAGTCTAGTCCTAGTTGATACCTCTGTGGTATTCTCAGAAAGGTAAGGGGAATTTTTCCCTTTCTACATGAATTACAACACCATCTACATGTATCATCTACATGTACCATCTACTACAACATAAACCTCCAACAGAAACTGTTGCAAGTCAGCCCTTGATGGGGTTGACTGATGGAGGGATGGAGGATGAGGCCTTTCCCCTCCAGCTTGGAGCACGCGTCTGCCACCCTGTTCAGCCGGCGGTTCTGAGGTGAATGCGGCGGGAAGAAAGCCAACAGGCAGTCAGGCTTCCGAAGAAAACAGCTCTTAATCCATGAAGAGGCCGAAGCCAAAAGGCCCCAGTATAGGCCCCAGTTAAAAAGCCCTTCGCCTTTCACAGACCCCTGTTTTATACCCCAGAATCAGGTACCACCCAATGGTGGGAGCAGAATGCCAGATCACACCCTAGGGTAGGGCACAATCACTGATCAGGGTAGGGTCAGTAACATAATAATCCCATTGAAATGTTTACATACACAACAGAAACATCCCATATCAGTGACAATAATAATCAAACTTCCAAGCCATCTCATATATATCATTATATATAATATATAATTATTATATACATTACATATAATTATATATTATTTTATTATAGATCTATAAATCTATAGACCTGAACTGTACAGTCTCATGACACCTCAATATTTTAACATAGTGTCAACCCAGAAGCATCACAAGAAATCGGATGTAAAATTACATAGTAATCTACCAACGTAGTCAGCCTAAACAATAACACATAAAGCTCAACTAGCACCAGTAAGTCCTTAGCCACTGACTTTAGTGACATCATGGAGAAATATAATAAGCATTTCAAATTGACCTGTGTTGATCTAAGTTTTGATAATTCCACTTACCTTTGTGCTGTAACAAGTAATCTGAAGTAAATTTATTTGTGCCTGTATAAGGGCAGACAATGGTAGTAGGTAGAGATTGGGACACTGAACACTGATGAAGGGAGGTCATATTAGGGATGGGATTGGTGTTACAATATTTAATGCCTTAAACAACTGTAGTATTAATGACTTGGTAAATCACAGTGTTATAATACAAATTAGGGAAAAATTGAAA
The DNA here is from genome assembly GCF_024139225.1 of Suncus etruscus. NCBI lineage: Eukaryota > Metazoa > Chordata > Mammalia > Eulipotyphla > Soricidae > Suncus > Suncus etruscus. The sequence goes on from NC_064850.1 coordinate 143,056,424, forward strand.
ACAATATATTGAGAGATGATTTTATTTTTAGGCTAGTCCTTTGCAGCAGCATTATTCACAAAGAAATAAGTTGTTGAAATAACCTGAAAGTTATTGTAAAATGCAGTGTATATATAACAAAAAATACAATGCAACCTTTCAAAAGGAATTTTGCATATATTTTGACATAAATGAACTGTGGGGATACTGTGGTAGGTGACATAAACTGGTCAGAAAACAAACATGGGTAAATCCTCTTATTCTTTTTACTTCCATTGGGAGAGACAAATTTTACACCTGATGGTGCTCAGGGATTACACCTGTATCAGTGCTTACAATGATCAGGGGCTCATCCTGACAATGATCAGGGGCTCAATCATGCATTCCAAATTGAATCCAGGATTCCTGTATGCAAAGCATGTATTCCAGCCCAACTGAACATGCTATCAAGCATTTATATTTTCTTTATCACAACTCTGTATACTATTATTCAACCTATTGCAGATAGAGTACTCAAGGCTTAAAGATAATAATAAATTTGCTAAAGGCATCAAGCAAGCAAGGTTCAAGACTGATTCCAGCACAGGTCCCCGAAGCCTCTTTATTGTCACACTCCCTACTTGGTTGCTAGCTTGCACTGCCAATAAGAGGGGAGTAGGTACAGGCTGAGCTCCTATAGGAAGATGTGCTGGTCCTGAGAAGAGGCTCAGGTCTCAAGAGAGACTTACCCAGAGAACACGGGGTGCTGAGAGCAGTCTGAAATTTCCCATCACCCCCAAACAGCTGTTTAAAATACTACAGCTCCAATCCCCATGACCCTCTTGGAATTCTTCCACCATCCCTATGGCCTCTCAGTTCCCAAATGGAAATAGTGCTTTAGAGGGATGTTATGGATATTAAGGAACAGTAATTATAAATATTTTGGCAAGCATTCCTATAGAAATGTTAAATAATAGTGTGTTCCCATTTAACTTCATTTATGGCATTTGGATGAAACTAAGACATTTCACCTCTTGTTTAGACCTTACATTGTTTTTTATGGTATTTGTAAAGAAATCATCGACCACTTCTTTCTTATATAAGGCATAAAAGATTTTCTCTTCATTTTCATGCCATCTGCTCCATGGTTTTGTGTTTTGTGTGTTTTTCCTTTTGATTTGGATGTCCTGTAGTTGGTATATTATAAATAAAATCTTTTATTTATGTGAATTGACTCAAAAGACTTCATCAATTCACTCTCACTGAGGACATTAAAAATCCAAGTTCTGGGCCAGAGAGATAGCATGGAGGTAGGGTGTTTGCCTTGTAAGCAGAAAGATGGTGGTTCGAATCTCAGCACCCCATATGGTCCCCCAAGCCTGCCAGGAGCAAGTTCTGAGCATAGAGCCAGGAGTAACCCCTGACCACTGGCAGGTGTGACCCCTCCCCCAAATTCGAGTTCTATATAGTTGACCTTCATCTTAAGACAGTTGTATTTTACAAAATTCCTTTCCACATGCTTCCATCTTATGTAGGTTCTTCTATACCTAAACTAATTATTGTATCACCACAATCCAATTACTCATTTCAACTTAGGATCCATTATCTGGTTAGAAAACTAAAAAATGTTCTCAAAAAAGCAAAGAAACTTTGTTTTTCTTAGCCTCATAATAATAAATATTTCTAAATTATTTAACAAAGATATTCACCTGAGTTACCAAATATGAATGCAATGTAACTTCTTTAAGAATTTTTACTTTGTTCTTCCCAATATTTCTATGAAGGTTCTGGAAAACAGGCATGGAAGAAAAAGTCAGGGGAGCACATAAGGAAATGCATCTCTGATGATCTTGAAGCTAGACAAGCAACCCTCCTCTTCCCTGTGCTGGAGACCCTTCCTCTGTCTCTTCCTAAAATTGAAAGTACTTCTATTCTTTATCCTTAGGGGAGTGTTAATAAGATCTTCCACTGTTCTGGAAAGTCATTAAATTATAATCATTCCCCTCATTGAGTTAGTCCCTTGAGTCCATGTGGAGGTCACAGTTACTCAGGCATTGTTGGTGGTTCCAGCCCCTCCTCCCTTGCCCAATCTTCAAAGGCATTTAGTCCCCTCACCCACCCATGACCATGCTGCTCTTGAGCTGGGTTATAGCCCCCAGGCCCCAAAGATATAGTTTCTGGAGGTCTGGAGCTCAGAAATGTCTCACCAGACTCTGTTTTAGTAAACTAATCCCAGTATCAAGATGTTTAAAGTAATCAAGTCTTCATTTTACACCCTTTAAATATATGTGGAAGCTTTCCATGCCCCCCCCCTCTCAGCAGTTTAGGAACTCAGTTATGTCCTTTCTCAGAAGATGCATACACAGAAGATCCTGCTATTTCCAAAGGACTTTGATGGCACCAAACAACTCCAATTCACTTGTTATGGGGAAATGGAAGTGAATTCATCTCTTCATCTTACCCCCACCACCTCCCCCCCACCCCCCCAGGATCTTCCCTCTTCTTTATAGGAATTTGCAGTGCTGGCTAAGTCAACAAGGATATTGTCCAATGGCAGCCAGCAAATTGCTTTTTATTGAGCAAGTGTTTATACTTGTAAAATGTTTTCTCTTTCTTCAATGTCTAAACTATTTTTCTCTTCTGTTTCTTTTTGGCTCTCATCTTCAGATAAAAATGTGTGACCTACATTTGCAGCAAACTTCATCACAGCAAACTTTGAATATATGCCATTATAAATTCTTCAAGGATAGTGATTATAAGAGTAATTTGTGTGTGAGAGAGATAGACAGAGACAGAAAGAGATGAACAGAGATAGAGTCAGGGAGAGATAAAGAGAGACAGAGGCAGACAAAGATAAAGAGGGAGATAGATACAGAAAGAAATAAAAAAGTCAAATATATGAGAGAATGAATAAACAATTGAATACAGAGAATTATGAGGAAATGGGAGACAGTATAGTTTTAAAAGAAGACAGAAAATCCAGTTATGTTTCAGCATTCACTATTAATGTCGTACTATGATTAAAATGATGAATCCGTCTATTCTAAAACAATTTGAAGATTGAGCAAGGTAAGGGGAAGATATTGGCTTTGAGGACAGCTTGTGCTCCCCCATGAAGCCAGCCCCTGCTACTTACGTTCCCCCATCCCATACTCTCGGAAACTGTCATCTCTGCAGGATAAGGCAGGTTATAACAATTATAAACCCACCTTGCCAGATTCAAAGAGAAAAATGTCATAAAGTATTTGCCACTGTTTCAGGCACTAAGAATCCTTATCCAATATAACTATATCTGGAAGGCACCTGTACCCATGAAAGGCACCTATACAACCCTCTTTTAGGACATACGGCTGGTGTCAGGAATTGAATCAAGGGCCTCACACATGCCAGCTAAGTACTTTACCACTGAACCATTTCTCCAACCCAGAAGTTTCTTACTCATTCTAAAAATACAGTGTGCATTCCATGGATTATTCTTCCTATTTCTTACATTTTAATTCTTTGTGCTTGTTGTGTTTTTTTTTGTTTTGGAGCCGCACCCAGCAGTGCTCAGGGGTTACTCCTGGCTATGCAATCAGGAATCACTAGGATAATGGTTACTTGAGTCAAGATACAGCAGGGCTTCTAAAAGCACATTTTCTGTTGCGCACAGCAGGTATGTATGTGGCTATTCTAGTATGTTTTCAAGGAAGAGAAGAGAGGCGAGGGACAGAATCAGCCAACTGTGTGACTATGTGTGAGCCATGTCCCTCTGCACCTCTCACCTGCCCAAATGAGAAAGATGCACCTCTCACTTTACACATGTCCCCTTCCTCTTTCTCAGTTTTAACCTACTCAGTGCCTAGGTGAACACTCTCATGATGCTATCCTCACACACTGTGTTCACCATTTCTTGGCCACTAAGTCATATCTGTTTCTTTTTTCTCTTCAGGGATACAAATGAATCCTTATGCTTAGAATCCTAGCTGAAATAAGAGGACTGAAATCAAACCACAATGGAAAAGGAAACAACACATACACACACACACACACACACAGAAAGAGCATTACTTCTCTTTTAATAATATTTTGCATTGTGACTACTACCAGCAATGCTTTGGGGCCATCCTGGCTATACATAGCAGTGTTGGGGTGCTGGGAACTGAACATGATAATTGAGCTTTCCCCCCACATAACGTTTAAGAAAAAATAATTATTATATCAATCTAATTTTTAGAAACTTCTTGCACAAAGAATTTTCTGAGCTTCTATCTGAGCTTCAATCATAACCATTTTACATTTCTACCTCCTCTTGCGACTGTGTTTGCACAACACAGATACCTTCTGTTGAATAAAAACTAATAAATAAGACTTCTTGCCATTTTCTTTGTAGGGTTCCCAGAATTTGGAAACTTAATCTGAAACTGGTCCTAAACTTATAAGGATAATCAGAGGAGAATTCAATGCATGAGCAACTGTTCTGTCACTAAGAATGGGTAGATCTGATGTTCACTGAAAAACAGATCCTCAAACTCTTCTCTGAAATGCAATTCAGAGTCTTTTAGAAATCAAGGGAGAAATATATATATATATATATATATATATATATATATATATATATGATACATGTTATACATTATTTACCATTGGGAATTGGGACAGCAACCTAAACCCCTTCCCCCAATCAAACATATCACATACTTTCTTTAAAACTAAGAAGATGAATATTCATACTAACTGAAACAAACACCAAATACAAATAATCTAGCCCAATTTAAATTAGCTTTGACATCCACATGACTTCAGATCAGACTTCAGATGACTTTATTGCCAAATGAGAGACAGAACCCACCCTTTTGTGGGATGTGTTTGGTGATTTTTGGATTGAGGGTTTTAAGAAAGAAAAAGAGTTTGGGGGTGGTAGTGGGTGTAAATGCAAACAGCTGCTATTTCTCAAGCATTCCTAGGCTCTCATGTCATCCCAACAGAAATCTGCACAGGAAGATCCTGCACTGAGCTTTGTGTTGCAGATAGGAGGTTCCAGGTCAGAGACCAGGAAAAGGGCTTGGGGTCTCAGAGCTATGGACAAAATTCTATGGATAGCTTATCCAAGCCAGGGCCTGCTCTTGTCACCCTAATATTCTCCCAAACAAAATAGCCAAGTGGACAGATATTTCCACAACATGATAGCTTTCAGTATCTCACCTGTTTGATATGAAAGGCCCTGACTTCTTTCCTTCACTGGATGCTTCTCTCTTAAATCAGCTCTCTGGGTTGTCAGGTAGAGCTTGACCCTGCTATGGGAGCTGTGCCTCTCTAGCTTTCTTGCTAAAAAGATTTTAAAAATAGTTGAGTGCCCCAGACATTCTTGAGGCTGTCATTTCCTTCCCTTCTCATTTATTAATGGGCTTATTCCTTTTGACTCCCCAGTGTTGCTCAGAGGCACTTGGGAAGGCCTGTTTATTGCCTTTGGCCGACATTACCTTTCTCCTCCTCCACACCCCAATGCTTATCTTCTCCCAGCCAGCAGGGCTAACCTTTGGGTTTCCCTCTCCAGCTCCTCTTTTCCCTAGGGTTTCTGGGCACTAGCACTGCAGTCTGTGGAATTGTGTCTAGTCCTGGCCATCTCACTACCAGGTCCAGGACACTAAGGTAAAGTCTTACTTGTGCTTAAAAAGTTTCAAGTGCCTCTAAAATTTTTTTGGCCTTTTTTGTATTGTTGCCAGGGCAGTATGCTAGGTTTGCCCTCAGCAAGCAGCAATGAGCCTTGGAATCTTCTAACTGGAGATAAAGGGAAGTTCCTGGACCCTGATCTGTTCTTGTAGCTTTGTGAGGTTGGTCACCAAAAAAAACCTTCAGTGTTGAATTAAATGAAGCCTCTTCTCTCTCTCTCTCTCTCTCTCTCTCTCTCTCTCTCTCTCTCTCTCTCTCTCTCTCTCTCTCTCTCTCTCTCTCTCTCTCTCTCTCTCTCTCTCTCCCCCTCTCTCTCCCCCTCTCTCCCTCTCTCTCGCTCTCTCTCTTTATCGCTCTTTCTCTCTCCTCTCTCTCTAATTCTCTCTCAAAATTAATTCTTAATTGAATCACAGTAAAAAAAAATACAGTTAGAGTTGTTCATGATTGAGTTTCTGTCATACAATGTATAACACCCTTCACCAGTGCACATTTTCTGTGACCAATATCCCTGGTTTCTCTCCTGCCTCTTCACCAGTTTGAGTTATACATTGTTCTTCTCTCTATCTTTACCTTTTACTCTTCCTTTATTTCTTTTAGACACTGTGGTTTGCAATATTATTACTGAAGAGACATCATGCATTTCATTTCAACTCCTTTTAGTTCTTTCCAGTTCTTGTCCAGAGCAATTATTTCCAACTATCATTATAGTGGTCCTTTCTCTGCTCTAAATGCACTCCCCCCTATTTGTGGCAAGCTACACTGTGACTACAATGTGCCTTGGAGTGCTTCTCTTTGGAACTCTTTTAGCTGGTACTCTTCAGGCATGCAAGATTTGGTTGTGTGCACTCTTTAGCTCTAGAAGTTTCACCGCAATGATGTACTTGACTGTTTATTATTCATGAGGTTTTTCTTCCTGGGTCTTTGGAACTTCAATGGTTCTTATTATGTTTCTGTTGAGTTTATCACAAACTTCTATTTTCATCTGTTCACATACTTCGAGGATTTTTTTTCCCATTGTCTATTTTAAGGCTCTTTTCCAATCTCCTCTGTTTTATGCAGTTGTTATGCAGCTCATCTTCTGGCTCACTGATTTTGTCCTCAGCTGCTGTTACTCTGTTGGAAAGGCTTTCGAGACAGTCTTGTTATTCAGTTTGGAGTTTTCTCGATTCATATTCTCTTGATATTTGTGGTTCTTTCAGTTTTTTTTTTTCCAGGCCTTTTTGAGTTCTATAAACATTCTCCATATTTCTTCTCTAAAGTCCTTATCTGAGAGGCTAAATAGGTGGTTGGTACTTTTCAGGTCATCAGAGCTACCATCTTAATTCTTTAAGCATGGTGAAGGCCTGCTTTGTATCTCCCATCATCACACTTGTAGTGTAGTATTTTCTGTGTGTTATGCTGGGAGTTTATCAACTAGAAGTGCACAGCTGCAGAGCTGAAAGGAGCAGTGGCACTCTGCTGACAGAGGCCACTCACATGCACTGACGTGCTGCACTCTACTAGAGTGTGAGGAGACTCTACTCTTTGAGGCTATGTTCATCCCGGTGCCAATTGCTGACATTTTCCTTTCAATCTGATTTGGTTTATGAAAGCTCGCTCTCTCTTTCTCTCTGTCTCTGTCTCTTTATCTCTCTCTCTGAGCCTTGTTAATGGCTTACTGATCTTTTTGTTTTTTTTTTTTTTAAAGAAACAATTCTTCCTTTCATTGATCTTTTAGATTGTTTTTCAGGTTTCCAGTCCAAATTTTATTATTTCCTTTCTCCTGCCTGGTTTCAGCTCATTTTATTGATAATTTTCTTAAGCTGTGCCACCAAGTAATTTTGTAGCCCCCATTTTCCTTCATGCTCAATTATTGCAAAGCTATAAATTTTCCTCTTCTATGTCCACAAATTTTTTTTTTACCAATTCTAATTTATTTCCAAAATTCTATTGATTTGCTCTTTGATTTCTTCTCTGACCCATTGGCTGTTTAGTAGTGAACTGGTTAATTTACAGGTATTAAAGTTTTTCTTCATTTTTGTTTGTAATTCACTTCTATTTTCAGTGCATCATGGACCAAGAAGTTGGTTGATATCATTTTATATATTATATAAAATACACCATAGTTATATATAGCTATAACATATATATAAAATATAGTTATATATCACATGGTTTTTCATTATGAAAGAGGGTATATATAATATATATACTAATATATAATATATATACTAATCTATCCTCTTCTATTTTTCCTCCTTGTTGAGTTTTAGCCTGGTTGATCTTTTTTTTTTTTAAATATAATTTTTATTTTGAACATAGTGGCTTACATATTGTTGACAATAATATTTTAGGTACATATTTACATAAAATCGGGGGATTCCCATCACCGATTTGTCCTCCCTACACCTCTGTTTTCATCCTACCTCCCAAATCCTCCTCCCTCACCCCCTGGGCTGTTAGAAAATGTGGTCCCCTCTGTACCTAGTTTACTACTTAATAGTCTTGCACCTGTTTGGTCTTGGTGCCTCCCTTATTTCCCCCTCTAACTGGGAGGCAGGACTAGATAGTTCAAGTTATGTGGTTTTGTTTGAAGAAGAGAAAAGTAATAAACTGGGGTAAAAGTCTAATATGCTGAAAATGGACAGGATCCTTCTAGAGGCTCTCATCATCGGTTTGAGAGACGAAGGAGGAAAATAGGGTGTAACACCCCAACAGTACAAAAAGAAGTGTCAAATATCCAGTGAGCACTCCAACAATAACAACGATAAGCACCACAAAAATAGCCATGGTCTTGAGATAAAAAACATGGCAGGGCATATAAAGTAAGAAAAGAAAAGAAGGAAAAAATATAAATGTAAATGGGGACAACAATTTCAATAACCACACCAAAACAAGGAAATCGACAAGAAGTAGATAGGTAAATAAAAATAAAAAAAATAATTAAAAAATGAGTATTTAAAAAAATGATATATATAAAAAAATGTTTTGTGCTTTTTGCCTTTTTTTTTCCCTCTTGCAATGGCACAGTAAATATTGGGGTCATTCGAAAGGAATTCACTTGGCCTAAGAGATATGGGATTTCTCCACCCTTGGAGTATATTGTCATGGGATTAACTATAGACTCCGTTCAGGTTCATTTACCACCTTCGTGGTGTTTGGAAGGCTTCTGCTCCTTCCTGGATGATAAAATCAGACCTCTGTATCTAGAGATCTCCGTATCTGCACAGGTCCAGGAGTGGGATTTATGATGAAGTCTTTCTTTGTGGTTCTAGAAGTTCTGTTTCCTCAGTGTCATTTTAATCCATCTTCTGTGGTTGGTGGTCTTGGTCTTTGCACTGATCCTAGGATGGAACCTAGGATAGCGTCTTTCATTGTGTTTCCAGAAGCCCCATTCCGTTGCAATTGTCTCAGCCAGACCTTTGGAACTGGGGATCATGGTTGTTGTGCAGGTCATAATTCAAACCCTAGACTGGGGCTTTTTTATTGGTCCCAAGATATATACTGTCCAGTCATGATTCTAGGAGCCAGTCATCTGTAAATCGCAATCTTGGCTTTTGGACCTACCAAAGGGTGACAAGTCTTCTGATTTTGTCTTATCGTTAGCTGGTGAGGTAGCTGGTGACCTGCTCTTAGGTCAAGTTGTTCTCATTTTCCTCGTTGTCAGGATATCATATTAGAGCTGGCACTTGTTGGTGGCCCAGCAGTATTAAGGATGTCCTGGTTGGGATTTGTTTCCCGTAGCTGTTGTGAAGAACTTTGTCGTTTCTATGTCTGGGATCCAGGGTTCAACAGCCTGGTTGATCTTTTAAGAGGTGACAGAGCAGTGTTAAAGTCTTCAGCTTCGATTGTGAATCTATTTCTATTTATGTATTTCTTTCTTTTTGCTTTTTTTGGTTTTTCAGGCCACACCTGTTTGATGCTCAGGGGTTACTCCTGGCTAAGCGTTCAGAAATTGCCCCTGGCTTGGGGGGACCATAAGGGATGCCGGGGAATCGAACCGCGGTTCTTCCTTGGCTAGCACTTGCAAGGCAGACACCTTACCTCTAGAGCTACCTCGCCCGCCCCTCTATTTATGTATTTCTTCAAGTCTATTAGCAGTTGTTTTAAGTATTTCACTGTCCCTTCATTAGATGCTTATATGGGAACTTCTCAGAAATAATGTCTTTGGCTGTTGCTTCTTCATAGGGTTTTTCTTCCTGGATCTCTTAGACCCCAGTGACTTTTATGTTGTTTCTGTTCTAATTATTTCAAAGTTCTATTGTCATCTGTTGTTTTATTTTGAGGATTTTTCATGTTTTTTTTTTCATTTATTTTAAGACTTTTCCATCTTCTGCTCTTGTCTGGATGTGTTATGAAGCTCATCTTCCTGCTTACTGATTGAGTCTGTCATCAGCAGCTGTTACCTTTGTAGTGAGAACTTCCAGTGAGTTTTTATTTTGCCTATTAAGAATTTTCAGTTCTACCATTATCTGTTTGAAATTTTCTCATTTCTTATTATCATTTCTTCTTGAGTTATTGGATGTTCATTCTATGATTTCTTTAAGTTCTTTGAACACCCTCAACATTTCCTCTCTAAAACCTTTTAGAGAGTTTATATATATTCAGAGAGGCTATATATATATATATATATATATATATATATATATATATATATAAATATATATATATATATAAATATATATATAATTGGTACAAATTGAGTCTTCAGAACTAGCATCTTCATCACTGAGCATGTTGGAGTTCTGTGTTGCTTTTTGCTGCAGCTATCTTTGGTCTGGTTTTGTTAAAGAGAACTTCTTTGAGTTCCCTCTAGGAGAGTGGATGCATGAACAGTAATGGAATATGAAGAAATGAGGGACCGTACAAGGTTATGTGGGAGAACAAGGTGTTCTGATTTTAATATGAAGAATCAGGGGTATCAATGGGGTATTTTGCCAGTCACACATATGAAAAAATGCTCACATTTTGTTTCTTTGCAAAGTACAACATCTCTCTTGTTAATAGAAGCTTATCAGTATACACTGTATGATCTTCAAAACAATTCAGATGGCTCTAAGTGGTTTGCAGACTTTATGAATAGATACATTTTAATTAAGAGCATGGAGGATAAAAAGAAGGTAAGTTTAAATATCTCAAAGCAGTTCCTCTCTGGCCAGGCCCTAGGTGTCAATACTGATGTAGATTATGGGACTAACAAGAAGCTAAATTTCCTTTTCCTGAGGGAACAGGTTTTTTTGATCTAGGGGCTATTACAAATAACTAACTTCCTAAGGTGTGGTTTTTAGAAGGGGCAATAAAAGAGACAATCTTATATTAAAGAAATGCAGAATCTATACCCAGTAAAGTTCAACAGCTCAATGCTATCCTAGCTGAACCTTTTTAGAATTTAAATTAGTTAGCAAGCACTTTGGGTGCTTTAGAAATGTCCCTTAAGCAGAACATTCCTTTCTGTTAAAAACTGCTAGGGTATTTTAAAAACAGAGAGGAAGAAGTTGTTTTTAAATATCTTTTGATGCTGAGTTTTCCAGATAAAAAGAAATTTAATCAAGACTATATTTGCCTGTAAAAATCCTTATGTTAGGAAGGAAAAAGTTCAACTATATACACACTTAATATAGCAGAAGGAAGAATCATATTTAGGCCAAATAAATGTTTGGTACTACACATGAAGAATGTCAGCTTCACTAAGCGAAATCTTATTCAGTCATCCACTCTGAGGAAAGACTTCTCAATGAGCCTCTTGACAAGATTCCTATCACTTTCACTATGAGAAATCTGAGTCAATAGTCTCACTCATCTATGGGTTTTAAGAAAAATTAAAGACATCGTTGTAATAAGGTCCAGAGACAATAGAGTTAAGGGCTAGAAGGGCAGGAAGGATTGGCTCACAATTTGAAGCTCACTACAAAGAGTGGTGAATGCTGTTAGGGAAAAAACTACACTAACAACTAGCATGACAATATTAAAAAATGAGAGACATAGAATGCCTGTCGTGAATACAGGCAGGGGGAGTATAAGGGGGCATTGGTGGTGAAAATGTTGCACTGGTGAAGGGGGGTATTCTGTTTATGACTGAAAACCAACTACAAACATGCTTGTAATCATGGTGCTTAAATGAAGATTTATTTTAAAAAATCTGAGTCAGTTATCCACGCTGAGGGGAGGATTTTTAGTGTGTCTTCTAATGAGATTCTTATTGAATAGTGGGAGGTTCATATTTAGTAAGCATGAAGAATACTGCCTTTCACTATCAGAAATCTTGGCCAGTCATCTACACTGAAGGAAAGCTGCTTAGTAGATCTTCTGATGAGACATTTATTAGATTGTGGTGGCAATAGCTTTTATGTTGTATGGTGATATTTTTATGTATTGCACTATGGTTCATGGACTAGAAGAAATGCAAAGCTCCAGAGCAATGCAGAGCTGCCACACTCTACTGAGGGTACACTGATCCATGGTAAAGAAATGGTTCTTCTGAGTCAAAAGAGGATACTGCTGCAGTCTGTCTGCTTCAGTTTCTTGGGACTGTGTGACTGGAAGACTTTCCTTTTGTCTTGGTGCTTCTCTTTTTCTCATGACTCACTGAAGGGGGGGGAGGTGAAAATGGCTCCTTGAATCACAAAAAGCACACTGCTGCCTGTCTGTCTGTTATTGTAAGTTTCTTGGGAATGTGTCAGGCCTCTTTTCTCTTGTCATAAGGGAAAAACTAGGCAAAAATGTGGTCTATTCTGTGTAGTATCCCTTGCTCCTCCATGAGTTAGCCTCCCAGGAAAAACTGGTAATTTCTGTTTTCCTTATGCCCTCACTTATCATTTGAGTATCATGGGGGATACCTCTCTAATTCTGTCATTTTTACATCACCAAGCAATTTTGAAACCAGCTGTATGTCCACAATTCAGCTAATTATGTTATCATCAACCTGGGAATAATATCCAATTCCATAAAAAAGAGACAAATCAAACAAAAATCAGACAAAGCTACCCTTTCACCCCTTCAAATAGTAACTGCAGATTAATAATAGGTCCAGACTATTACCTGAGCTTCTGAACTCCAGCTCCAGATGAGAGAGTCCTATAAGCTCCTGGATTTTAATTAATTTACTATAATACCTCACAGAATTCAGAGAAACTTACTTAGGTTTTCAGGTTTATTATAAAAATATAGCATGGGCTGAAGGATAATGTTATTGAGGTTAATATGATTGTATTGTATGCTAAAAACCTTGCTTCAATCCCCAGCAGTGAATATGGTTCCCCAAGCACCATCAGAAGTGAATCCTGAGCACAGAGCCAGGAGTAATCCCTGAGAAGAGTACCTCCCAGTCTGTCCCAAATGCTTTTTATAAGTGTAAAATAAAAATAAAATTAAAACACATAACTTAGTAGCAGCTATATGAAAAAGAAGTGTAAGGCAAGTCATGAGAATAGAGTGCATAAATTCATACTCTCTCCAATGAGACTATTCTCTCAGGATCTCTACATGGTTACCAATAAGAGAATCCTTCAACCCCATTTGTGCTTTTATGAAGATTTGATCACATAGGCGTGATGGACAAAATCATTGGCAATTGGCAAGGTATTCAGTCTTATCCCTCCTTCCTCAGGAATGGGGGAGGGAGAGTGACTGAAAGGTTCATCCCTTTCAACACTTCATTGTTTTATCTGGGAACCATCCTTAGGTCACTTTAGGTACTTGCAAATGTCACCTCATTTGCAAAACAAAACAGATCTTTTCATCCCTAAGGATTTGGGAAACTCTCTGCCAGGAATAAGGCTGAAGATCAAATATATGTTTATTACTATCATCCCACTATCATAACCATCATGCAGATGTAGTCTTTGTATTGTTTTTCTTTGGACAGAAAGAACCACTTCCCCACACTCCTTTGTGCTTCAAGGTGAAATTCTTGCACCATCAAAGCTTACAAATGCCTTAAAGATTGTCCTCTCTTACGATATTCCTCACTATTGCTGTATTCTTTTTATATAATAAAATTTTTTATGAATCAATGTGAAATATACAATTACAAAGTTGTTCGTGATTGAGTTTCAGTCATGCAATGTTCCATCACCCATCCTTCACCAGTGCACATTTCCCACGACCAGAGTCCCCCATTTCACCTGCCAAACACACCCCACAGCCTGCCTCTATGTTTTACATTTCTCTCTGTCTCTCCTCTCTTTCTCTTCCTTTTTTTTCTTAGGCACTGTAGTTGAAATATTGTTACTAAAGCAGTATCATGCATATTATTTTACCTCCTTTCTATACCCAGTTCTTGTCCAGAATGATCATTTCTAGCTACCATGGTCATAGGTCTCTTTTTCGCATGGTATTAAAATAAAAACATACCCTTAGATCAATGAAATAAACTTGAATATCCTGAGACAGGCCTTCAATTAATTTTTTATAAAGTAGCAAGTAATATAAGTAATATAAGGTGGAGCAAGGAAAGCCTCTTCAACAGTGATGTTGGAAAAGCTGGTCAGCTACATGTAAAAAAAAAAAAAAAAAACCTCAAATCTTTTTTTAATGCTTTTCACAAAAGTCAAGAGTCAAAATAGATTAAATACTCTGATATCAGACCTGAAATTATAAGATACATAGAGGAAAACATAGGCAGAATTCTTCATGACACTGAAGCTAAAGAAACATCTTTAAGATGTTCTTGAACACCACACTTTGCTTTCCATTTAAGGTCTGAATTACTTAAATTAATACAGGGCTGGACTAACCCACAGAGTTGGGACCAAAACATTCTTACTAGGTATAGTAAGTGGTTTTGCCTAGCTAAAGTACCTACTATCCCAGTATGCTGTGCACTCATGTGCTTTGGGCACCAAATATCCATTTCGTAGAGAAACCTTCAGCACAGTGATTACCCCAAGTGTCTACTATTTGTAAGTTTGATCAAAAGAGTAGATTAAGGGACCAGGAGAATTATAAAGTGAGTAGGGCACTTGCTTTACATGTAGCCAATCCTGGCTCACTACCAAACACCTCATAGCATCCCCTGGGTAACACAAGATACAATCTCTGAACACAGAGCCAGGTGTGCAAAAGAAAATTGTAAACTTTTCAGCCACTGATGCCTAAATATTCCTAAAGTAAGCCTTTTCATTTAGTTAAGTTGCTTTTTCTTAATGCTTACCTTTTGTGAAACATCTCATTAAATAACTATACACCTAATATGTAATCTATCACTTTCTATTCAGAGAATGAAGATGCACTTTTAAGTTAATTATTAATGAGTTCAATGCTGTTAATCAAGAAATTTCAAATTTTTCAGGCATGAGCTACAACAAAATGGGTAGGGCATTTGTGTTGCATGCAGTCAATCCAGGTCCAATCCTTGGCAAATCATATGGTCCCTGAAGCCTACCAGGAGTAATTTCTGAGTGCAGAGCCAGAAGTAATCCATGAAACTGTTAGGCGTGACCCCTTACCCCCCAAAAAACAAAAAATTCATAATATTCTATCTTCGGAGTGATTTATAATCCCTAAATTTGACAAGACAGAACAAAAGCATTCAACAGGGGAGCACGTGAACATCTCCAAAGAAATCACAAAAGAGGTTCTTGTCTTAGCAATATCTTTTGTTCTGTCTTGTCTAGAGTGAAGGTTGTCATTTATTTTAGGAACAGTAACTATGTTGGGATTTATAGACTTGTTTGATTTGAAAATAAGACACAATTTCACCAAAATATGCCTCTAGTTGTAATCAGAGCCTAGTGTCAGTGTTCAGCCTCACCTGATGCTATGAGTTACTCAACCAAGAGAGCAATCGTATACAGTGATTCTGTACAGAAGAATTGGTGGCAGGAAAACCCTCACAGACACTTAAATTTAGGTAGCTAGGGAAACTATACTAATTTTTTTAATGGACACAGAAAAGAACAATCATTTCTTTGATCCTTTTTATCCCTGAAAGGAAACCCTGGTATACATTGTCCCTCTGGGAGAGACAGACAGGGGCCACTGTAATCTCCTAGTTAGAAACGGCTGCTTGCCAAGGTTTCTTAAGAATATGTGTTACTCTGTAGTATCCCTATTTTCCTCCCCAATAAAATAATAATTTGGCAGAGTTTGAGGTGAAGATAGTAAATCAATCCCAGATTGCAAAATTTGCAAAAATGTCCTACCAATTCATCAAGTAAGGTCTAAGGGCTTGAGAACTTCTCAGGGAAAGCAGCACTCCTGTATTGCAGCACTTTATTTGGGAGAGCACCAACAAACCTAACATTCTTGCCAAACCCCAGAGAGCAACATTTGCTCATAATACTCAAGGTGATCATGTAGCTGTTACAGATGTAAGAATAATTTTGTAAAACTACATTTGAAATTGCTCTTTCAGCAATCATTTAATATTGCCTTCTGGGGTCCACAGGGGTGGGACCTTGTTAGAATTTCTTTAAAGCCTTTGGGACAGAGGCAGGGGAGTAGTTTATTGTCACTACTGTGTGTGTGTGTGTGTGTGTGTGTGTGTGTGTGTGTGTGTGTAGATTGAACCTAGGGCCACACTTATAAGGCAAGTATTCTACCACTGAGCTACACCTCCAGTTCCATTACTAACATTAGTTAATAAATTTAGCTAAAAACCACTTGTAATAATAGAAGCGACATAAGACTTGTGTACTGTGTCTTTTGTGGTGGTAGGGTGCAGTAACACCATAGCAATAACATAACTGTTGACATTATTGTAACCATGTTACCTAAACTATAATAGAATAAGTATTTTTAAAAAAGAAAATGAATCACCTCTAAGTTTAAGACAAATTTATCTCCAAATTATAAAATATATTCAAAACAAGCCTACCTAATGAGGTTGGGGCTCTTTTATCATGAGCTTCTTTTTAAAAGAGCGGATACTGATAGTGAGGCTGGATTTAATTTCCAGACTGAGACAGGGCTGTAAATAAGGGCAATTCATTTTAAGGAATAAAATACATCCTATCTTTTCATATTTTAAAAATTGCTCCATTTTTTGTTTCTTGCCCCTTCATCAAAGAATAATTGATAATATACCTGAGTGTTGGATTATGGGTCCTACCCCACTCAGTATTCTTACTCTACCCTAGGTGTGATCTGGTGGTTGGATTACTGGGTCCCTCTCTACTTGGTGTTTCTTTTTTTTTTCTTTCTTTTTTTGGTTTTTCGGGCCACACCTGTTTGATGCTCAGGGGTTACTCCTGGCTAAGCACTTAGAAATTGCCCCCGGCTTGGGGGGACCATATGGGACTCCAAAGGATCGAACCACGCTCCTTCTTTGGCTAGCACTTGCAAGGCAGACACCTTACCTCTAGAGCCACCTCACTGGCCCCATGTTTCTTTGAACATTAAACTGCTTCTTCCCAAAATCATCCCTAAAGTCTCTGAAACTGTTGGCTCTGTTATGCCAGGCTTAATCTTGTAAGGAGATTGATCCAGGATGATAGTTAAATCTTTAGGGCAGGGGATATCAAGACTGCAGCTTCCTGAAGTAGCAGGCTTTAATGAGCTTAAGCTGTGGAGTTTTCTTGGTCTGGGCTGGGAAGCAGAACTATTGATGAAAGATTCCCTGATTTTGAGGGGTCAGGGAATGGCCCCTGACCCAGTTTCCAGAGATAGGTTGATTGTCTTGATCTTAAGGGGGCAGGTCCTTGAGCCAATACAAAAAGAGGTAACCTGCATTGTTTTCGTAAATGCCCTATATTGTCACACTTAAAGCATCTGAACTGACATAAGGAAATGGGTTTTGGACCCCTCTTCCAGTTGCTGGGGAGATGGTAAGGAACTGAATGACAGTCTCTTACCCAATGAAATCCCTTCCCACACCTTGGGCAAAGATCAGGTGATTTCCTTGGGTCTATGAGGGAAGCCTCAAACTCCAAAACTAGGACCTGGAGAGACAAAGATCTGAAAGCAAATGCTGACACTGGAAATAATCCACACAATGAAAGGGTGCAAGAATTTCAACACTTAGGAATTCCAACACTCAAGCCAGAAATCCCACCACACAGCCTTCTGCTCCTAAGAAGGAAAGCAGCATAGTGGAGGAACAACCAAAGAATGAGCCCCTGCCTTCCTAAAACCCAGGCTTTTATTAGCAAGAACACACCACACCCAAGGGTGAGAATGAATACCAGATAGGGAAGTACCCAGTAATCCAATCATCAGATCACAACCTAGGGTGGAATATGAATACTGAGTATGGTAGAACCCAGTAATTCAACACCTGAGGGTCTGATTCAGGATATTCAAATCTATGCTATTGACCAGAGGTGCTATCTTTATTTCAATACTATGCTATTTTTATTACTACCACTTTATAGTACTGTTTGACGTTGTGAAATGTGATGTTTCCCATCTTCTTTTCCTCAATTATTGCTTTCATGATTATTATGAATACTGATAATTCATGGAAATTTATTGTTCCATATAATTTCAGTAATATTCTATCTATTTCATTGAAAAATGTCCTGGGTATCCGTATAGGGATTGATTTGAATCTGTACAGTTTCTTCAGATGTATTGCCATTTTAATGATGTGATCCTCCCAATCCATATATGTTTCCATTTCCTGTGTCCTCTTTTATTTCTTGAAGCAGTGTCTTGTCGTTTTCATTGTATATGTCTTTTACCTCTGTAGTTAATTTACTCCAAGGTACTTGCTTTTTTGAGGCACAATTGTGTATGAGATTGCTTTTTTAATATCGCTTTCAGGGGCTAGAGAGATAGCACAGAAGTAGGCTGTCTGCCTTGCACGCAGCCTATCCAGGATGGATGGTAGTTTGAATCCCAGCATTTTATATGGTCCCCTGAGCCTGCCAGGGACAATATTTGATTGCAGAGCCAGGAATAACTCCTGAGCACCACTGGGTATGACCCAAAAACCAAAAAAAAAAAAAAAAAATCTCTTTCAAAACTTGTATATAAAAAAACCATGGATTTTTACATATTAATTTTGTAGCATGACACTTTACTACACAAATCTTTTGTTTCAATAACTATTTTGTATAGTCTTTCAGTATTTTATCTCTATCTATGGTTTCATCATTGTGACTAGGATATGCCTTTAAGTGCTTTTATTTGGATCTCTTAGAGCTGGTACTGTTTTGGCATCCAAAATGTGGATATAAGCATTCTTCAGCTTTTGGAATTTCTTAATAATGTTGTCTTTGACTGTTGCTTCTTCATATGGGTTTTCTTCCTGGCCCTCTGGGATCCCAAAAATTCTTTTGTTGTTCTTGTTAAATTTATCCCAACAGCCTATTGTTGTCTGTTTAGTTCTTTGGAGGATAATTTCCTACTTACATTAATTTATTTTATTTATTTATTTATTTATTTATTTATTTATTTTTGGTTTTTGGGACACGCCCGGCAGCGCTCAGGGGTTACTCCTGGCTCTATGTTCAGAAATAGCTCCTGGCAGGCTTGGGATTCAAACCACCTTCCTTCAGAGTCTAAGGCAAACGCCCTACCGCTGTGCTCTCTCTGGCCCCATGTTAATTTATTTAAGACCCTTTTCCAGTTTCTTTAGTTAAATGAAAGATTAAGCATCTCATCTTCCAGGTCACTAATTTTGTTCTTAGCAACTGTTTCTCTGCTGTTGAGGTTTTCCAGTGAATTTTTCATTTTACATACCAAGTTTTCTGTCTTGACATTTCTGTTTGAAGTTTTTTTCATTTCTACTCTTCTATCTACTTATTCTTATGGGCTGTCTTTATTGTGGTTTCTTTGAGTTTTATTTTTTAACAGCCTTAATATTTTCTCTCTAAAATACTTTGCAGAGAGGCTATATGGGTGGCTGGTGTTAGTTGAGTCTTTAGAACTACCATCTTCATTCACTTGATGTGATGGGGTTCTGTATTGTTTTCTCATTGTGACCTTTGTAGTGTGGTGGTATTTTTTACATGTGTGGTGGGAATCCTTGACTAAAATAAATATGCAGTGGCAGAGCAAAGCAGAGTGCCCATGTTCTTTTTGGGCTCATCTCAGATCAGTTCAAAATGGCATTTTTTAGTCCAAATGCTGCCCAAAGCTTACAGCCATTCCTGCTGCTCAGGTTAACAGTTATTTTTCTCTCCTGGCCATGCTCTTGCCTGGGCACACTCTCTTTTGTTCAATTCAAAATGGTGCTTTTTAGTCCATATAATAATTTTCACAAATTTTCTTATCGTTGTACTCTTTTCTTTCCTCTTTTTAAAAATTCTTTCTTGCTTTCTTTGTCAATCTTTTTTTTAATAATTTCTCTTCCATATACTGGAAGGCCCACCACAGCTCTGTTGAAACAACTGGTGCAGTATGGGAAGCAGACCACAGCTTGAGATGTGTGACTAGAGATTCTGATCTTATTGGTATTGAGCTTTCTGTTCTGTAACAGAATTTTAGATATGCATTCATTTTTATGTTGTTCTAATAAATTTATATGTAAATATTTTCTTCTTTTATTTATAATATCTTTATTTAAGCACCATGAATGATTGCAAACATGTTTGATGTTGGATAGTAGAATAGAGTTATGTTCAGTGGAAAATCCATTTTCTTTAGACCTTTGATTATCTCAAATCATTATTTTGTCTAATGCATCTGGGTTTTCTCTGTTCCTTGTGTTATCAGTTATTCCTTCCCTGTGGTCCAATTCTGATCTGTAGTTTCTGCTTTCTAACTATTTCAGAGGTGTTAAAGAGGAGAGAAATCTAGGACCTCAGGCTGCGGTCTCACTGTAGTCACAAATGGGTATAGTGAGGGTGAGTCTGGAAGTCTATAGGTCTAGTCAATAAGCAGTTCCCAAAATGTCTGGGAGGGATCTAGTTCAATTCCCAACAGTCTCCGCAATTTTTTGTCCCCAAACTTGAATTCCAACAACTTGTACCCAACTGATCTAAGGCTATGAGGAAGAGTTCCACCTCCAGTCTTGCTACCCAGCTGCTTGTTTGCCCTTTTGTATCCTTAGGTACCAGCATCCCTCTGTCCCCAGCACTCTGCCTTAGAGCTGAGTTCCCTCATATTCCTCTGCTCTGGTCTTATGCCTGTATAAGCTACTGCTGTCATCTTCTTTCCTCAGGCAAGGCAGTGACTCAAAGGCAGCCCAGAGACCTTGTAACAGTTTTTCTACCTTCTTCAATCTCTTCCACTTCCTCCTGCAGGCTACTGGTTCTTTTTCAAGGCCTTTAAGTATCTTTGATCACTTTTGTTGAAAAGCAGGGAAGAAAGAAGTCCTGACTCTCTATTCATTTGCCATCTTGCTTGAATACCCCAGGATGCCCTTTTTAAATGTCTGATTTCTACATTTTATGCTCTGCCATTCGTTTATGTTTTCTTTTAGACATTTTATGGCTCACATTTTTACATATCAGTTTTAACTCATCTGGAACTTATTTTGGCATATGCTTTGAAAAAGAGATTTCATCATTTTATGCCAATCTTTTTTCAAGTCAAATATCTTCACACAATTTATTGAATAAAGTCTCCTTTCTCCAGTGATTTATGATGACTTTGTTATATACTAAATATATTCAACCTGTATCAGTACTATTACTTTTTGTTATCTATTACATTTATTTGTAATATAAGTATAATATATAACTACACAGCTATATTGCAAAATTGTTCTTCAAATTTCATTTTTAATAAACTTTAAAATTACTTAAAATCCCTTTAGCAATTTTATATAATTCTATTTTAATGGTATTAGCTACATATACATGTGCTAATCTACTTACAAATATTATTTGTAGGAGCCAGAGAGATAGCATGGAGGTAGCGCATTTGCCTTACATATAAAAGGATGGTGGTTCGAATCTCAGCATCCCATATGGTCCCCTGAGCCTGCCAGGAACGATTTCTGAGCTTAGAGCCAGGATTAACCTCTGAGCGTCACCGGGTGTGACCCAAAAGAAAAAAAAAAACAAAAACACATATCTTTACTTTTTTTTTTTTTTGGCACACCTGGTGACACTCAGGGGTTACTCCTGGCTCTAAGCTCAGAAATCGCTCCTGGCTTGGGAGATCAAACCGAGGTCAGTCCTGGTTCAGTCGTGTGCAAGGCAAACGCCCTACCGCTTCGCTATCACTCAGGCCCCACATATCTTTACTCTTTAATTTAATTTATGTTGTAGGAAAATGAAAGATTTCATTACAATTACAATTTTCAAAAAATTGTAATTGGAACTGGAGTAGTGGTGCAAGCAGTAAGGTGTTTGCCTTGCACACACTAACCTAGGATGGACTGTAGTTGCATCCCCTAGTGTCCTATATGGTCCCTCAAGCCAGGAGTAATTTCTAAGAGCATAGCTAGGAGTAACACCTGTGCATCACCGGGTGTGGCCCAAAAAGTAAAAAAATTGTAACTGAGTTGTATTACATGGTTTATATACAATGTATATTCTTTATCCACTCCTCTGGTGTGGGACATTTAGGTAGTTTCCAGATCTTTATTATAGTAAACAACACTACAACAAACATGTGTGCATATATGTTTTCAAATTCATTGGGGAGTTGTTGTTCTTTGGACAGATGAGTAAAAGTAGAGTGGCTGGATCATATTATATTTTCTATTTTCTTGTTTTTAGAGTTCTATTTTGGAAAATCTCCATACAGTTGTCCACAGAGGCTGAACCAATTTACATCCCATGAGCATTGAAAGAGGGTTCCTTTTTCTCCAAATCCCTGTCAGCACTTGTTCTCTCTGACCTGTTTCATATAGGTCAATCTCACTGGTGTGAGGTGACATCTCATTATCATTTTGATTTGCATTTCCCCCGATGATAAGTGATGAGTGATGATAAGCATTTTCTCAAGTGTCTCAGTCGGCCATCTGTATGTTTGCTTTAGTGAAGTATCTTTAACTCATTCTCCCCCCCACCGGGGGAGATTGGGGCTATTTGTTTTCTTGTTTAGTTTTGTGAGTTTCTTATTTATTTGGAATATTAACCTTTTGTCAGATGTATATGTATAAATATTTTACCCCTATTCTGTAGGATATTTTTTTTTGTCTTATGGTAGTGTCCTTCACTGTACAGAAGTTTTTAATTTGAGCTAATCTCATTTTTTGCTTGTTTTGCCCTCAATGTTAGAGTCCAATTTCTGAAGGCAATTATATGAAGTTTTTCTCTATGTTTTCTTTTATGTATTTTATATTTGGGGACTTAACATTCAAGTCATCAATACATTTTGAATTATTTTTTGTGCATAGCATGAGAGCGTGATCCAATTTCATTATTTTCCATGTAGCTATGCAATTTTTTCTTTGTTTTGTTTTGGTTTTTGGGTCACACCCAGCAGCGCTCAGGGGTTACTCCTGGCTCCATGCTCAGAAATCGCTCCTGACATGTTTGGGGGACCATATGGGATGCCGGGATTTGAACCACCCACCTTCTGCATAAAAGGCAAATGCCTTACCTCCATACTATCTCTCTGGCTCCACAATTTTTTCTTAACACAATTTATTGAAGAGAATTTTCTTTACCCATTTTATAATCTTGGATGAGAATGTTGACTAGTGGTAGAACCTCTGTCTTGTCTGTGTGAGACACTGAGTTTGATCCCTAACAATTAAAACACACATGCACACATAAATTGCATTTTGTACTCTTTTCTCCTTTATTATAAATTAATTATACATATATATGAGGACAACATTTTAAGATTTCAATTTTTTCCATTTATCTATCTGTGTGTCATTTTTATTTTAATATCACCCTGCTTTGATCATTGTAGTTTTGTAGTATAGTTTAATGTCAGAATTGCAGTGCTTCTTTTCTTGTTGTTTTTTTTTTATTAGGATTGCTTTGACAACTAGCTCTGTGTGTATGTGTGTGTGTGTGTGTGTGTGTGTGGCGTGTGGTGTGTGTGTGTGGCGTGTGTGTTTTCATGTGAGTTTAGTAATGTCTATTCTATTTTCTTGAAGAACACCACAAGAATTTTGGTCATTTAAAAAAGCCTTTTTAAGGCTTGTTAACTTTGTAATTTTATTTAGTTTTATGCATACAATGTTCCAGCACCAATTCTACCATCAGTGTCAACTTCCTTCTATAAGTATCTCCAAGTTACAATCCATTCCCTAGCCTCCTTGACAGGCATAAAGTTTTGTTGTTGTAACTTAGATCTCAGTACTACAACCAATCTATATATCCAAGCTAAAGAGTTGTTGACTAAGTAGCTTGTATATATATATGCCATCCCTCTATACCAAATGTGTTTGAGACCCTTGGCACTTTCCCCATTATTTCCCACCTCCTTGTTTTTCATTTTCCTCAATTTATTTCCCCCTTTTCTTCTCTTTCCTATACTCTGCAGTAAAGAGTAACCTAAATATCACCCTCTCTATAATACTTGCATTTATTTATCCAATTATTCTATATATTACGTATTCAAGAGATCACAGGATAGTCATTCTCATAATACTCATTATTGAGATTCAGGACAATTGAACTATTCTTCATTTCCCTGTGTATTTCCTGTAACAATGAATAATATTTTTCCATGTACAAGTCTTTCATTTTTTGTTGTTGCTATTGAATTTATTCCTAAGCACTTAATTTTTTTGTTTGATTTTTTTCTTTTGGGACCCAAACCAGTGGTACTCATCAATTATTCCTGGCTCTCTACTAAGGAATTACACCTGAGGCTATATATATGCCACCAGACATATTGTAAGGCAAGTTCTTTACCCACTAACTATCTCTCTGGTCTTATAAAATGCTCCTGTTAAACTACCATGATCACAAGGACCTGATTATTGACAGGGAAACCTATCTCAGGGTGTGTCTGAATGTAGGTTGGGCCCACAATTCCAACTAATGTTAGAGTAAAATATTCAGGGCTAGTGAAAAAGAAGTTTACTTTGGTTCTCCTGGGGTACAAGAGCTTTGGTTGTCTTTTCTATATCTGTCTCATCTATATGTAGACTGCTGTTTAAAACTCCAAAAGTTTGGGCAGAAGTTAGGAGTTTTAAGAAAAGGTAGGATAAGAGAGGATAGACAAGAGACATAAAGTTCTTGCTTGACTGGTGCATTGGTAACCTGAAGTATATTCCTTCTATATATGGTTTACTCCTTATGATTATGCATTTTGGTAGCTTCCTACAAATTGTGCAGTGATCTCCGCTCTGCAATCCACTATTACTAATGCTATAATATCTCACCTGCAGCTTCTGCTTTTTAACTGCTAATCACTAACATAATGATTTCTAAATATTTATCTCTTCTTTGGTATTATCATGGCCAGAGTCTTTTCTAATATAACATATCCACTTTATTTAGCCCATAAAGAACTCATACATTTTTGCCTTGCTCAGGTCAGGAATTCAGGATTTTCCTATTGCAACATCATCCTTGGCTTTGCTACCTTGGTGCTTCTGACCAGTCACAACCTGTCCCTTTATACTTTATAAAGGTCAATTATACCTCTCTAGCTGCAGGTTTCATGTTAAGCTTTATAAATGATTCTTTTAAAATGTTGCATCTTATTTTGAACATACAACTCTCTTTCCCATAAATATGTAAATAAGTGGTTCACTAAACATTTAAAACAAAACAAAACAAACCCAACCCATAGGCATCTTTACTTACAATGAATTCTTTGTCTTTCCATTTAAAGCCTAAAGGTGAATGATAGGCTACTGCCAGTAGAGAATTTCACAATTTCTTAGTGCATCCTACATCTACAGTCTAATACCTTCAAAGAACATGCAAGATGTAGAGATATTCAACAAGTACTGCATCTGTTCTCATATTTTTGGAACCTCCACTGAAACTCTGAGTCAACAGAAAAACTCCCATCTTAATATTGTGATACATATGTCTTATGTATGTGTACACATATATGTCACAGGCTCCTACTCTACAATACATTATATTTCTTGAAAAAATAAATTTGGAAAACACTGCTCTAGTTTTTGCTTTTAATATTATATAAGCTACCTATTTGAGATATGTTGAGGGAGTAGTCTACATGTAATTTATATAATCTTTATTAGAAATAAATATTAAATTTGCATTCACTTTATTGACATTTATAAATATAAACATAAAGTTGGTATCTTTTGATCTATTGATGAGATTTTTGGTATTCTTAGATTTTTAAAATAATGAGTAGTTTTCTAGAGCATTATTATTTTCATATAACTTTATAATAAAGTTATATAATTTCCTTCAAGCTTTTTATCTGTACTTACACTTAAACTTGGTTAAAATTATATAACTTTTGTAAATTTCAGTACTGCTAGTTTTTTCATATTATTATGACACATAAAAATAATTTAATAAATATGAACACCTGTATACTGCATTAAGGTCAGAAATACTAGGTAGAATTAAAGCAAGAAAAAAGTATTCTAAAGGGGAACTAGTTATATTTATGGACTACCAGAATGTTTAATGACTTTTGAGCAAATGGTACATGATATTGGGTCATCTTGGTCCCATCCTTAATCAGTTATATACATGCTATCTTTTCTTCCAAAAATATTTTAAAAATAAATAAATTTAGGAGTTTGAGGCCTATGTTTAATAATCAGTACTGAATGGTTCCCTGAGCATCACCTGGAACACAATGTCCAGGCACAGAGCAGAAGTAGTCTATCAGTTTTAGAGCCTTAATCTTCTTTTGAGAAGTAAAATATGAATCAGAGATAGTACTAAAGGTTAAGGTTAAGGTCTTGCATGCAAACAGTTCCAGATTGATGTTTAGCACTCTATGGATCCACAGAAATGCCAGGAGCAATATGTGAGCACATAGATATGAATAACTCTGCACACATCACCTCCATTTGTTTATAAACAAATAAATGAGTTTTAAAAAACACGTAGATCCAGAGAGACCTTGTTGAATACAGCCCTTGAAGCATCAGAGAACCATTGAGTGTGACTAGAGATTCTGAGCCCTGCTGGGATGGGTTGTACAATACCCCCCATTGCAGGCCCAAGCTGTATCATTTGTTAGGTTCCTATAATGATCTGCTGGCCCAGTTGGCAGAGAATCAATGGCCAGGCCTTCGAAGTATCTCTTGGAAGGCTCTATCCCCCAGAGAAAAAACAAATTGTTGTTGCAAATTTATAGAAAATTAGATATAAATATTAACTTCAAAAATTAACTACAACATCCATGGGCCGGAGCGGTGGTACAAGCAGTAGGGCATTTGCCTTGCATGTGCTAACTTAGGACAGACAGTGGTTCAATCCCTCAGCGTCCCATATGGTCCCCCAAGCCAGAAGCAATTTCTGAGTGCATAGCCAGGAGTAACCCCTGAGTGTCATCAGGTGTGGCCCATAAAAGCAAAAAAAAAAAAAAAAAAAATTAACTACAACATCCAGATCAAGAACATCAATATATCTTCACTCCAGAATCTCTTCCTCACACTTTTCCTTCCACTGTTTTGTGTACTCTCTAGATTACTTTCCCTTCCACCTAAGAATAACTAGTATTCTTTTTATTTTTTTTTTATTTTATTTTATTTTTTTTTTTTGGTTTTTCGGGCCACACCCATTTGATGCTCAGGGGTTACTCCTCACTGAGCGCTCAGAAATTGCCCCTGGCTTGGGGGGACCATATGGGACGCTGGGTGATCAAACTGTGGTCCTTTCCTTGGCTAGCGCTTGCAAAGCAGACACCTTACCTCTAGTGCCATCTCACCGGCCCCAAATAACTAGTATTATAACTTTCATAAATTTAGATTAATTTTGACTATATTTACACCTTTTCTAAATGATAAGTACTCTTTGGAGTTGGTCTTCTTTTATTCAATATTGTTAATGAGTTTTATCTATATTTTGTATGTAGTAGTAAATCATTCATTCTCAAATTCAGTAAATTTAGAATGCCAGTACCAAAAATTAATCAGGCTTCTATCAATATGCATTGGAATTATTTTCAATTTGAGGCAATGCAATTATAAATAATGCATTTATGAATACTCTAGTGAATGTTATTTTGTTTTGGTTTGGAGCTATACCTGACAGTACTCAGGGGCTCACTCGGCTCTATGCTTAAGGAACACAAGATTATTTGGGGTGCCAAGTATTGAACCTAAGTAACCTGGTTGCAAGGCAAATGCCCTATCTTTTAACTCAAGCTCCTGAATGTTATTTTTTAAATATATTTATTTTTGTTTGTATTTTTGTTTTGGGGTCACATCTGGCAGCTCTCATAAGTTACTCTTGGCTCAGAAATCGCTCCTGGCAGGCCTGGGGGGGGCCATATGGGATGCCGAAAATCAAACCCGGGTCAGTCCTGGGTCAGCCGCATGCCACCCTACTGCTGTGCTATCACTTCGACCCTTAAAATATATTTCTGGTGTATATATTGAAGTGTGGAATTAATAATATGCATGTCGGTTATTGTTATTTCTTAAGATTTTCTTTACAAGAATTTATATAAAGTCAGAATGCAAAGAATGGAAAAAATATATGTATAAAAAATAGCAATCTGGGCCCGGAGAGATAGCACATAATATGCATGTCAGTTATTGTTATTTCTTAAGATTTTCTTTACAAGAATTTATATAAAGTCAGAATGCAAAGAATGGAAAAAATATATGTATAAAAATAGCAATCTGGGCCCGGAGAGATAGCACAGTGGTGTTTGACTTGCAAGCAGCCAATCCAGGACCAAACGTGGTTGGTTCGAATCCCGGTGTCCCATATGGTCCCCCATGCCTGCCTGGAGCTATTTCTGAGCAGACAGCCAGGAGTAACCCCTGAGCAACGCCGGGTGTGACCCAAAAACCAAAAAAAAAAAAATAGCAATCTAAGAAATTTGAAGTGCTCTTCAATACCTGACAAAATTTACAAAAAATTTGTTATTAGAAGCAATAAAAAACTTGTAATAATAATAAGCATCAATTTATTAGGAATATATAAAATTATTACATATTAGAACCTAAAAATAGAGTCCTAAAATATATAATGCAGAAACTGACAAAATTTTAAGAATAGTCAATTCTAAAGTATAATTGAAAGAACATTCAAAGGGGCCAGAGAGATAGTGTACTTGGCAGGTAGGGGACATGTCTTTCTTGAGGCCTGCTTGGGTCTATCCCAAATCATCCCCTAAGCCCTGGCAGGAGTAATTCCTCAGTGCAGAGTCAGGAGTAACCTGTGAGCACCATTGAATGTGTTGTGCCCCAAAAGAGACTTTCACAACTTACTTTCAATTATAGAACTAGAAAGATCAACAAGGAATAGAAGATTTTAATACAGACATAAACATACATGATCTGAGAGAACCTATCAAAATAAAATGGCTTTAAGCTTCAATGAATGACTCATAAAATTAGTGAAAATGCTAGTACATAGTGTATCTTATTAAGAGACATATTTATTACTCATAAATGACATTTTGTCATTTATAATTCAATGATAAAAAGGAAAATTTTAGAGTTGACCATTTTAGAGTAGACGATTGATATAAATAGGTATTTCTTAAAGAAGATCTACAAATAACCAATAAGCACATAAAAAGATGAAAAATATTAGTCATTATGGAAGTGAAGGTCAAAAACATATTAAGTCTACATCTGTCAGGATGATTATCATCAAAAAGACAGATAATAAGTAGGGTCACAATAGTGGCGGGAAAGTTGCACTGGCGAACGTGGGTGTGCACTTTAAAACTGAACCCCAATTATAAACATGTTTGTAACACTGGTGCTTATATAAAAAATATTAATTAAAAACAAATTTTAAAAAAGAATGTAAAGAAATTGAAACATTTTTATATTATGAATGGTGCTGTAGAAATGATAGACACTTTGAGAAGCATTCTAATATTTTTTCCAAAAGATTAAAAATAGAATTATCTATGACCCAATAATACCACACCTAGATATAAATAAGCCCAAGAGAATAAAAACAAAAGCTTGTGTTCTGACAATAGCCAAATATGAAAGTCACCCAAACGCATATCAGTTGATAAATGGATGAATAAAACAGATGTCCATATTATGCAATTATAATTATTCTACTTTATAAATGAATGAAAATAAAATAAAAGAATGAAGTAATAATACTTGTAACAGTGTAGATGAATCTAAGAAATATGCCCATTAGAAATGTCAGTCAAAAATAAACAAATTGTTTTACTTTACTTAGATGAAATGTTAGAGACAAGCAAATCCACAGAGATGGAGCATAGGTCCATGTGAGGATGATGAGAAATTTCAAAAAAAATTTCAATTTTCTTTTCACAGAAAAAGTTGACCATGATTGAGTTACAGTCATATAATGTCATATAATGTACAATAATGTACACCAGTGCTGAGGCTGTGCAATTTATAAAGAGATGGATAGGGAGTTATTCCTAAGCATAATACAGTATCATGGGTGTATCAGGGGTTGTGAAATATTCTGAAATTGACTATGGTTTCATAATTCTAAGTATATAAAAATTGAAATGCACACTTTAAACAAATGTTTTGAATAATTTGTGAATAGAGCTTTTTGTAAATAGAACAATTTCAGTTTTGAATAATTTATGCTTAACTTTTTTAATAATTAATATATGCTTAACTTATTAGAAATATTTTGTTCTTTGATAGCTCCCATAATACTAAGTTATAAAATCAATAAAGTAAAAACTTTAGGCAAACACTGTTGAATAGACAAAATGCATTCAGAGTTCTCTAGTAAATTCATATTCAGACCCTCCTCCAGGACTTTGATCTGATGGAAACCAGAACCTTTTCCTGGGCTAGATGAGAAGGGGAAGCACCACAAACAACAAGACAACCAAGCTACAAGCCAGCATGTTCCTATCTGCATGGCTGATAAGGACCATCTGATGCAATGAGGCCATTCTCTCCACAAAGTCACAATATTTATTTTAACACCAGTGAACACTGAGTGTGTGTATATATCTATATAGTGATAAAACATTGCTCTAATATGTACACAAGGTCTGAACAAGATCAATTCATCAGTGTATCATGCAGATTGTATGAAAGAGGTTGTTTATATAGTGTGTTGATAGAGTACTGTGATAGAAGCCATAGAGAAGCACTGTTTAATCCTCATAATGCATGATATATATTTTACAATATGGGCAATATATAAATAATTAATAACAAAGACTAAAGATAGCATGAATATGAATCAGAGATACAGTATGTAAGAAGTCTGCTGAAATCTTCTGCTCTTAATGGCTAAGAGTAATGTACAGCAAAGTCAAGCATTTAAGAGATGTTCTTTATTAGCTTTCCTTGTCTGTGGGCTGGCCCACACTGATTTCTCTATCTAATGGTTGCTATTTCTGTGGATGTAATTTCAAAGCTTTTCATTTGTACATTAAATGTTTCTCTTGCCTATTTGTATGAAAGTCCATGTGGAAAGAAACTGTTCTGTGATATAGCACAATAAAATCTCACTGTCTGACCTGTTTAAATACCAATGTGTTTTTTTTTCCCAGAAATGTCCTATTCAGGAATATAGCAAGCTTATTGGCAAGAACATTGACTAGTCTATATGTAATTTCTGTCAGCCATTATTCAGTGTGTTTCAAGTATCCTGTTTTCTACCTAGAGAAGAACATTGTGCTGATAGTTAGCACATGTCCCCAAGGACTTCTCTTTTCTCTAATACATATGTATTAGTTCCCATTAACCTCATTTAGAGTAAGGAGCAATTTGGGTATGAAGAGGCCATGTGGTAGTGAGTGTCTGTTACCGTATATGAGTAACTCTTCCCATTATCAGTCAGCCTTTATTTACTCAATGAGTCAGTAACTCATTTTTGGAAGACTGGTTCCTTTTCCTCCAGAACTACTGGCAAAGACATGTATTCCCTCATAAGCTTTCCTAGAACTTAAAGTCACAATATCTGTGAAAAGCTCTTCAAGAAAGTATCTCTCCTAAAGAAAGGCCATTGTGAAGAGTATTACAAGTGAGAGACAAGAGAGTTTCTCTCACTGCAGGCTAAAGCAACTGGATCCTGCCTGTTCCCTATCCATCAACACCCTAGAAACTGGACAGCCCCCTACCCTGCCCCCACCCACTTAGATCGTAATGAACTGAAAAGAAACCAAATAGGTACAGAGACTTCTCTCTTTTAAGTCCCACATATCATCGATTCAGTGGAATCAACTTCTCTCCTAACTCTCACCCTTGAAGAGTAATGAAAGGAATGCAGAGAGACAGGCCAACACAGAGGCTAGCAGAGGGCTACAGAGAATACAGGTCCTATATACTAGCTTTCTCAGAGATCTCAGGAACCACTGTTCAAATATTAGAATTTATAGTGACAATATAGGCTCAAAAGGAATGTCTCCAAAATGAGGAGCATGGATTCTCTGAACAGTTTGGTTGCTCATTGTGTCCTACTTCTGTAATGGCATACTATTCCTTTTATTAAAAAAAAATGCAAAAATTCTAGTTTTAATTTAAATAATGAAAAAAATTACAAGGGATTTTGCATGTATGTGTTTTAGCCCCTTCCTTTGGTTTTGGTTTCTGGGTCACAGCTGGCAGTCCTCAGGACTTACTCCTGATCCTGTGTTCAAGGATCACTTTTGGTTGACCTCATGAACAACCAATTCAGTAAGGTCAAGCTGTAGGCAAGTCAAGTGCCTTGCCTGATATACTATTTCTTCAGCCCCAGAATTTATTTCAAAATGGCCAAGAAGAAGGGAATGATCAATGGTGATGAATAGTCTGAGGAGTTGAGAAGGTGTTAGTCTGACGTTTGTGTATGTTGTTTTTTTAGGAGTTAAATATTTATTTCTAAGAAATTAAGATAGCTTATAAAAGGCATTTGCACTCCTATGTACATTATAGCAATATTCATAATAACTAAAACATGGATAAAATCCAAGTGCCCAAGAACAGATTACTAAATTTTATTAATAATTTTTAATTTATTTAAAGAAAATGTATCACATGGCTGATATAACTAATCATATACATTGTTTCAGGCTGACAGAAAACAAAGTTATTATGAAATAGAAAGAAAGAGAATAAAAATGGAAAGAGAAGAGAGAGTTTATTATCAGTTATATTTATGAAAATTGTTGTATCACCAATAAAGTCTTCAATACAATAGCCAAAAGTTTAGTATGCTCCCTTTATTTTTTCTTTAGAGATTGGAGATACACTAAAAAAATAACTAAAATTTTAAAAAACTATGCCTTTTAGGGGCCGAAGTGATGGTGCAGCAATAGGGCATTTGTCTTGCATGTAGCTGACCTAGGAAAGATCGTGGTTCGATCACCAGTGTCCCATATGGTTCCCCCCAAGACAGGAGCGATTTCTGAGCACATAGCCAGGAGTAACCCCTGAGCATCACTGAGAGTGGCAAAAACAAAACAAAACAAAACAAAAACCCATAAATAAAAAAAAAACCAACTATGGCTTAAAAGCACAATGGAGTACTACTAATGAGGTATTAGAAAATAAAAAACATGATTCTGTAAAATATAATACATAGTTAATTTAATCAGAAGGAGAGGAACAGATACAGTGTAATTCCCTCATATGTTAAATATGAATAACATAATAAAGAAATAACAAATTCCCCAAACTCAACAGAAACTGTGAACTGATCTTTTGTGGGAAGATTACCCTGGTTTGGTGTGAGGAGACACTGAAATGGTGGTGAAGGTAAATGGACACAATGGTACAGAATGTGATGCTTGAAAGCTTTGTGTATGAAACAGTACCCTACCATGAGCAGTATTTTAAAACGTGGTGGCTATAATAAAATTTAAGACATAGAAATACAGTTATAAATAATAATAATAATAATGATAAGGTTTATAGGAATATGATACCATGATATTAAAAGATACAGTAAAAGCAATCCAGGTGGATTACTTTGACAAATTAGATTTTACTTTCAATATTAAGTAGTCATTAATTTCTTAGTAGTTGTGAGTTTTTTGAAATACACCTTTTCTATAGATATCTTTATTTCTGTTCAATATAATGAACAGAACCTGAGTTGACTGTGCAGCACCTCATATGGTCTGAGCATCACCAGGAGTGACCATGAGTACAGAGCCACATGTAAGCCCCTTTTACTACTGGCTGTGGTACCCAAGCCTAAAATAATATGAGCAATAAATAAAAATAAAGGCATTGTTAATTTTTGAAAATAAAAATTGGATCCAGAAAAGACAGGTATCAAAGGATTATTATGACTCAGTTTAAAATTATTAAATTATTATTTAATTAAATAATTATTTAAAATTACTAAATTATTATCTGCACATACTGTACTCTGATAATAAGGATATAGACTTGTATATAACTGCTAAATCCTCATCTGCAAGTAGCTTTTGTTTATCTACTGTTGACTGTGATAAAGACTATAAATTCTCATCCATTTAACCCTCAATCATCCATGAAAAGGGTACAAATTAATGCTTACTATCTATACAAAGAAATAGAGAAACAATAAGTTGTTTGCTGCTGAATAAAAGTTGTTCATAGCTGAGTTAATGGTAGTAAATAAAAATTTTTTATATATTTTATTTAAACACCTTGATTACATACATGATTGTGTTTGGGTTTCAGTCATGTAAAGAACACCACCCATCACCAGTGCAACGTTCCCATCACCAATGTCCCAAATCTCCCTCCTCCCCACCCGACTCTGGCCTGTACTCTAGACAGGCTTTCCATTTCCCTCATACATTCTCATTATTAGGACATTGTGTATATGTACCACAGTTTCTTTAGCTATCCGTCTGTTGAAGGGCATCTTGGTTGTTTCCAGAGTCTTGCTATGGTAAATAGTGCTGCAATGAATATAGGTGTAAGGAAGGAGTTTTTGTATTGTATTTTTGTGTTCCTAGGGTATATTCCCCTGCTGGGTAGCTTCAGTATGCAGTTTTTGGGGGGTTCACTTCCCATGGCTCTGAGGAGAGCTTCAAGGATTCAGAAAAGACAGAGAAGCACAGGACAGGGCTCCCTTCAGGTCCTCTGTTTCCTCAGAAAAAGCACAGCAGGGTGAAAACTCCGCAGGTGGAGCAATCAGCACTCCACCTGGCAGTCCCCACAGTCAGCCATTTCTTACTCACTCACTTGCTCGCTGGGTAGCTTCAGAGTGCAGTTTTTTGGGGTTTGCTTCCCAGGGCTCTGAGGAGAGCTTCAAGGATTTAGAAAAGACAGAGAAGCACAGGACAGGGCTCCCTTCAAGTCCACAGTTTCCTCAGAAGAACTTTTAACAATATTTCTAAGATCATAAAAACTATAATATATATCATATATGTATATACATATACATGTGTACATAGGGGCACATATGCGTATGTGTAACATGCATATGAATGAATATATATGTACTCAAAGCATAGACACACACAAATATATACTTTGGACATTTAAAATACACTTTCTAAAAGCCATAAAGTATTCTAAACTTAAAGAAAATATCACCACACACATACATATGCAAGAAAAGATACTTCATGAAATCAGTCAGGATTTTGTATTTGCATCAAAGTTCTCTCACTTACTTGAGACATTATTGTTTTCTTTTTTTATTTTTATATCTGTATTTAAACATCATGATTACAAACATGACTGTAGTTGGGTTTCATCACAAAACAGCCTCCCTTCACCAGTGCAACATTCCCACCACCAATGCATACCATCTTCCTCCACCCATACCCTCTGCCTGTATTCAAGACAGACATTCTACTTCTCTCACTCATTAATAGTGTCATAGTAGTTGTTAGTATATTATTTCTCTAACTGCACTCACCCCTCATTGAGGTGAGCTTCATATCATGAGTCAGTCCTTCCAGCCCTCATCTCTGGGCATTGTTACAATAATATCTTTTATTTTTCTTAAAACCCATAGATAAGTGAGACTATTCTATGTCTAGTTCTCTCCCTCTGACTTATTTCACCTAGCATAATTTGCCTTGCACATGCTAACCTAAGACAGACCATGATTTGACCTCCCGGTGTCCCATATGGTCCCCCAAGCCAGGAGCAATTTCTGAGGGCATAGTCAGGAGTGACCCCTGAGAGTCACTGGGTGTGGCCCAAGCCCCCTCCCAAAAAAAGAAAAGAAAATTAGATTTGGCATCAATTTGGAAGTTAGTAATGTTCTGCGAATTAAAGGAAGCCTCCCCAAAGGATCCCTAACTGGCTGTCCCCACACCATTCCTATAACTTCTATCAACTACTACTTTGGAATCCATTCCATCTTTTTCTTGCTTTTGCAAGAAATCACAATCACAAAACTTGCTGCTAGGATGAAAAACAAAGGTTCCCTCAACCTAAGTGGCCCAGAACAAGTTCATTTCAGGAAGTAACTGTACTTTAATTATCAATTAACAGATGTAAGGCTATTTTCTCTATTCCACCCTGATCAAGATGTTTTTTTTATACAGCACACAGCAGAATCTTTTCTTACATGGCATCCCCAAGAGGAGCTTTCTTGCAGGATTATGAGAGAAAATGGGTGGAATGTGTGCTCCGTGGACCCATATTGACAAGAACACTGGATTCTTCTTTATCTTTACTTACTGCACGTTTTTCTTCTTTGGACTTTTTTTTATTATTCTAAATTGTGTGTGAGATAATAGCTGGTTTCTCAAAGTTCAAAGGCTAAATCTACTGATAAACTTCAGCGACTACCAAGGAATAAACGCCACCCAAACTGCCAAAACAATCATGACCTCACTTCCTACCCGGCTGTGGTGCATAAAAAAAGCCTCACCAGGGACTCGGAACAGGCAGGCAAGGCTCTGGCGTGGGCCAAAGCAGAAACTGAACCAGTTCTACTAAGGAAGGAATACAGAAAGAGTCCATTCCTCTGTCTGCCCTATCACGGCTCTTTTTTCTGGAGACTTATCCTTGCTCTAACCAAGAAAAGTGATGGAGCCTTTTTCAAAAAGCCAGACATGGAACAAATTAGACTTTTATTTTATTCCTCTTTAAAAAGCTTTTCCAGTGTGGGGGAGAAAAAAAAAACCATGGAAGAGCAGAACATATATTTTGCTCTCAGTACTGATTAATTTCCTAAGGTTTAAGCATTCTTGACATAGGTAGACTTGGGAGCTTTGGAATGTCTTGAACAGAAAAACAATGTCTACAGTTCTGGAAGTTCTAATAGTCTTGAAATAGATTAAACCCAGAGTTTAGGTCCCCAGTGGGGGTTTTGCATAACTTTAGGAAAGGAAAATAAGCGATTATCTGAAAGGCTACTATGTATTAAGCCCAAGTTTGCTGGAGAGATACCAAATTAGTGAGGCTATGACCTCTGTGTCTAGTCATCGCAAACACTGGCAGCCAGAGGAATATGCAAGACTTTAGGGGAGCCCAGGGCAAACCCTGAGTCCCGCTGGACCTGGCACAAGGGGTCAGCAAGTGAGACTCAAGGCATGTGCCTAATTGAATCTTAGAGGACAGGCAGGGATTAATGTAACAGGCTATGGTATGGCAGAAAAAAAGGCATGGGTAGGGGTGGGGAGAGAGAGAGAGAGGAATGAAATTAAAAACCCTGCATTTTGGGTGGAGGGTGGAGGAGGGAAACTCCAATCCCATGCTTTTTCAAACTGGAGAGGAAGGCTGCAGCTGAACCCAGAAGATCCCACATGCCAGGATTACTGCTCCTCTTCTACTGGCATGGCTGGAAATCTGGACAGACAGCTGGCCAAAGGCCTCCAGGACTGACTAGTTAGTCCAGGAGATCAAGAGCCCCCCACGCCAGGCTGGCTTTCAAGGCCAGGTCTGGCATCTGAGCTCTGGGGGGATGAGGAGGAGGCAAACTCCTCCCCCAGGCTTTTTCATACTGGAGAGGGAGGCTGCAGCTGAACCCAGAAGATCCCACATGCCAGGATTCCTGCTCCTCTCCTACGGGTTTGTCTGGGAATCTGGGCAAACAGCTGGCCAATGGCCTCCTGGGCTGACCACCTAGTCCAGAAGACCGAGATTCCTCCCATGCCAGACTGGTCTTCAGGGCCAGGTCTGGCAACTGGGCTCTAGGGGGGAGGGAAACTCCTCCTGTATTCAGCAGTGTCTTTTCTTACTAATACTCATTTTCATAACCGCGTGGGCACATTTGCTTTTTAAGCAAATATACTTTTTAAGCATTATCTAAAATTGTTCTTCATTCTAGATGGTTCCTAGGAAAAGAAACAGAATGCCAAATATTTGGATGATAACACTCAAATAGATCTTTAAAGTCATTCTTTATGTGGACGTGACTTTCCGTACTGACTCCAAGCCAAAATCACAAACAATTCATGTATTATATTGCCTATCCCCTACCCCTGTATCTCTTCTATCCTCTCATATCCCAGTCTTGATCCCTTATCTTTCCCTAGTTTAACCCTCTTTACCTTCAGTTCCTAACTTGGTAGGCACCAAGATTGGCCTCCTGCCCCAACAGACCACCTTCCAGCTCCATAGTGAAAGACACCCTCTGGGCTTCCATTCTCATGCCTCGGCAAAGAACTACAACCAGAATGCCTGCTGACTCATTCTTGATGGCCCCTCTCACCCCCACCAAATTGTGGACTGTTGCACGATACAGGAATCAGCCTCAGCAAAACCCCCAGCTCAAAAACACTATATGGTCTCATAATGCAGCAAAGCATTCTCAAACTCAATTCCAAGGCCTGTGAATTGAAAAGTACCTTGACTTTTACTCCTCACAAGAATATATCAAAAGATCTAATTGGGAGTCTTATATTGCCTATGGAAGCTCAATACCTGTATAACAATACATCTTAAGACGTGTATTTTTAAATATACAGGTAGCCTCCTCTACCACTTGTTTTATTTGAATACCTTTTCTTTTTAACTCAGTTTTATTTATTTGTTCTATTTTAATATATACATTTTTTTCTCTATCCTTACCATTTTTGGTGCTGCTGGTACAAAAAGCCTTGACTGGGATAAAAACTCAGAACAAAACCAGACGACAGAGACTGTGTGTACAGCCTGTCATCCTTACCCAGAATAGCACCAGCAACACAGTATGACACCATACATTTTTGTATGGGCACAGTAAAAAAAGGGGAAACCATAGACACAGAAACAAGATTTTATCTTCTAAGGATAAGAAATCACTTTTTATAACAGAAGGGTGCCTCCCATCCTGAACATGTGTCATGTGGATACAACGCAGTCCCCAGGAGATTAGGCAGTGTTAGTCTAATCCCAAACACCATATCCCCGATGTAGAAATGATACAGCTCCAGGCAACACCACCAGGAACTAAGCTCCATTGGGAGATTTATAAAATTGCTCTGGCACCAACTTTTGCCAGTTTTGATATGACAACGAGGAAAGGAAAACTTGACCCAAGACCAGGCTGTCCTATCACATCACCTAACACTAAATGGAAATCAGAAGAGATATCATCCTTTGAACTGTGAAAAATAAGAGCACCAACAACAGAAAACTGACTTTGACAACCATGACTGAACAGAACCTACCTTGGGACTAATAAGGAAAACCCTTCCCTAGGCTGTATCCCAGGATATATATAAACAACAACAACAACAACAACAACAACAACAAGATGTCTTATTGCAGAGGTCCAACTTGGACAACAGAGACTGAGCAGAACCTTTGGATCCATAATATCCTAGGCTTCAGCTTAGGGACTGAACGAAAACAGGGAGCAAGTGTTATAGAAGACTGAACACAACAACAATGGATAGGAACCTCTAGAACCTAGAGACTCTATCCTAGACCCTGACCTATAACCCACGCAAATACCAAGATTGCTAGCTACAGTGGCTTGATTTTCTCACACACAACCGAGAGGAAACTTTCCTGACATCACAAAAAAGCCTTTGGGATGGGGTAATGAGTATATATGGAGCCAGGGGTTGATCCCATGATGGCATAGCTTCAAGGATGGAGAAACCCCGAATCTCTTGGCCACGGGAATTCCCTTTCTTCCCCAATGCTTACTGTGCCTATGCAAAAAAAAAAAAAAAAAAAAAAAAGTGGTGGAACGCCAAACCCTGCCACTCCAGCACCCATACTTTTTCTTGTTTTGTTTTGATTTGTTAGTTTATGACTTTATTTTCCTTCTTTTTTCTTCCACTTTTCTCTTTCTTTTTCACTCTTGTGGTTATTATTTAGAGATTTATTTTTATTTTTATTTTTATTTGCCGGGTCTATTTTTTTCTTTTTTCTTCCATTTTTCTTTTCTTTTTCTCTCTCCTTTTTTTTTTTTTTTTTTTGGTAGTTGTCACGAAATTTTTTCTCCCTTTTTTCTTATCCTTTTTATCTCCAATGACGGTGGAATGGATGCTCAATCTACAACAAGCTGTAAAGTGAAGACCAGTTGCAGTAGCATTCTGGGGGGGGGGGGGTAAAGGAGGGAGATATGGGATGCATACTGGGAACAGGGGCAGAGGGAGGACAGCACTGGTGATGGAAATGCTCCTCATTCACTGTCACT
This sequence comes from Suncus etruscus, assembly GCF_024139225.1. Taxonomy (NCBI): domain Eukaryota; kingdom Metazoa; phylum Chordata; class Mammalia; order Eulipotyphla; family Soricidae; genus Suncus; species Suncus etruscus. The sequence continues at coordinate 143,096,359 of NC_064850.1, forward strand.
ATGTACCATAAATGATGCAGTGAAAGATTTGATCACAATAAAAATGTTTAAAAAATCTGTATCACCAACAACTATTTAGTATATGTTTGGATATATATCTAGTCTGTTTTCTATGTATATTAATAGAAATAGTTTATGTACACATAATAATTTAAGTATAAATAAATTTAGATATGTTGGGCCTAAAAAAAAGCCATGCATTTACTTTTTGAAGTACCTATTTACTCCAGAATAAGCTGATCCAAGTATAACCTGACCTTCCTAATTTTACCCTAAAAACTGGGAAAACTTAGTGACTTGAGTATAAGCCAAGGTGGAAAATGCAGCAGCCATTGGTAAATTCCAAAAATAAAAATATATACTCAAAATAATTACAATAATTGAGGAATCAGTAAGTTAAATTATTTTCAATATTTATTGTTAAAGAAAAACTGTAAACTAGAAACAATAACTTTAAAACTTTAAATAAAGTGCAGAAAACCATAGCTCAACAGGTAATCAAGCTAAATCACAAAGGTTAAAATCCTTCAAAGCTGATTACTGCTCCTCATCATCTGTATGTCCAAACAGTTTCAGTTGTATCTGACGTGAGGGTATCAGCATAGACATTGTCATCATCACTGAGTTCGCAGATATCATCATTACTGCTGTGGATCTCATACAAAGCGCAGAATATTGTGAGTTAAATAGTTTAGTGGCATCCAGTTCAGTTCAGCTGCCTACCTTTCAGCTCAGCCCCGACTTGTGGACTGAGCTGAACACTGCCTCTTCCAGCAGACAGCAGAAGACGACTGGAGACTACTTGCATTGAATTCGGTGCCTGTGCACCGAATAAAATAACCTGTATGACATGAGTATAAGCCGAGTTTGGGGTTTTCGGCATAAATTTTATGCTGAAAAACTTGGCTTATACTTCAGTATTTACTGTATATATTGGTTTGGGGCCATATTTGATAGTGCTCAGAGGTTACTATTCCAGGCTCATTGTTCACCCCCAATGATCATCAGGTGTCCATATGCAGTGCCAGGGTTTGAGCCCACACTTTTTGCAAACAGCTTTCTCCAGCTCCTTAAGCCATTTCTCCAGTACACACACACACACACACACACACACACACACATGCATGCGCACGAGCACACAAACACAATTTAACATGTGATTTAGTCCTGATTATTTATGTAAATTTGAGTGAAAAAAATAACAAGAACCTAAAATGTTCTCAGATAAAATAGAGGTGATAACACTCATCCTGATGATAACTGAGAGAATAATTTTATTCCAGGCAGACAGAGCTGTATGTGCAGTTCTTAGAATAAAAAGTTGGTTCAGTTTTAGAACTTGAAAGTGTCACAATACTTCAACGCTAAAACAGATCAGTTCAACATTTGCCATTTCAGAATACAGACATTTCTTACATATGTGGAAGTTTTCCTTTTCCTGAAAACCTGTGATTACATACTATAGCGTCTTTACTGTGTGGCTCTTCAGAATCTAAAGAAACAGCTTGTAGCTTGTTTTAGTCCTGGAACAAGGAGACAAAGATAGAGAAAGGGCATGGCAAAAGAAGGGAATTAAAAACATGCAGAGATCAGGATCTATGGAACTCATCTGGTTTGGAAAAGAAGCCAACATACAATGTATACACACAAAAAAAGACAAGCTTAAGGATTGTTGATCTTCTTGAGGCAGAGGAACATATTTAGCATAAGTATAGTAGGGAACTGTGATGGGGCCCTGGGGGACAGGCAGAAAGAACTGCTTGAATGTGAGATTTCATAGATGGGGAAGTTCCAGGGAATGCAAAGAACAAGCATATCCAAAAGGGAAGATGGCTGACATGGAGTCTAAAGAAAGGCCATTGGGGCCTAAGAAGTCAGGAAACAATTGGTTGGATTGATGAGCAAGCCTGAGTTGGACTCTACAGTGTCTCAGGATGAAAGGCTTCACAGTGGAGAAAGTCATTGCCAAAATCATCATAAACTTTCTTTTCCTGAGTTCCCAACATGGATGCAAATCAAATCACTTCCTTCATGCTCACTCCTTTCTTTCTTTCATTCTTTCATCTAACGAAGATATGCCTTAAAAGTACCTTTTATATAATAACTTCAGACCTCTGGACAAAGGAGGCAATTCACAGAGTACCATTATAGGCTTGCTCCATGCAGCTAAGTATATATGAGAGAGTCAATCTAGTTTTATAACTATGTCAACATGAACAAGGGATATAGCCACAAGGCTTCTTTATCTAGTTTGTAAGAGCATGTAACAGTGGTTTCTACCTTAGAGAGTAATTATAGTGAATAAGAGCACAGTTTCTGGCACATACTAAGTGCTCACAAAATTCTAGTTGTTCATGTGAGTGTGTAAGTGGTGCTTTCAAATGCTACACTAAGCCTACAAATCCTAAAATTAGTCTTTTATTCTAAGACAGTAAGAGTGCATGTCTTGTATCATGTCTTGAAAAGTATTTTTAGTATAGGATATCTGTAGAATGGTAGGAATTGAGTGCTGAATAGGCAGAGAGGACTTTAGAGAATTTGCTGAAGGTAGAAACTTGACATTAGCCAAGATGATAAACCTAATTGGCTAGAAAAAGAAAGGTGGCCAGCAAGATCTTCACTATGGCACTCTTATGCTTCCTAGAAAACCAATAAAGAAAGGTTTTAGGAATGGAGAGGGTTAGATAACTTCCACTTTTGTCAGAAGGGAGGTGGCAACAAAATGGTTTTCTAGGTTTTATCTAAGACCAGCAGAGGCTTTGCAGACTGAGGTCACAGGGAAATTCTCAATCTCCAAACCTGCTTGGTATATTATGTGCCATGTTTCAACTCTGTATTGTAATTTCTTCACATACAAACATGTTAGAAACTGGGGTCTATCTTGTTCTAAAAGTTTTTTTCTCAACTAACCAAATATGTATATAAAATAGTACTATGACCAATGGCATCTTAGACTCATATAGACTTGAAATAATTTATAGTATTATTTATTAAGTGAGAAGTGTTAGGTAAGCCTATAACTTTGTGGTATTTGACATATAAGTCATATACTCTGAGAAATGCCAGAAAAAATAATCTGACTGAAAGTGCCCAAATAATAACCTAAAGAAAAATCATGTCCAAATCCATTGATTTGGAGACTTACACTCAGAAAATAGAATCAATGAAGGGGATAGTAACTGAGAATCTCATTCCCTAGTCTGTGGGAGATCTCTCTTTACTTTCAGCTCAAGCCTGACTTTCCAGTAAGTCCTGCAAATTTAATGGAGAAAAGCTTTTCTCATTCATCCTGAAGCCTTGATAAATGTCCCTTTGCTTACTAGGGCTTCCAAAACAAAAGGTTAAGATAAATCTGAATGGAATACAAATAGTTCTTCCTTGCAGGGATTTTATTCTCTGAGAGCTAGAGTCCAAACATAAACTTCCTACATGACCACTCAGGACCTCCCTGTTGTTGCTCCTCCTAATGGCTGGAGACATCCCCCAAGTTCTCTCTATCAATTCTTGTGATTGCATATATATTTAATCAATTTCTACCATGTTACTGGAAAGGCATTTAGCTGACTGCTAACAGGCTCCTCTTATTTCTGTGGATCCATGAAGTCAGTTGGCAGAACTTTAACTCAACCATGAGGGCTTCATGATCCTCTCCTGCATTTTTACCTGGGAAAGCCAAAATTTTAGTTATGTGTATTATTCCAGGAACAACAGCTGCCTCCCAAAGCCTACCTTTATGAAACCATCCAGTCTTTCTTTACTGATATATCAACCAAGTCAAATATTTTTAAAAGGAATATTAATGTATAGAAACTAACACTATTCATGAAAAAGACCATCTTGGGTAAAAAATACATATATAACAATGAATTGTACAATGGGATTAGGCTTGTGGTACAGCAGAGGGAAACAGCCCTATGGAGAAGGAAAATCAATTTTCATTAATGATTTTGCATGTGCCATTGACCTTGGGTTAATTATTTATTTGCATGAAGGTTCAGATTTATCTCATGGATATTTCAGATCATTTGAAAGGGTTTTAGTGCCTTTGACCTATGCTCAACAAATCTTGACCCATATTTGACTTCATAAACAGAAACAGCAGGCATTGAACTGGCCATTTTTAAAGTTTATTTTGTAATTCTATAAACTAATACTTTAAAAAATTACTTTTAGATGCTATTCTAAATTCTATGAATAAAGCTGTAAGCAAAACAAACCCTATTTTCAATGAAGCTTAACACTAATGAGGGGAGAAGCAATTAACCAACAAATAGAAAAATCAATATAATGTAATGAAATTGACACAACACATTGATATGGCAATTTATCTCTGTGTTGTACCTCTCTCCAATTATAATCTATTCTAAGTATGGGAAAAATATCACACAAATTCCAATGGGGTTATCCTACAAGAATACTCCCCAAATTGTTAAGGTTGTAAAAATGGAAACACAATTTGAGAAGTGGTTTCAGCCAGAAAGAGCCTAAGAAATGTCAGCTAAATGTAATGAGGTGTATCTGGATCAAGATCTTAAGAAGAGAAGAATATGTTAGAAAAAAGTTAAGGAAATCTGAGTAAATTATGGACATGAGTTTATTTTTTTAAAGTACGTGATCATTCTATTTTTGGTGCATGATGCTTGCTAAAAAAATTGGAAGGAGCTATGGGAAAGAGCCATGTGTCTTGGAAGACCACCTTAGCCCAAGGAAGCCTAATAAAGGGCACATTCAAGGAGCAATTTGAGTGATTTCAAACAAACTAATGGCTGAGGAATTAGCCCAAAGCATCTGACTTCCATGCTTCAGAGTTCTAAATTTAAACACTGAAAACCCTACCTCAGTGCTACCAAGTATAACTCCAGTGGCCTACAACACTAAACAGCCCCACATACTAATGCTGCAAAATCATACCATCAGTTTGGTGCTGCTGGGATTGGCTTCCTGCACGCAAACACTGTTGAAGAGCTTTATGATTTACAGATTAGTACCTCCCTATAAAGGCAAGTCTACACGTGGGGAAACACATATAAGCCATTTGAGCAAGAGAGGAAAGGCCCTGAAGTGGAAATAGGTTAGTATACTAAACACACACACACACACACACACACACACACACCAGCTTGTGTAATCAGAAATTGGTAAGCAAGGAGAATGGCACAGGATAAAATTAGAGAGGTAGGCTATTCATGAATTGTTTTCATGGTCAGGCTAAGGAATTGGGATGTTATTAAAAGTCATTGGAATGTTTAAAGTAGGGAAATGACATAATCTGATTTATCTCCCCAAAATATCACTTTAGCTGTTGTGCTAAGAGTAGATTTATTAGTGGTCTCCAGGGGTCGAGGAGAGGAGGAAATGGAGAGCGATTGTTTTATGGGCAGGGTTTTTTTTTTTTTTGAAGGTCATGATAATGTTCTAGAAGTGATTGGTTGCACAGCTTTTGTAATATGCCAATAAATATTGAGTTGCACACCTTAAATGCTCAAGTAATGAATTTAGCTTTGTGTTAGTGAATATTATCTCTATTTCAAAAATAAAAAGTTGCATGAGCTGGAGGCAAATATAGAAGTAAGCAGTATGATTACAAGTGTATTGCTATTGTATTGGAGAGAAATTATGATAACGGATTAGTGACAACAGTCAAGATGGGAGAACTACATGGATATGAAGAATTTTTGGAAATAAATCTGGTAGAATTACATTAGTGTAGATGAGATCCAAAGGGGTTATAACAGTAAATCAAGACTAATGTTAGGCTGTTTAGAGAGACACTTGTGACTTCTCTAGTTTATTTTAAGACATCCCTGTGTGGGTTTTTATTTGCTATGTGTTAGCCTAATTTTGATTACAAATAACAGAAAATATCTACTCAGGCTAAAAAATAGAAACTTTACTATCTCATATAAGAATAAGTACAATGGTGATAAGAGCTTCATACTGGTATCATCAGAACTTATATATCACCCCTAATTCAATGTCACTATGTACCTGAAATATTACTGTGAAAGAGTTGTAATTTACTTTGGTCAAAATAAGAATTATTAAAAAAAAAAGAACATATATATCAAGAACCAGGTTCTTAATTTCTGTTTTATCCTATTTTGTTGTTGTTGTTGTTGTTTTGGGCCACACCCAGTGATGCTCAGGGGTTACTCCTGGCTATGCACTCAGAAAATGCTCCTGGCTTGGGGGACCATTTGGGACACCAGGGATCAAACCAAGGTCCGTCCTGGGTCAGCCTATGCAAGGTAAACACACTACTACTGTGCTATCACTCCGGCCTTGTTTTATCTTCTTGTGGTTTTAATCTTCTTATGGTTTTAATATGGCAACAGCAGTTCAAAGAGTCACATGCAAGCAAGACATTAACAGGGGAAGACATGACAACCACTTCCTATGTACTCTTTCTTTTTTTCAGGAATAAAGAAAATATAAAACTACCAGTGACTTCTTAGCATGTTAGAGTCTATTAAATTTATTTTTTGGCCTCCTGGAAAACAAGTCTTTTTTTTTTTTTTTTTTTAGTTTTTGGGCCACATCCGGCGGTGCTCAGGGGTTACTCCTGGCTGTCTGCTCAGAAATAGCTCCTGGCAGGCACGGGGGACCATATGGGACACCGGGATTCGAACCAACCACCTTTGGTCCTGGATCGGCTGCTTGCAAGGCAAACGCCGCTGTGCTATCTCTCCGGGCCCACAATTAAGTCTTTATTCAGATGAAACTTGGCTACGGAGAGAAAAAGAAAACAATTTATGAGCAGTGGTAGATAAAAGAAAAGGCTGAAATGTAAAATCATTGACTTTCCTTTGGACCTAATGGTGTTTGCTGTGGCAGGGTTTACACACATCATCCTATAAGCATTCTGGGACTTATGACTAGACTTGTGTGTTTTCCTCTCATATCCATCTGAAATTCAGCAAGGGAAATGCAACTATCATGGTTTGTTTAAACTACTCAGTTTAAACTACCCAGCATCCTTCCTTAATATCTTAGAATGCGGTGAGGTTTTCTCAGAAGTACACAGCAATAGAAGAATGGCTAAGGGTTGCATTACAAAGGTTATAAGGACTAGAGGATAAATATTGGGTGAAAAAGTAGCAGTGTCTAATTTGTGGTGGATGAACTGATCACTTAAAAGGTTAAATGGAGATAAAAGTTAACAAAAGGATACAATTGCATCATTAAAACTATGCCTGATGAACTCCTATCTTTTTATATTTAGGAACAGGAGAAAATGCATTTTGAGCAATGCTCAATATTTGATAAATAACTTAAAATCCCTTCAAATATTTGATATAAAAAAGAAAAACCCATGAAAATCAAAGATTGCTATTCAACAATAATGACTACAATCATTGAGTACTTGCCTTATGTCCAAAACTTTTCTACATACATCACATATACTCTAGCATTTAATTATTAAGATATGTTGTAATGTTGTCCTCTTACTACATCTTCACTTTAGAAGCTAGGAAGTGGAGATTTAGAAATTTTAATACAACTTGCCAAAGTCACACAAACAGTAGAACCAGGATTTGAACCGTGATATTAGGCATGCATGCCTAATCTCTAAAATTACTTCACAAAGAGTTTCAATCTCAACTTGAAAGTTTAAACTTTAGAGCAGTATTTCTCAAACCAACACTTCCTTTTTGGAAACATAAACATTCTCTTTTCAATAAAGATATTTTAATTTTGATTACTTATCATCATGCTTAAAATCAATAGGCATCTTCTTTTCTCTTTTATATACCTTTTACATAAAACTGATCATGAATAGACTTGCATTTTCCAAGTTAGCCCCTTCTCTGAATTTCTGATATGCCTTGTATATAAAAGGAATTCTTCTGGAGTGCAAAACATTCTTCTAGGGAAATACCTATGGATTCCAATAAGAATTATGATCTTGGATAAATTTTGTCCCAATACCCTGTCCTCAATGTCTCTATATTTTCCAAATAAACTAGATTATTACTCAACCTTCCATTTTAGCTGACTCAGTCTCATGTTAGGGTCAAAGACCTTCTAGAACTGACTTTTGATTGTGCAAAGGAGAGCAAGTGATTAAGTCTCTGTAGGGAGGTAAAAACACATAGTATTCAACCTCATCCAAAGGATAAATGAGGTTAATTGTGAGACAGCTACTACTTGTAAATAGAAAATTTTGTTTTCCAGATAATTTTCAAGGGGTAGAAATAGGATTCTGTCTCCCATGAATACAGGTAGGACTAAAAGTACTTACACTTGTTACTTCTATTTTTGCATAATTTTTTTCTTACGGGCAAGGGTCACATTGCTAATAGTCATCACTTGGGTGGAATCAACTCATAAACATAATAGATAAGATGTGCAGTATTAGATTGGCCAGTTTCCCCTACTTAGTAATAGAAACACCATATGAACCCACAGGCCTGACCCCTGCCTTGAAGTTCAGCAACTTATCTGTGCTCCAGTTAAAGATCATTCAGAATTGCCATCCAGGTTACAAATGTTAAATGAGGCAATAAATATTAATATCATGGCTGCTTCTCAGCTTACACAATCAGAGACCTGTAAGTCAGCTTATGCAGGGAGCGGCATATCTTGTCAGAGGCAGAGATTTTGTCATTGTATTCACACAACAGAAAATATGCCATCACTTCTCCAAGCTGAAGCTCCTGGGTGACTATCAGCTGAGCAGGGTTCTGAGTACAGCCTGTATGCCAATGTGAGAATTGTCTAATTAAAAACAAATTATGGTGATGGGGAGTGTTCTTTACATAACTGAAACCCAGCCACAATCATGTTTGTAATAAAGGTGTTTAAATAAAATATTAAAAAAAAACAAATTGTGTGATTTTTTCCTCTGCTAATGTGTGTGCATACATATACCTTTTCCAAGAAAAATGTAACTTAACTCTTGTTTCATAATGTAGCACATGATAGAATTCCTACAAATGCCCATTAACAGGCTTTTGGTTCAATGTGTTTATTTTTGTTTTGGGACCACACACAGTGGTGCTCAGAGCTAATTACTGACTCTGCACTCAGGGATCACTTCTGGTTGTGCTCGGGTAACCATATGGGGTGCCAGGGATTGAACCCTGATTGGCTGTGGACAAAACAAATGTCTGGCTCTTGCCCCTTAACATTTGCTTTAATATTTCCAAATGAAGTATATAGAAGAGAATTTTTTAGGTTAGCTAGTAAATAAATGTTTAAATTTAGAAAAAGACTTCCCAAATTTTGCAAAGTAACTTTATATATTATATCTCTATTGGAAATGGACATGGTTCTACTTGCTCTACAGCCTTCTCAATGCCTAGTGTTGTTCGTTTAATTAGTCATTCTTTTAGATCTGCAGCAGTTTCTCATTTCAGAAAAAGGGAAAACAATTCACCCTAAACCATCTTAAGGCACTTTCTTCTGGAGGCAAACACATCCAGCTCTGTACCTCTAACATTGGACTCATTTGGTGTGTTAGGTGAACTTGGAAGAGACTTTACCAGAGAAAATCTAAGCTCTTGTTTCTGGACTAAACTTGTGGCATGGGACAAATCACTTAACCTTGTCTAGCCTTCCTTTTATATTCAATTTATCCATTAAAAAATGAATAGAACAACTGATAAGATTACAATATTTGGGGAATATATATGTAATTACACAGGACACTAACTCTACATATATTAGGTACTCAATAAATAACAATTGTTGCCATAGTCTAAGTTTCTAAAATCTGCATGCAGAAATTTTATACACACATGATCATTACTAGGTTAAAATATACACATGAACTTGCCACACCAGCCCCCCTTCTTTTTTTTTTTCTTTCCTCTTGGTGTTGTTGTTTTGTTGCTTTTTTTTTTTTATTTAGCTGTGGTGTATTGTGTCATTGCTAGTTTTGGTCAGTTTTTTTTCTTTCTCTCTCTTCTTTTAAATCTATATTTATAGCCTCTAGACAGGCTTCTCCCAGCTTTTATTTTCCAACAGAACTACAAAACTTGAATCATTTTGTTCTGCCTCAAAAATTGAGGGGGAAAATAAAAGTACATGGTACCAGGAACAATCACATGAAATAAAAAATGATCAGACCTAAACACCAAATCCAAAATCAACAACAACAGAATCAAAATAACCCAATCTACAACAAGCTCTACAACAGAGGGACCTGTTATAAGAGCAGGCAATGTGGATGGTATGTGATGCATGCTGGAAACTGTGGTGGAAGGAGGACACTGGTGGTGGGAATGGCCCAAATTCACTGTCATTATGTACCTTAAATATAACTGTGAAAGACTTGTAATTCACATTGGTCACAATAAAAAATTATTAAAAAGATATACACAAGAAAATGCCAAATGAAAAAATTAAAAATAATAATGCCATTTTTCTTAAATTATGTCCATAACTGAAAAATAAATTTTAAAAAATAACTATAAGATTAATTTTAATCATTCAAGTGGCACCCAATGACTATAATCTACTTTTGGGGAGTGGCCACACTCAGTGGCTCTCGGGATTTGTTTCTGGCTCTGCCCTCAGAAATTACTCCTGGCAGTCTCAGGGGAACATAAGGAATACTGGAGATTAGACCTGAGTCTTCTGCATGATTCATATTTAAGGACCTAAAGAAAAGACATTGCACTGTTTTATGTGTTTGCTTGAAAAAAATTTAACCCTGGGTTTTTCTTTAATCCTGTGTTCTCCCTTGAACATGTATTTTACCTGCTTGACTCTATGTCTCTTTGCTTGTTTATTTCACTCTGGAGAAGGCTGTGTTCTCTCTTGAACACATATGGCCTCCCTTTCTCCTCACTACTTTCTAAGTCAGTCTTGTTCAATGGAAACTATCTTATTTCACACAGCATAAAACAAATGTAACCATTATGTGTCATTCCATAATTTTATTTACTGTTTTTGAGGTCTCATAAAGATGTTACCAATAACATAATTTACAATCTAATTTTTAATTAAATTATTAAATTGAGGCTGTCCTCATTTTTTATTTATTGCCACTTGCAATTCATGGATATCTTTCTCTTTTGCATATAGATTTTTGTAGATTAAAACACTTTAAAATTTCTTAGAAAATGGTCCATCTCAATATTCCTTCATTAATAATGGTGCAAATTACTAAAGAGGAAAGAGAGAGAGAATGAGTTAGAGAGAGGGAAAGAGGGGGGTAGGCAGGGGCAAGGGAGAAGGACATCGGTGTTGGGAACTGTTCATGAATGAACACTGTAAGAATGAAACTCAATCATGAACAACTTGTAATCAAAGTGTTTAAATAAAAATAGACAATGGTTTATCTGTTTAGTTGTAATGAAACTATCGGTAATCTTTTAAATGACTGTCCCTCTTCTCTGTCACTGATCAAAAGTTAACTTTTATCAAATTTTGTAATATTTTTCGAAGTCCCTCCCGCCCGCCCCGACCGCGCAAACGCCGGCCTCCCTGCGGCTGGGGTTCCCTTGCCCTGGGAAGGTAAGGAAGTCCCTCCCGCCCGCCCCGACCGTGCAAACGCCGGCCTCCCTGCGGCTGGGGTTCCCTTGCCCCCGGGAAGGTAAGGAAGTCCCTCCCGCCCGCCCCGACCGAGCGAACGCCGGCCTCCCGGCGGCTGGGGTTCCCTTGCCCTGGGAAGGTAAGGAAGTCCCTCCCGCCTGCCCCGACCGCGGGAACGCCGGCCCCCCTGCAGCTGGGGTTCCCTTGCCCTGGGAAGGTAAGGAAGTCCCTCCCGCCCGCCCTGACAGTGCGAACGCCTGCCTTCCTCCGGCTGGGGTTCCCTTGCCCCGGGAAAGTAAGGAAGTCCCTCCCACCCGCCCCCGATCGCGCGACCGGCTGCCAGCCTCCTGCTGGGGTTCCCTTGCCCTGGGAAAGTAAGGAAGTCCCTTCCGCCCGCCCCGACCCTGCGACCGGCTGCCTTCCTCCTGCTGGGGCTCCCTTGCCCCCGGGAAGGTAAGGAAGTCCCTCCCGCCTTCCCCGACCGCGCGAACGACTCCCTTCCTCCTGCGGGGGTTCCCTTGCCCCAGGGAAGGTAAGAAAATCCCACCCACCCGCCCAGACCGTGGGACCGGCTGTCTGCCTCCTGCTGGGGTTCCCTTGCTCCCGGGAGGGTAAGGAAGTCTCTCCCGCCCGCCCCGACCGTGCGACCAGCTGCCTTCCTCCTGCTGGGGGTCCTTTGCCCACAGGAAGGTAGGGAAGTTCTGCTCACCCACGCGGACAGCGTGAACGTGCCCGCCCCCCGTCGGGTATTTCCTGCCTCCCAGAAATAGCTGACAACAATAGGGCAAAGCAACGAATCAGGCCACAAAAAGAGCACAAGAGGAGCCAAACCGGGGCAAGCCCACCCAACAGTACCACTAGATCCACCCTCAGGGAGGGGACCCATTCCCACACCACAGGGGATCAAAACAGACTGAAATTGGAAGAAACAGCTCTCCAAAGCACACCAATAAACACAAGGAAATATGGGTAAATCAAAGAGAACCCTAAGATCTGAAGATACGGAGACAAACCCTAACAAATTTCCAAGTCCGCCAAAACGCACAGATTTGTGGGAAAGTGACCTAAAAGCAGCAATGAGGAAGGAAACACAAGAACTAATAAAAGAAATGAGAGAAACTTTAGCTACTGAGTATAAGATATCTATGGAGGAACGAATCACCCAAATTAAAGAAGAAATGTTAAAGAGTATGAGAGAGTTCATTCAAAAAGAAGTGAAGGAATTAACAGACAAAGTAACAAGCCTTACTAGCAGAAACACAGAGTTGGAGAAACACATCGAAGAACTCGAAGGAAAACTGCAAACAAAAAATGACCAAGAAACCAACAAAGAAATAAAAGGCAAAACACTGGAAGGAAAAGTCCAGTACCTAATGAACAAGGACAAAAGAAACAATCTAAGAATCGTGGGTATACCAGAAGGGGAGGAAATAGGGAAAGGGGAAGAACAAGTAGTCAGAGAGATAATAGCAGAGAACTTCCCCACCCTTTGGAATGAAACTTCAGGGCAATTCCAGGAAATCAAGAGAGTTCCTAGTAAGATAGATCCTAATAAACCTACACCAAGACATATAGTAATCCAAATGGCAAAAAACAAAGAGAAAGAGGAACTTCTTAAGGCAATAAGAGAGAAAAAAAACCTCAAGTACAAAGGTAGGGACATAAGAATCAAACCAGATCTCCCAATCGAAATAATTCAAGCAAGGAGACAGTGGAATGACATATTTAAACGACTGAATGAAAGAAACTTCCAACCTAGAGTCCAATACCCGGCAAAATTATCATTCATATGGGAGAACAGACTGAAAACATTTTCAAACAAGACCGAACTAGAGCTATTTGTGCAAACAAAGCCGATCCTAAACGACCTACTCAGAGATGAACTACACAATCCAAACCCCCGATTGTAACAAAAGCCACCCTACACAACACAACTGCACAACAGTCCTCTCTCTCAATAATCTCCCTAAATGTTAATGGACTAAACTCTCCAATTAAAAGACACATAGTAGAGAACTGGATTAGGAAAAATAAACCGGACTTCTGTTGCCTACAAGAAACACACCTACAGCTACAGGACAAGCATAGGCTTAGAATCAAAGGATGGAAAGTAATTATTCAGGCCAATGGAAAACAAAAAAGAGCAGGGACAGCCATTCTTATATCAGACCAAATTGCATTCAACCTCAAGAAAGTGGTCAGAGATAAAGAGGGTCACTACATACTGATCAGGGGAACATTAGATCAAGAAACACTAACCCTGGTCAATATCTATGCACCCAATGTAGAGTCAGCAAAATATGTGAGGCAACTGCTCGTAAACCTGGAGAAACACATGAAGGGAAATGTGATAGTAGTAGGGGACCTCAATACTCCACTATCACCACTGGACAGATCCACCAAACAGAAAAATAGCAAAGAAATAAGAGCTCTAAATGAAAAATTAGAAGATTTGGGGCTAATAGACTTATATAGAGCCCTCCATCCCCAGAAAGCAGAATACACATTCTTCTCGAGCCCACATGGAACCTTCTCCAGAATAGACCATGTCTTGGGATACAAAACCAACCTATATAAGACCACAAAGGTAAGGATCATTAGAAGTACCCTTTCAGATCACTATGCAACAGAACTCAAAATCGATGTCAAGAAGAAAAAATGGAGAAAAACCAATACCTGGAGATTAAACAACATGCTGCTCAACAACAGCTGGATCAAAGAACAACTCAAGGAAGAAATAAAAAGATTCCTTGAGACAAATGACAATGAAGAGACAACATGTCAAAATTTATGGGACACAGCAAAAGCAGTAATTAGGGGGAAACTCATAGCGATACAGGCCTATGTCAAGAAACAAGAAAATAACAAAACCAACAGTTTAAAAGATCACCTCAAAGAATTGGAACAACAGCAACAGAGAAATCCAACCACAACCAGAAGGCAAGAAATAATAAAAACCAGAGCAGAAATAAACAACATAGAAACTAAAAAAACAATACAAAAAATCAATGAAACCAGGAGTTGGTTTTTCGAAAAAATAAACAAGATAGACAAACCACTGGCAAAACTCACCAAAAAGAAGAGGGAAAACACCCAAATCAGTAGGATCACAAATGAAAGGGGAGAGATTACAACAGAACCTCAAGAAATACAACATATCATAAGATCATATTATGAACAACTATACTCAGCTAAGATAGAGAACCCAGAAGAAATTGACAGATTCTTGGACAAACACCCTCTTCCAAGACTGGAAAAGGAAGAACTAGAAAGCCTAAACAGACCAATCACCTCAGAGGAAATTGAAGATGTAATTAAAAAACTCCCTAAGAACAAAAGCCCAGGCCCAGATGGATTTACAGGTGAATTCTACCAAACATTCCGGGAAGATTTACTACCACTTTTCCATAGGCTCTTCCAAGCCATAGAAAAAACAGGAATCCTCCCTAACTCCTTCTATGAGGCAAATATCACACTCATTCCCAAAGATGGCAAAGATACCACCAAGAAAGAAAACTACAGACCAATCTCACTAATGAACATAGATGCAAAGATACTCAACAAAATATTAGCAAACCGAATCCAGCACTTCATCAAAAAGATCATACATCATGACCAAGTGGGATTTATACCAGGAATGCAAGGTTGGTTCAACATACGCAAATCAATCAACATTATACATCACATCAACAACAAGAAAAACAAAAACCACATGATCATATCAATCGATGCAGAGAAGGCATTTGACAAGATCCAACACCCTTTCATGTTAACGACACTCAGCAAAATAGGGTTAGAAGGAACCTTCCTCAAGATAGTCACAGCTATCTATGAAAAGCCTACAGCCAACATTATACTTAATGGCGAGAAACTAGAAGCATTTCCATTAAGGTCAGGAACTAGACAAGGCTGTCCACTCTCTCCACTCTTATTCAATATAACCCTAGAAGTCCTAGCAATAGCAATCCGACAAGAGAAGGGAATCAAAGGAATCCAAATTGGGAAAGAGGAACACAAGCTATCTCTATTTGCAGATGATATGATGATATACATCGAAAATCCTAAAGAGTCCACAGTAAAACTCCTAGAAACAATTAACCAATACAGCAAAGTGGCTGGATACAAAGTCAATACACAAAAGACAGTAGCATTTCTATATACAAACAACGAAATCGAGGAGAGAGAGATTAAAAACACAATACCATTTAAAATAGTATCAAAAAATATCAGGTACCTAGGAATCAACCTTACAAGGGAAGTGAAAGACCTATACCAGGGAAACTTCAAAATGCTTCAGAAAGAAATTGAAGACGATCTAAAGAATTGGAAAAACATCCCATGCTCATGGATAGGTAGAATTAACATAGTCAAAATGACTATCCTACCCAAACTACTATATAGATTTAATGCAATCCCTATCCAAATCCAGACATCATTCTTTAAAGAAATAGAACAATCAATCATAAAATTTATCTGGAACCACAAAAGACCCAGGATAGCCAAAAACATACTGAAAAACAAAAAGCTGGGAGGCATCTCCTTACCTAACTTGAAACTATACTATAAAGCCATAGTAGTCAAAACAGCATGGTACTGGAACAGAGACAGGACTTCAGACCAGTGGGTCAGAACAGAATTCCCAGACATAAACCCCAAGATATACAGCCAACTAATATTTGATAAAAGAGGTAAGAACCTGAAATGGAACAAAGGAAGTCTATTCAACAAATGGTGTTGGTACAACTGGAAAACCACATGTACGAAAGTGAAGATTGACCCATACCTCACCCCTTATACAAAAGTTAACTCAAAATGGATCAAAGACCTTGAAATCAGACCTGAATCTATAAAGTTTATCGAGAATAAAATAGGTAGAACACTCGAAGACCTATACATCAAAAAGGTCTTTGAGAATGGAGCACCAATGGCAAGAACATTAGCATCAAATATAAACAAATGGGACTACATTAAACTTAAAAGCTTCTGCATGGCAAAAGAAACCCTACTTAATGCAAGAAGACAGTTAACAGAATGGGAAAAAATCTTTTCACTCGACATATCAGATAAAGGGCTGATATCTAGAACATACAAAGCACTCAGAAAGCTGAGCCCCCCAAAACCAAATAAAGCCATAAAAAAATGGGGAGATGAAATGAATAGACACTTCTCTGAGGAAGACAGAAGGATGGCCAACAAACACATGAAAACATGCTCACCTTCACTCATCATCAGGGAGATCCAAATCAAGACAACAATGAGATACCACCTTACACCAGTGAGGATGGCTCACATCAAAAATAATGGAAACAACCTTTGTTGGCGGGGATGCGGTATGAAAGGAACTCTCATCCACTGCTGGTGGGAATGCCCCCTAGTCCAACACCTATGGAGGAAAGTCTGGAGAGTGCTCAAAGAACTCAGAATTGAGCTGCCATTTGACCCAGCAATTGCTCTCCTAGGCATATATCCACAAGATGGAAGGACATTCATTCCAAAATACGTATGCACCCCACTATTTATTGCAGCACTCAGTATAATAGCCAAATCTTGGAACCAACCTAGATGTCCAACAACGGATGAATGGATCATTAAGATGTGGTACATATACACAATGGAATATTACATGGCAGTTAGAAATGATACAATCACAGACTTTGCAGCAACATGGATGGACCTAGATCATGTTATGTTAAACGAAGTAAGTCAGAAGACAAAAGAAAAACACAGAATGGTAGCACTATTCTGAAACACCTAGAACATATATTTTACACACAACTAATACCTAACAATCATACAACAGGGTTTAACAGGGTAGAAACTCTGAACACTGTAATAGTCAACATATACGTGGGAGCAGTGTCCAAAATACATGAAAAAGGAACAACGCAAACTCTTGACGGCTCATTATACCACAAAGAAAACAGCAACAACAGAAACAGCAACATAGAGAGAACAGGTACGTAATCAGACCCCCACAACAAAAGCTCACAATAATCCCTTAGAGATCGTAAACAGGAACACAAGTATAGAACACCACAGGAAATCACGGACTGCAATGGCAATATACCATAACACTACGTTTTAATTCCTTTACCTTGCTACATTTTAAATAACCTCTCAGCTTTTCTGTCCACAGGCACCCTTAGATACAAAGGGCGGACAAACTAAGATGGCAACTCGGGATACCACACGAGATACCATACCTTGTTTGCAAGACGAGATGGCCACGAGAAAACTCTTTAACATAGACTTTATTTCTTTTTTTTTTTTTTTTTTTTTGGTTTTTGGGCCACACCTGGCGGTGCTCAGGGGTTACTCCTGGCTGTCTGCTCAGAAATAGCTCCTAGCAGGCACAGGGGGACCATATGGGACACCGGGATTCGAACCAACCACCTTAGGTCCTGGACCGGCTGCTTGCAAAGCAAACGCCGCTGTGCTATCTCTCCAGGCCCGTCATAGACTTTATTTCTAGGTTAAACCTTCTTTTAGGAATTGAAGCACGGGACCAGTCAGACCACCAAAGCAGTACGTGTGACGACGTACAGACCTAAACTACAGGCTCTAGTCATCGAACACATTCAACCAAACCAGCATTCCCTTGCTACTCTCTCCTTTCTTCTCACTACTTTTTTCTTTTTTTTCTTTTTTTTCTCCTCTATTCTTCTCTTTACTTTTTCCCCTTTCTCTTCTCCCTTTCTACAGTATTTTCTCTTTTCTCTTCCTTCATACCCCTCCCTTATACCTTCCCCTTCCCCCCCCCCCCGGAAATCCAACTATCCCATCACCCCTCAATCCCATCCAGATCTCCCACCATATTAAAACTCTCCACCCTCAGTCCCTAATCTCTTAGGCATCAAGATCGACCTCCTACCCAACGAACCAGTACCCAGCAACCAGGCGAGGGGACACCCAGCCAATCCCACACCTCATCTCCTGCAAGAAAAGACAGCCAACTTCCCTGAAGACTCATGCTACGAGGCCCTCCCTACCATCTCCCCCTAACGTGGACTGTTTCCTGAAACCGGACTTAGGTCCAATAGTATCCCCAATGCAAGAACTCCTCCAAGAATTCCCTGCCGCAAATTTTTACCAATATGAAGAAGGTCAGGGGGAGTGATTGGAAGATGCCTGGGAACCCACACACCACAAGAAAAATCCAAAAGACAACGGGAAAAACTGTACTTTCAACATAGGCATAAGACCTGTAATACACCACCTCTTTACATGTTCTCCTCCAAATGTAAAGTAGTCTCTTGCACCACTTTGGTCCTTTAAAAATTTCGCTAACTCATTTTATCTCTCTCTCTCTCTTTTTTTTTTTTTTAAATGTTTGCCCTACATATATATTTGTGGGCACATACACTTTTATTTCTTTTTTTTTTTTTTAAATCGTTTTTGGGTATGCGACCTATTTTTGTTACCCACTCTGTCCAATCCAAATACACCGACAGTATAATGGAGCACCACTTCCCTCTGCAAAGGCACACTAAATAAAGGGGAAATCTTACATATAAAAAAAAAAGAGAGCTTATCTACTAAAGATAGGAACTCATAGTTGTTTACAATACAGGGTTATCTCCTACCTTGAAAATATGTCATGTGGAATCAACTTAGACCTCAGGTGATTAGACACCACTCAACCAACCTTGAACCCTGGATCCCAGACATAGAAACGGCACAGCTCTTCACAACAGCTGCAAGAAACAAACTCCATCTGGGACAGCATTAGTACTGCAGGGTCAACAACAAGGGCCAGCCTAAACACGATATCCCGACAATGAGGAAAATATGAACAACTTGACCTCAGAGCAGTTTAGCCTACCTCACCAGCCAACAACAAGACAAAACCAGAAGACGTGGCACCCTTTGGTAGGTCCAAAAGCCAAGATTGTGTTTTACAGATGACTGGATACGAGAACCACGACCAGACTGTATACATCTTGGGACCAATAAAAAAGCCCTAGTCTAGGGTTTGAACTAAGACCTGCACAATAAGCATGATCCTCAGTCCCAAAGATCCGACAGAGACAATTGTAACGGAAAGGGGCTTCTGGAAGCACAAAGAAAGACGCTATCCTAGATGCCATCCTAGGTTCAGGGCAAAGACTAAGATCACCAACCACAGAAGACGGATTAAAATGGCACTGAGGTAACAGAACCTCTAGATTCACAAAGACTGACTTCACCATAAGTCCCATCTCAGGATCTGTACGGATACTGAGACCTCTAAACACAGAGCTCTGATTGCATCACCCTGGACAGAGCAGAAGTCTTCCACACACCAAAAAAAAAATAAATAAATAAAAAAAACCCACCACCGGGAGAGTAATGATCCTGAACAAAGACTAGAGTTGATCCCATGACAGTATACTCCAAGGACGGAGAAACCCCATATCGCATAGGGCAAGTGAATTCCTTTTCGATTGACCCCAATATTTACTGTGCCAGGGCAGAAGGGAAAAAAAAAAAGAAAAAAACACAAAACCTTGGACATTTATATATATATGTATATGTATATGTATATATATATTACCTTCATTTATTATTGTTATTATTATTTTTATTTACCTAGCTATTTTGGTCGATTTCTCTGTTTGGATGTGATTATTGAAATCGTTGTCCCCAGATATCCTTATTTATTTATTTATTTATTTACTTTTCTTCTTTTCTCTCTTCCTTTTCTTTCGAGAGGGGCTACGCCAGGTTTCTTATTTCAAGACCACGGCGTGTTTTTTTTTTGTTGTTTTTTTTTTGTTTTTTGTTTTTTGTTTTTTGTTGTTTTTGGTTTTTGTTTGTTTTGTTTTATTTTGTTTATCTGTCTTTAGTGGTGCTTATCGATATAGCTGGAGTCCTCACTGGATATTTGACACTTTTTTTGGTACTGGTGGAGTGTTTCACATTCTTTCTCTCACTCATTTCCCAAATCGATGATGAGAACCTCTAGAAGGATTCTGCCCATCTTCGGGGTATTAGACTTTTACCCCCAGTTTATATATTTTCACCTTTTCAGGCAAAACCACGCAACTTGAACTAGCTAGCCCTGCCCCCACTTAGAGGGGGAAATCAGGGAGACATCAAGACCAAACTGATGCAAGACTACTAAGTAGTAGGTTAGATACAGAGGGGACCACATATTCTAGACGCCCTGGGGGAGAGGGAAGAGGAAAAGGGAGGTAGGACAAAAACGGAGGTGTAGGGAGGACAATTTAGGGATGGGAATCCCCCCGGATTTTATGTAAATATATACCTAAAATATTATCGTCAACAATATGTAAGCCACTATGATCAAAATAAAAATTACATTAAAAAAATATCAAATATATATCAAATATCAAAATAAAAAAAAAAAAAAAAAATTTTGTAATATTTTTCAATATAAAAGTAAAAAATAAAATTCCATGAGGTTTTCAAATTTTATTACTAAATAATTATAGATTCACATAAAACAGCAGAAAATGGGGATTATTTGCCCTTCAAATAGTTACTTCAATTAGCTGCATCTGATATAACTGTAGATGTCTATCAAAAGCAAAAAATTGAGTTCCACCACAATGATTTCCCTAATGTGACTCTTTTATATATTAGTTCATTTTCTTTCCTTATCAACTGAGTCCTCTCCTATCACTAATATATTCCTCATCTTGAATTGTTATTTTAAAAATATTATGGAAATACAGTTGTTTAATTTGTGTTCTTTTAAGATCGGATTTTTTTTTCAGCCTAATGCCCTTTGAGAGTCAACTAAGTTGTTGCTTTTATCAATTACTACTTCCTTTTTATTGTGGAGTGGTACTCCATGGTACTGATTACTGTAGATTGCTTAATCATTCACTGGCCATGGAAAATTTCAGTGGCTGGTAGTTTAGGGCTATTGCAAATAAGCCTGCTATAAAGTTAATGTACAGGTTTTGTATCAATGCAAGTTGTTTTTTCTTCTCTGGGATAACTTCCCAGAGTGCTATTTAGTTCCGAATCTTCAAGTAAAGTTTTATAAGAAACTCCCAATCTTATCTTCTGGTGTGGTTGTACTACTTTGCATATATACAATAGGACAAATGCCCTTCCCATCTAAATGTACTCAGGGATTCTCTATTAGCAGTGCTCACAGGATCAAACTGGGTCATCCATGGTCAGGACAAGCACCTTATCTCCTGCCATCCCTAGCAACAATAATTTCTTTTTTGTGTGTGTGTGGATTTTGGGTCACACCCGGCAGTGCTCAGGGGTTATTCCTGGCTCCAGGCTCAGAAATTGCTCCTGGCAGGCACGGGGGACCATATGGGGCGCCGGGATTTGAACTGATGACCTCCTGCATGAAAGGCAAATGCCTTACCTCCATGTTATCTCTCCAGCCCCGCAACAATAATTTCTAATAAACTCTTCTAATCCCTTTTTCTTTTGAAAAAAACACTTTCAAAACTCTTAAAGAAATTGAAAATTTGAAATATAAACTTACTTCTTCACTCAGCTATAGCATTTATAATTACTTCTTATATTCCGCCTTTTATGACAGCATATAGAGAAGGTTCGATTAGTAGCAGCAGCATTTTCCAAATCACTTGCTTGAACCAACTGAGTTAAAAGGAGGCCCCGCTTCTTATGGTTTGAAAAGATGAGAGGATAGTTTTTACAAAGATATAGTTGGTGTAAATAATGGAGTTGCTTGTTCTTACTAATACTCCAAATTTATTATCTTCTCTGCAGTTTTAAAATGGCAGCTCATGGATCCAACATGCTATTATTTCCCAAGTTCCATTCCTTTCCCTGCTGACCTCTACTAGTCTGTAAGTTAGATATTTTATATAATCTTTCTGAAAAGCCTTTCCTGCTTCCTAACACTGAATAGAGGTCCCTTGTACAAATCTATGCCCATAACATGTTGTGTTTATCCTTATTCACTTTGATCTGTGTGGTGGTTTTCTTTGTTGTCTTATTTCTCATTAGACATTAAGTCCTGGGGAGAAGAGACTAAAGGTCTACTCAGTGCTTTGTTCAAAATTACCCCTAAAGGTATGTGAGCCTCCTGACTACATTTTAAAAATACAACCCTTCATAACATTTTGAAAGTTCTTAGTGCTTTGAAGTTAAAAAGCTGTATAGTGGTTCTCATCACTCCATCATTCATAGTTTATTGGAAGGGAAGCATATAGGCATTCAATCCACAAAACTGATGTGGTAGAACAAGATTGTTGGAGAGTTGGGTAAAACATCAGAGTTGGGCTACATTTTATACCAGCTGAGAAGCCACAGATTTCATCATACTATTATTAATGACTTTTTCTTAACATTATTGTTTCACCATTATGCCCTTTGCAGAATTCATCAAAGGCAAAAGGCTTTGCCTGGGCCTTTAAGCTTTATCATTCCACTGCCTGAAGTTATCTATATGTGAGTGAGGGCAATGCATACATACCCCATAAAAGTGATGAAAATTAATTAGAGAATAGTCAGCTGTCTTTAATAGAAGAGTGGCCTAAACTGCATATGTTCCACGTCTCTCTGATAATAGCCCAAGTATTAGTGAGGAGGCTGAAGCCCTAGTACATTTGAATTTGTACAGGCTTTGAATGCAGTATAAAACTGGTTCTCTCAATATTAAATATCAATAAAAGGCATTAAAATGTCAGCACCTTTTCAGGGATTTTGTTCATTAAAAATGATCTGCAATGAAATTGGAGAGATAGTATAGCAAGTAAGGTGCTTGCCTTGCATGCACCCAACCTGGGTTCAATCCCCAGCATTCTATATTGTAAAACAATAACCAGCTATTAACCCAAAACAAAGGCATTCTCCAACTTCCTTCTTCCTTAATACCTCTTCCTTTGATACGTAAAAGCCCACTGGATAAGTACTTTTGTCTATCTCTTGACAATACCCGTTGCTGGTATTGAAAATTAGTTTAATAAAGAAAGAGGAGTCTGGCTTTTGACTCAGGCAGAGAGAGCTTGAGGCAAAACACCACAGACATCATGATCATCCTTCCCTGACTGGGATGCATGCTGGGAAAGGGTTGGAGGGAGTACAACACTGGTGGTGGGAATGCCCTGGGTTCAATGCCGCTATGTACCTAAAATATTACTGTGAAAAATTTGCATCCACTTTGGCCACAATAAAAATTATTAATTAAAAAAAAGCCACCAAACAATCTTGGCAGAGACACAGTAGTTTAATGAGTTTATTACTGCTTTAATTTTCCATGGCCAGCTTAAATCTATAGTTCAATGCCTCAACTGCCACTAAGAATCTCAGACATTTGAGAGCTTTACTCATTTATCCTTGCTTTTGACATCTACAGGTAAGTGTATATTGCAAGATTGCCTTAAAGTGTTTTCAAAGAAGAACTGGTAGACAGGGTTTATTGCAGCTACACAGCAGGATTTTTAAAAAACGAACAGAAATTTGGAAATTACTACCTGTGCTCTTAATACATTTGAAACACTTTTTCTATGATGGCAAGAAGATTAAAAACTACAGACCTACACAGACTTTGGAAAAACATAGTACACTAAGAACCCTGAAGAATACAATTTATTCTGTTTTGAACTTTGTGTATCTCCTCACCCAACTTCACACTAGGAAGGGGTATGAGGTTTGAAACAAAAGTATTGACTTGGGGGAAGGAGAGGTAGACAAAGGAGCAAGGATCCATGGAGAGCACCTGAAAGAGGCTGCATAAAAATCTTAGCTTAGAAACCAAGTGGAGAAATGCATATGGCGGTTAGGGCCATGTAATAAAACTGGCTGTCCCCTGAAACTTCATTTGACTGTAAATCTCTCCACCATTATCCTGTAACCTTCAAACCTTCTGGCCAACAGTCTACAAGTGCTGTGCCAAGAAATGTCTCACCCCAACTCTAGGACTCTATATTTTAAATTAATACAACATTGAAGCATTATAGTGAAATGGAAATGGGTCATTTACAGTCTTTTGTAAATACACAGCAAGACAATATTAGTTTAAATTTGATGATCAAAAGGTTTCAGAACTCTCCAACTCGTCTGTGAAATCTTCAGCAGCTTATATTCCTTTTCATACTTGGAAGAGATCTGTTTAGATTATCAGATGTTCAACTGAATGCTTTTTAGAGATGTCTATAATAATTTTCTAACATTTTTACCAACAGGAAACAGCTGCAGAATGTGTCTGGAAGACATGGACTCCCACTACAGTGCTCACCTTTAGAATGTTTAGTGTCTTAATTTCTATTCTATTATGTTTATAATAACCTTTTAATTTTTTTGCTCACAGTGATATATGAATATATAGTTTGTATGTCTAGTTTCACTTTAAAGTTATGTATGCCATTGGACTTTTAATGCAGTGCTTATTATGATAATATCGTAACAAACATTTTAAATTATTCATTTTGCATTTGATTATGCCTTTTTGTATTGTCATTGAGGATATTTTTTGCATTTTACTTTCCTTCCTTCCTTTCTTCCTTCTTTCTCTCTCTCTCTCCCTCTCCCTTCCTTCCTTCTTTCTTTTTCTTTCTTTTCTTTCTTTCTTTCTTTCTTTCTTTCTTTCTTTCTTTCTTTCTTTCTTTCTTTCTTTCTTTCTTTCTTTGTTTCTTTCTTTCTTTTTTCTTTCTTTCTTTCTCTCTCTCTCTTTCTTTCTTTTTTCTTTCCTTCTTTCTTCTTTCTTTCTTTCATTTTTTTCTTCTTTCTTTCTTTCCTTCCTTCTTTCTTCCTTTATTTTAATATAATTTTTATTTTAATCATAGTGGCTTACGTATCATTCACAGTAATATTTTAGGTACATATTAACATTTAATCAGGGGAATTCCCATCACCGAATTGTCCTCCCTCCACCTCCATTCCCGTTCTGCCTCCCATATTCTCCACCCTCACCCCCGGGGCTGCTTGGATGAGTGGTTCCCTCTGTGCCTAGCTTACTACTTAGTGATCTTACAGCTGTTTGGTCATGTACCTTCATCATATCCCCCTCTAATTGGGAGGCAGGACTAGATAGTTCAAGTTATGTGGTTTTGTTTGAAGAAGAGAAAAGTAAAAAAATGGGGTAAAAATCAAATACGCCGAAAATGGGCAGAGTCCTTCTAGAGGCTCTCATCCTCGGTTTGAGAGACGAAGGGGAAAAAGAAGGTGAAACACCACAATAGTATAAAAAGAAATATCAAATAAAATATCCAGTGAGCACTACAGCAATTAAGATAAGCACCACATAATAGCCATGGTCTTGAAATAAAAAACATGACAGCAGAATACAGAAGAAAAAAGAAAGAAAAATAAATAAATAAAAATGGAGACAAGTTCAATATCCACACCAAATCAAAGAAATTGACAAAAACTAGATAGATAAATTAAAAAAAAAAGATTATTTTGTGCTTTTTGTCTTTTTTTTTTCCCTCCTGCATAGACACAGTAAACATTGGGGTCATTCGAAAAGGAATTCCCGGGGCCCGGAGAGATAGCACAGTGGTGTTTGCCTTGCAAGCAGCCAATCCAGGACCAAAGGTGGTTGGTTCGAATTCCGGTGTCCCATATGGTCCCCCAAGCCTGCCAGGAGCTATTTCTGAGCAGACAACCAGGAGTAGCCCCTGAGCACCGCCGGGTGTGACCCAAAAACCAAAAAACGAAAAAAAAAAAAAGGAATTCCCTTGGCCTAAGAGATACAGGGTTTCTCCACCCTTGGAGTATATTGTCATGGGATTAACTATAGACTCCTTTCTAGTTCATTAACTCTCCCGTTGGTGCTTTTGTGGTGTATGGAAGACTTCTGCTCCGTCCTGGGTGATAAAATCAGGTCTCTATATCTAGAGATCTTGGTCTCTGCACAGGTCATGGATGGAACTTATGATGAAGTCTTTCTTTGTGGTTCTAGAAGTTCTGTCTCCTCAGTGTCATTTTAATCCCTCTTCTGTGGTTGGTGGTCTTGGTCCTTGAGCTGATCCTAGGATGGAGCCTGGGATAGCGTCGCGATTTACTTTTAATTCTTCTAGTTTTCTACTATATTATATGCCTTTATTCTCAGTTTGCTTTCAGGAAAGAAACCTGGATGTTCAAAACATATGATACTATATTCCGAGGTGTAGACTGCTTTTACAGTGCTCATTATCATATTACTTAGTATTCTAGACTAAAAAATTATGATTATTTTGGGAATGTTCTGTGCTCATTGTAGACCATGAAGCCTTTTTTCAGCAGTTTCTCTCCATCAACATCGGTTACTCCTAGGAATTGGAAAACTTTTACACCTGACATGATCAGTTACATCTGAGTCAGTTTTTCGACTGCAACATATATATCAATCTTCTTTGTTCATCTTTGTGTGTGTGAGTGTGTGTAAAGTGGCCATTCCTATGTCTGCTTAATGTCCATCAATATTATATGTAAAATCTGTCTATGCTGTATACAGCCTTTCCTTCTGTTATATTTAGCCCTTTCTTTTCTATTGTTTTCTTTCTTTCTCTCTCCCTATTTATTATTTCTCTCTAGTTAATTCTTTTTACCCTCAGTTCTTAACTACTCAGGAACCTCCACCTCAAGTCCTAACTGCATCTTCATCTCAAGAAGAAGATGCTGCCACAGCTACTGCTGCTGTGTTCTCAGTAGTCACCTTTTCACCACTTCCCTTCACCATAGACTCTTGCCTGCAACTTGTTTCAGCTTTTGGGAGATCCTCGACTCTAGGACATTTCCTGATCCATGACTACTGTGAGCCGTTTTTTCAGACTCCACAAGACCATATTGCCAACTGAAGTTGTGTTCCAGAATTTATCCTCCCCTTAGACTATTTCAAAGAACTTATAGGGGATATGTATACCTCCTTTGTATACTTCTTAAGTATATTTCTTCTATATATATTCCTTATTATATATTTTATTATGTAGTTATAGCTTCCCTACTTCTCTTTAGATTGGCTGGTAGGAATTCTTAAAAGAGAGTACCCATAAAGTTTTGAGCTTTTGATAGAACTAGGCTATAAGGATCGTTTGGTTTGTTATTATTTTCCCCCTTAGGCTCTGATAGTACCCTGTGGCACCATTCTTTTTACATAGGTGCATTAAAATAGGAAAATATTAGATACAAATAGGATTTATTATCCATTAGGAATGAGAACTCAGAATTTTTTGTTACAGGGGGCCTTCCATCCTGAACATTTGCCATAGTGATTTGACTTAGGCTTCAGTCACTTGGACACCCCTGAACCTTGGGTCTCAACTTTGGATCTAGCATGGTTTTCTTTACCTACACCAGGAATCAACCTTTTATGAGGACAGTCATTGGAACTGCCTTAGCACATACTTGCCCCAGAATGGGCTCACATGCTATTCTGCCTACAACTTGGAAATTGGCAACGACTTACTTTGATGGCAGATTTCCCTGCCTCACCACATAACAGTGAAATGAAACCAGGACTCACCTCAAGACATCCTGACTTCGACATAGGGTATGTGCTAAAACCAAGGTCTCCAATTACGGAAGCCTGATGGTAAAAACTGTGATTGAGGAAAACTTTTCCTGGGACCTTGAAGAAAGACATTGGGGTTAGACAAATTAGTATGCCTAGAGCCTATAATTGGTCTTATAGTAAGAAGCTTTTTTTTCTTTCTATTTTTTCCAACTTTTGCTGTGCCTATGCAAAATATTGTCCCCTCTTTTATCTTTTAATTAAAGGCATCCACCCTTTTTCTTAGAACCTTGGTATGCATGCATATCACTCTGTTTTTACCTCAGAATTCTGCACTTTTCTATCAAGTCAAAAAGGGAGAGATGTTGGATTAACTGTGTTCCATCCTATTCAAGTTATGCTTGTTACTCATTGGTCAAAGGCAACTTTGGATGGAAACATCCTTTGGATTGGTGCCTTAGACCACCTGTTCTCCCTCCCAGGGTGTGGTCTGGTGCTTGCTAATAAAGATCCCCGGTCTCAGGAAAAGACCATTTTCAGTTTCAGTTTTCCACCACTGAACTATCTGGTTCTTAGGAGCAGAAGGCTTGCATGTAGGAGGAGTTCCTGAACCTGTTTTTATCTTTTTAATGGTGTGTAGATTATTTCCTGCATCGGTGTTTCTTCCAGACCAGTGTCTCTGGATTTGGGGCATGGGGCTTCCACTTGACCATATGGTCCCCAAACACTGCCATGAATTATTGCTGAATGTAGATGTCCAGAGTAACTCCCAAGCACTTCTAGCTGTGAGTCAATTAAAAATTTTTCAAAAAAAAAATGCTGAATGAGTAATTTTTAAGACCAAGTCAGTCTAGGCAATAGAGTAAACAAGAGCTTTCAGACAGTTTCAGGAGTGTGAGGACCAAGCATTGAAACTAGTGGGTAAATGCATGAGAGGGGTTTAGGGAAAAATCTGAAGTTGCTCAGTGCTAGCTGAGCACCCCCACCATCCCACCATAGCAGTAGATCAACTTGACACTTCCCGACTCTAATTTACTTCCTTCTCCTTTTGATTTCGCGGCATTTCCAATTATGCAGCTGCCAGGAAAGGAAGCAATGGAATCTCAATACAGAAAAGACCAGGCCACTTCTCTTCAGACTAGACATTTCTGCACAAAGAGCCAATAGGTCACATCTTCTTCTGGGTCAGGGATGTTTCCAGGACAACCAAGCACCATGGTGCAGTGGCCCAACACTGTTGGCTTCGCTCTTGCACTGATGGCCACACAGTTGCTCAACTGCCTGGGGACCATCTATAACAGGCCATTTTATTTGGTAAGTGTTTTCCTACTTACTGAAGAGTGTTCATTATTAATGACCAGAAAGGGAACTCCTGCCTCCTGTGGCAGAAGTTGATACATTTGCTTTGTATAATTGCCTGTATAGTTAGCCATGTGGTTGTTCTGCAGAAATAAATTACCTTCTTCCCATAAGAGTCTCTCAGAGTGTCACAGGAGAGCAAGAGGGAAGTTGGCCATGGAGACTAATCTCTTAGCTAACGCAATAGATTAGTCCAGAAACTGAAGGCAGATGGCAAGTTTGAGTTGAATAGCATTTTTTAAAAATGGCTTCAAAATAGCTCTGTCTGTAAACGGCCTTGCTGAATGACAACATGTAGTGCAATTTAATTTCTGCATTGCTGCTGTTACCAGACCTTCTGAGAATTGTTCATGGATTAGTCTACTAGAAAGAAAACTGATCTCACTCTGAAAGGGAGAGAGGGGCTTTCAAGTAACAAACTTAACAGGCCCGTAGAGTAGAAAGGTAAAAAGAAAACCTTCCAATTATTTACCAATAAAGGATTGGTATTCTCTGACAACAATATTTTGCAGTTTGACATTTGAAAAAAGGTAACTCAAAGTTGATATGTAAAAGTAGAGGTGGGACCCTGAACTTTGAAACAAAATAGGCTCAAGGTCTGAGAGAAAAGGTCATGAGAAAGAATAGTCTCTAAGAATAGTAATTCATAATGCTGAAGAAGCCAATCCTTCACAATACTACTGATGAGAACACAATGCTCTCTATGTTTTCAAGAAAGGAATATAAAAGATGCTCGACACTAACACTGAGAAAAGAAATAGCTTCCTTCCTGGACTTTTCTAAAATTCATTTTTTCTAGGAATCAAAACAATAGCTCAAAGGGCTGTATACAGGCTTTGCATGCATGAGGCTTGGGTTTGATCCCTAGCATTGTATAGGTGCCACTGGGAGTGACCCCCAAGCAGTGAGCAGGGAGTAGCCCCTCAACACCCCTGGATATGGTACCAAAAACACAAAAGCAAACTTCCCAGAAGAAGCACATTTAGAGGAGCACAGTAGAGGAATATACTACATCTAACCTCTTTTCTAGATAGGCTTACAGACTCAACAACATCGAAAGTATGAAATCAAAGTTGAAACCCCTGAACTTTATTGTGCATGCCAAGTTGGCAGGAAGTGGGAGGGGAAAGTTAGTTCTGGGGTGGGAGATGAGGGTGTATGGGAACACTAGTGATGAGAGTTGACATTGGTGATGTGATTGCCATTAAAATAACATATGCCCAAAATGAAACTACCAATAATTTTGAATACCATGGTTCTTTAATTAAGTAAAAAATATTCTATTGAAGTATTATATGCCTAAAACTCAACTATCAATAACGTTGTGTGTATTCTTTAATTACATTAAAACAAATTTAAATATAAATAAATTTAATTTAAATTAAAAAAAAAAAAAGATAGGCTCACCCTGAAATGGAAGGAGAGTTTGCAGAGAGGTAATCTGGGAGCAAGAATTGGATGCTCAGAGCAGTCACAGACTTTTCAGAGAATGCCAATCCATGATGGGTTTCCCTCTATTCTGCAGTTGAAAGTGAACAGCAGAGGTAGAAAGCTATTTCTCACGTTGTACTACTGCTGGCCTTCAAAACCTGCACAAAGCTAGTCATATGTGACCACTTTGAAATGTGTACTTGTTGCTTTAACAAAGCATGATAACGAATTTGGATCATCTCTCTTTCTCTCACTAACACAAATATGAATTAAGCCTAACTTGTTTGCCCACATTATCACATTCAATGTTACAGGTAATTATTGATTTCCTACAAGGCATTTATATACACTAACCACACCTTAACAAGCTTCAAATTGGGTCAAGAGTACGTATTTGTATAGTATGATAAAATATTTCAGGTTGAAACAATCTGAAAAAATTTTAATTATATGTTTCCTGCCAGCAGTTGAAAGAAAAAAGCAACAATATTCTTCAAGAGTTTGAACACAAAAAGATTTAGAAGAACAATGATATTACAAGAACAATGACAGCAGATATTGCCATAAGACAGGTTTCCAAGAAGGCACAAAGAAAGCCTAACAGTTGTCTTATATTCAGTCCCAGAATGACCATTTAACTAGCCATATGTCCCCAGGCAGATCATGTTCTTTACATTGTAGAATGATCATATTATGTACATGTGTTGTGAGGATATAAGGCCTTGGAGCCCTGCCTTTCACAATAGGACCACTTACAGTTCTTCAAATGTGTGGGCCCAGAGCAGTAGTACAGTTGGAAAGGTTTGCACACAGATGACCCAAATTTGATCCTTGGTATCCCATACCAAGGGAACTCGCAGGAGTGATCCCTGAGCACAGAGTCAGGAGTGAGCTCTTAGTGCTGATGGTTGTGGCTCCAAAACATAGAAAATCAGAAAATGGGTCTTTAAATGCATTGTGATAAAGTGACATTAGAGTAAAGACAGTAAGAAAGATACATTTTAATGAATTTTTTTATTTTTAACATTAGTTAAGCAGGGATTCCCAGCAGTGCTTAGGAGGTATGAAGTTCCCACCTGGAATTTTTTGACTAATCAGGCTGTTGGTTCAGTGCAAGTGCTTGAGGATGTGATGCTACTTGGGTTCTGAAATTCTGGGGGTACCCTGACTACCTTCCCGTGCTGAGAGCCTTTACAGCCTCAGTGGTACTCATTGGAATCCATGGTTGTACCAAGAAATGCTTCAGGGACCAAACTTGGGTCTGGTGCATGCTGGACCCAGAAAAAAAGACTTTTTTTAATTTAATTTATTTTATTTTATTGAGACCATTGTAAATTATAAGTCCTTTGTAGTTATATTTTAGGCATATAGTGACAGTGAATTAGGGACATTCCCACCACCAGTGTTGACCTCCCTCTACCAAAGTTCCCACCATATATCCGATATCTCCACCCTTAGCATCCTGACCTAAACTGAGGCTGTAAAGACTCTCAGCACTGGCAGATGGTCTGAGTAACCCCAGAATTTCAGGTTACCAAGTGTAACCTACCGGTGTAACAGATCCATTTTAAATTTATAGTTAAACTTTGGGTCCCTTGATCCTTTAGCATATACTTTGACTTGGGTATTTAATTCTGACCTTTTTTTTTTTTTTTCCACCAATGCACCAGAGAGACCACTTGGCCCTTGGGCCCTACACACATTTTTTTTCACCTTTCTCAATTTGTAAAAAGATGCAGAAATATGAGGTAAAACTAAGTAATTCATGTCCCAAGAATCTATTAAAAAGGTGGAAGCCCCTATATAGACGATACAAATAAATTTTTAAAAGGGGGGTGGTGGCATTTTTTCCACAGGCACAGCAAACATTCGGAAAATTAAAAAGAAAATATGCTTGGCCAAAAAACAGGGGGAGGGTGCCTCTACACATGAAGATACTGTCATAAGGCTGACTACAGCTCCAGGCATACTAATTGTCCAACCTCAAGGATTTTTTTTCATGGTCCCAGGGAAAGTTCTACTCAATAATGGTTGTCACCATCAGGCTTCTATAATTAGAGATCTTAGTTTTTGCACAGGTCCTATGTTGAAGCCGGGGTGTCACAGAGCATCTTCTAATTTTTTCTCACCATTAGGAAGTGAGACAAGAAAACTTGCCCTTAAGAGTACATAGTTATGTTTCCTGGTCATCAGGAGGTCATATGAACCTACCCAAGAGCAAGTCAGTGCCAAGGCAACATTAGAGCTTCCGTGGGGGGAGTTTGATTCCTGGTGTTTGTGCAGAAAACTGTGTTGGTTCCAAGAATAAATCCAAGGTTCGGGGTTGGACAGTTGCTATTTGATCAACTGAGACCTTAGTCGAGTCACTATGAAAAATGGTGAGGGTGAAATTTATGATTTCCTATCCCTATTAGAGAAGAACGTCTTTCTCTTTTTTTATTAATATTTTTATTTAAACACCATGATTACAAATATGATTGTTGTTGGGTTTCAGTCATGTAAAGAATACCCCCTTCACCAGTGCAACATTCCCATCACAATGTCCCAGATCTCCCTCATTCATTCACATGGTTATGATAGTTATCAGTGTAGTTATTTCTCTAACTGCACTTTCCACTCTTTGTGGTGAGCTTCATGTTGAAGAAAGTCTTTCTATACATATTTCCCCATTTTAATATGCCTATGCATAAAAGGACAATGCCACATGATACTACTAGTGCATAAAACTAACAAGCTAAATAATCTCTATAACCTGGTTCTAATCTGAACTCACATCCCAAGAGAGAACTCATCTACTAGAAAGTCCTATTAAGCAGATCCAAAAAAGGGAAAGGGAAAGCTACCTCTACATCTGGAAATATAGATAAGAATTATAACTAGTAAGAATGTGCATCTACAGAAATATACAAAGGAAATTTAGATATTCCCTTTAAGTCTTTTGCATTAGTCTTGGGGGGGGGGGTAGATAAAATCCAGAGCACAGTTTAATTCCACACCATGATCTTGTGGAGTCCGAGAAAAGGTTCGCAGAAGTCAGGGATTGAGGATCAAGTAATGTCTTCGAGCTGAGGATCTCGCTAGAACTGAATCCTGTAGCAAGCAACAGTCCACAGTGAGGGGAGGTGGGAGAAAAGGGGCCGCATAGGATGTGTCAGTGGGAGCAGTGGCAACAGATTCTTCTCAGCCAAAACAAGGTTGTATGGAAGACTGTCTTTTCACATTGGGAACCAGCTAGCATCTTAGTTCTTAACTCCTCAGGAACTGGAACCTCCTTCTGACCCAGCAAGATCATTAAAGCAAATATTCAGACAATGGATAAAGTACTTAAAGAATATGAACAGATGAAAATAGAAGTCTTTGATGAACTCAACAGAAACAAAATAAGAATCATTGGAGTCCCAGAGACCCAGGAAGAAAATCCCTATGAAGAATCAATAGTCAAGGAAATCATTGAAGAGAAACTCTCAGAGTTAAAGACAGCATGCAACCAAATCCTGCATGCCAGAAGAGTACCAGCTAAAAGAGACCTGAAGAAAAGCACCCCATGACACATCCTAGTCACAATGACTAATTCTACAGGTAAGGATAGAATATTGAAAGCAGCAAGATCAAAAAAAGGAAATTACATTCAAAGGAGAATGACAGCAGACCTGTCACAAGACACCTCCAAGGCCAGAAGGCAGTGGTGTTATATAGTGACAAAAATCAATGAAATAAATCCTTCACCTAGAATACTGCATCCAGCCAAACACACTTTCAGTTTTGAGGAGAGAATACATAGCTTCACAGACAGCTCAGAAACTTTACATACTCAAAATATGCCTTAAAACAAAAACTGAAATATCTACTTTAAAACAAGACAGACCAACAGACACACCAAATTTCTACACAAAGTTGTCACTATTATCTCTCTCATGTCAATGGACTAAATGCACCAGTTAAGAGACACAGACTCTAAAGGATCAAAAAAGCAGAATCCAACATACTGCTGACTACAAGAAACACATCTGAATAGTCAGAACAAACAAGACTCAAAATCAAAAACTGGAGGGAAATTTATCCAAGCAAACAACACCCATAAAAAACCTGAGTGGCCATATTAATATCAGATGACACAAACTTTAGATTCAAAAATGTTATAAGGGAAAAAGATGAATATTTTGTAATAATCAAGGGATATGTACAACAAGAAGAAATCTCACTCCTAAACATACATGCACACAATGAAGGACTAGCAAAATATTTAATACAACTATTCACAAATCTGAAGGAAGACATCAATAGCAACACAATAATAGTGAGAAACCTCAACACTGCCTTGTCATCCCTTGATAGGTCAACCAGGTTGAAACCTAACAAGATAACACTAGCTCTGAAAAGAGAAGTGGAAAAAGTGCAGTAAACATTCTTCTCCAGTGCACATGTGTCATTTTCCAGGATAGACCACATGCAGGCACATACAACATATTTACATAAAGTCAAGAGGATAGAAATTGTATATACTACTATCTTAGATAAAAAGGCACTGAAATTACAAGTGAACTACAAAGGGACACAGAAGAAAAACTCTAACTCTTGGAAATTAAACAGCACACTACTCAACAACCAGTGGGTCAAAGAGAAAATCAAATAATTCCTGGAAACAAATGGCAATGAAGACACAAACTATAAGAATTTATGGGACACATAAAAAGCAGTACTAAGAGGAAAAGTTATAACTTTAAAGCACACATCAGGAAGTAAGAAGGGGCCTACATAAATAGCTGAATGGCACAGCTTAGATATTTAGAAAATGATCAACAAAAGGAGCCAAAAATCAGCAGGCAGAAGAAAATAGCAGAGCTTAGAGTAGAAATCAATGAAGTAGAAATCCAAAAAAAAAAAAAATCCAAAAGATCAACAAAAGCAAAAGTTGGTTCTTTGAAAAAATAAACAAGAATGATAAACCACTAGCAAAACTTACAAAGAGAAGGAGAGAGAGAAACTTAATAAAGCAATAAGAACAATAAGAAGTGAAACGGTGGAGATCACTACAGATACTGAAGGGATTCAACAGGTAATAAGAGACTTTTGAGAAACTCTATGCCACTAAACATGAGAACCTGGAAGAAATGAATAAATTCTTAGACTTTTACAATTTTCCATGATTAGAAGAGTATAAATTCACAATGATCTAGCACATCTAAACAAACCCATGAGTACTGAGAAAATTAAAACGGTAATCAAAAGTCTTCCCAAAACAAAAGCCAAGGCTGAGATGGATTCACTAACAAATTCTTTCAAATCTTTCAAGAGGATCTACTACAAATTCTTTACAGGCTCTTTCAGGAAATTGAAGAAGCAGGAACACTCCCAAATAGTTTTTATGAATCTAATATCACTTGATACCAAAACCAAACAGAGATGCTTCAAAAAAAATAAAGAAAAGAAAACCACAGACTAGTATCCCTGATGAACACAGATGCAAATGTCCTCAAGAAAATCTTGGCAAATAAGAAGGTCGTACACCACGACCAAGTAGGTTTCATTCCAGGAATGCAAGGATGGTTTAACATACTAAAATCAATCAGCATACTACACCATATCAACAAAAAAATAAAAACCACATGATCATATCAATAGATTCAAAGAAAGTATTTGATAAGGTCCAACACCCATTCTTGATAAAAACTCTTATCAAGATAGGAATTAAAGGAACTTTTCTCAATATAGTCAAAGCTATGGACCACAAGCCAATAGCAAATATTATTATCAATGGAGATAAATTAAAAGCCTTTCTTCTAAAATCTGTACAAGACAAGGCTGCTCTCTCTCACCTCTCCTATTCAACATGGTACTGGAATTTCTTACCATAGCTAGTAGGCAAAAAGATATCAAGGGCATCCAGATAGGGAAGGAAGAAGTCAAGCTCTCACTCTTTGTAGATGACATGATACTGTATTTAGAAAACCCCAAAGACTACCAAAAAGCTTCTAGAACAATAGATTCATATAGCAAAGTGGCAGGCTACAAAATTAACACACAAAAATCAATGGCCTTCTTGTACACCAATAATGATAGAGAAGAACTGGAAATTAAAAAACAATCCCATTCACATTAGTGCCACACAAACTTAAATATCTTGGAGTCAACTTAATTAAAGAGGTGAAGGACCTAAACAAAGAAAACCACAAACCCTACTTCAAGAAAGTAAAGAGGACACACAGAAAAAGAGACACATACCCAGCTCATGGATTGGAAGGATTAACATCATTAAAATGGCAATACTCCCCAAGTATTGTATATATTTAATGCAATCCCTCTAAGGATACCCATGGCATTCTTCAAAGAAGTGAATCAAACACTTCTGAAATTCATTTGGATGGAACCATAAACACCTGCAAATAGTTAGAGCAATCCTTGGGAAAAGGAATATGGAAGGCATCATTTCCCCCAACTTTAAATTGTATTACAAAGCAACAGTCATTAAAACAGCTTGGTATTGGGGCCAGAGAGATAACATCGAGGTAGCTCATTTGCCTTGCTTGCATAAGGACTGTGGTTCGAATCCTGGCATCCCATATGGTCCCCTGAGCCTGCCAGGAATGATTTCTGACTGTAGAACCAGGAGTAACCCCTGAGTACTGATAAGTGTGATCCAAAAAGCAAGCAAGCAAACAAACAAACAAACAAAAAGTCAGCTTGGCATTGGAATAATGACAGACCTTCAGATGAGCAGAATAGACTCAGAGAATGTTCCCCAGACATACAATCAATTAATCTTTGATAAAAGAGTAAGAAATCTAAAATGCAGCAAGAAAAGCCTCTTCAACAAGTGTTGAAGTATTGGCACAATTGATCAGCCACTTGCAAAAAAAGCAAACTCAGACCTCCACCTAACACCATGCATAAAGGTCAAATCCAAGTGGATTAAATACCTTGATATCAGACCGGAAACCATAATATATATAGAACAACACATAGGTAAAAACACTCCAAGACATTGAGACTAAAGGCATCTTTAAGGAGGAAATATCACTCTCCAAACAAATGGAAGTAGAGATAAACATATAGAACTATATTAAGCTGAGAAGCTTCTGCACCTCAAAGGAAATAATGCCTAGGATACAAAAGCCACCCACAGAATGGGAGAAACTATTCACCAAATATCCATTAGATATGGGACTAATATCAAAGATATACAAGGTACTGACAGAACTTAATAAAAAAAAGAAATCTAACCTCATCAAAAAGTGGGGAGAAGAAATGAACAGACAATTTCTCAAAGAAGAAATACAAATGACAAAAAGGCACATGAAAATAAGCACCACATCACTAATCATCAGGGAGGTGCTAATCAAAACAACAATGAGGTACCATCTCATGTACCTGGCACACATCAGAAAGATCAAGAACAATCAATGCTGGCAGGGATGTGGCGAGAAAGGAACTCTCATACACTGTTTTATGGAAAAACAAAATGGAGATTCCTCAGAAAACTGGAAATTGAGTTCCGAAATGATCTATCAATACCACTTCTAGGGATAGCCTAGGAACACAAAAATACAATTCATAATTCCTTCCTCACACCTATATTCAGTGCAGTACTATTTACAATAGCCAGAATCTGGAACCAATCAAGATGCCATTCAGCAGATGAAAGGCTAAAGAAACTGTGGTACACAATGGAATATTATGCAGTTACCAGGAGAAATGAAGTCATGAAATTTTCCTATGCATTTCCTAGAGATGAACATGAAAACTATGCTGAGTGAAATAAGAGAGGGAGAGAAATAGACACAGAATAGTCTCACTCATCTATGAGTTTTAAGAAAAGTAAAAGACAGTATTGTAATAATGCCCAGAGATAAGGGCCTGAAGGATTGGCTTACAATATGAAGCTTACCTACAAAGAGTGGTGAGTGCAGTTAGAGAAATAACTACACTAACAACTACCATGACGATATTAATGAGTGAGAGAAATAGAGTGACTGTCTCGAATACAAGCAAGGGTGGGGAGGAGGATTATGGAGGCTTTTGTTTTGGGAATGTTGCACTGGTGAATAGGGGTGTTCTTTTTATGACTGAAATTCAACTACAAACGTGTTTGTAATCAAGGTGTTTAAATAAAGATATTTTTTTTTAAAAAATGCTTCCTGGGTTAGATTGTACATAGAGCATTCTTAAAACAGTCATAATTTTTACATCTAGACTACTAAGAAATATGGTAGTGAGCACTGTAAAAGGATTCTATCCTATGAAGTATCATCTACTGGGTCTCAAGCATCCAGATTCCTTTCCAGAAAGAAAATTGACAACCTGGGCATTATGATATAGTAGTAAACTAGCTTTAATTGAAAAAAATAAATTGCAAAAACATACTCAATGTGGACTGTACCAAAAGTCTGTGGTGTCCAGTGGCCTTTTTCAATGGTCTCTGTGGACATAAACATTAGATCATAATAGCAGGTGTAATAAATAATGGATAAATTAGAGTATTTTGTCAAGACATTATCATAATAAGCACTGTATTTGGGGTCTAATATGATATAGTACTGAAATGTGGAACTAGGACCACCAACCTATATCTCTAAGAACCACTGTGGACATAATAAAATTAAGACACTAAAACATTCTAATATTGAGCATTGTAGTGGGAGTCCCTGGCTTCCAAACACATTCTGCAACTGTTTCTGTGGATAAAAGCATTAGAACAGGGGCTGGAGCAATAGTACAGTAGTAGGGCATTTGCCTTGCACAAAGCTGTCCCAGGACGGACCTGTGTTCAGTTCTCTGAGTTTCATATGGTCCCCCAAGCCAGTAACAATTTCTGACCACATAGCCAGGAGTAACTCCTGAGCATCACCAGTGTGGCCAAACAAACAAACAATAAAAAGCATTAGAACATTATTATAGACCTCTACAGTGAGCAGTTAATTGAACATTTGTTCAATCTAGACAGTTGTATCAATAGTTTATACTGTCTTTGAAGTATAAAAGAGAATAAAAGATTTTATTTTCCTCCTTTTCCACGCAATGTTTCCTTCTCACTATATCCTGGTGCCTACGGTGTTTGCGATATCTACCATTTTGACCATGTGTTTCTTCGTGCAGTTAAGAATATTTTCTTAAAGAAAGCATCTCAAATGTTTGAGAGGGTGAGTCTTCCTCAGTGGAAGAATGATGGGGCGAACATTCTGAATGCTCCTAAAGAATGGAGAGTGGTATCTGTAAGTGAAACAAAGGTATCTACAAGTAGCTAGACAGCACAAGAAAGACAAATCAAAGCTGCTTGAAGATCTGAAAGAAGTGAGATCCAGTGTTCAAATGGATGATCAGCCTTATTGATTCTACCTCTGAAGAACTCCCAGAGAGCAAATTGTTGGATGTTGAGGGTATTAGAAATGAAATAATGGGATCTCTCGCTAGGCTTAGCCCTCTAAGGCAAGGAGAGAGGTAGGCAAAGAGGGGAGGCCCTTGAGTTCAGCATGGAAAGTGAAAGGAGCAGGTGCTTGTGAGTGCTGAAGACATGTGCAGGAAGCATGTCATTCACCATACTCAGGAGAGACAGACACTCCTGGTTTGGCGTACTTTCACACCTGAGCAATTGACTCTCATCTCATCATTATGTTACCTGGAAATCTTACAGTGAGACTCAATAAACAGGGCACAGGCCTGCCATCAGAGCCCCTTGTGGGACAGGTGGCAGTTGGGACATCCCTTACCTGATTGCCCAGCACACCTCATTACCTCTTGAGCCCTGAGTAACACAAAGCAGAATAAAACAAACCTCACCCCTCAAGGCTACTGAAATATTCCCAGCTTCCATCTTTCACCTTATCTGCTTTACTTGGTCTTTCTGCTCTTCTGTAAGTCAGCTTGCCTGTGTATTCCAGCTTTGCCACTAAAGACTCTTGGAGGTCACAGAGGATGCCTTTTTTTTTTTTTTTTTTTTTTACACTTTGGTGTAAAAGCATCTTACAAAGCCAGGAGCTCCAGCCTCCCAAAACTTTCTTTACACATGCTCACTTCTCATTTGAAGTTGCCTTTGCTCCCATGTAAATTGTCCCCACGAAGGTTTCTTTTCAGCCTAACCCAAAGCAGTCACTGCTTTTCATTAGCCTGTTTGATTTATTACTGGCTTATTTTTTTTCCTTGAATCGAAAGTTTACCATCTTGTGAATTCTTTTTAAAAGTGTATTATAGTAAAGCAGTTAAGATAATGTGTTTACAATGATCATTCACTATATTAACAAAGATCTATGTAGAGCTAATAAAAAAAACAAGAGGTTCAATATAAAAAAAACCATACATAGATAAAGAGCTGTATTTACCTTCTTTTGGAGAAATCTTTAATTTTTATGGGATGGGGGCTCTATAGCAGTGTTCAGGAGGTCCAGGAATGGTCCTGCTCAGGTCCTACAACACTGGGGATTTTTTTTTTTGCCAGTTCTGGGTATTTTTTGAATCTTCCCAATGATCCTTGAGAACCTCTGGGTTCACACAGTGATGCACAGGAAATCTGGTAGTGCTGGGGATCATGCCAGGAAAGAAACCAGGGTTGACCACATTCAGAGTATATACCTTAAGATCTGAACTATCTCTCTGTCTCTCTGGTCCTTGATTTGGGAATCTTTGTTTCATCATATTTTAAATTTAATCTTCTTTTTTTTTTTACTCAAACCTAGCACTTTCTTTTGTTTTATTTTTTAGTCACACTGGCAGTATTTAGGGGTCAGTTTCAGTGATTTTTTTATTCTTGGTTTTTTGGGGCCACACCATGTGGTGATCAGAGGCCACTCCTGGCTCTGCACTCAGAAACCTCCCCTGGCAGGTGCAGGGACCATATGGGATGCCGGGAATTGAACCTGGGTCCATCCTGGGTCAGCCACATACAAGGCAAAAATGCCCTACAGCTGTGCTATTGCTTTGGTCCTAGTCCCAGTGATTCTTAAGGAATAATGCAGTGCCAGGGATTGAATGCAGGACTTCAACATTCAGTGCATGTTCTCCAATTCTTTGAGCCATCTCTCAGCCTATATGTGTCATCTTTTTCTTATATTACATTTACTTATTAATCTAATTTAACATTCTGTAGCTAGGGCACAGCATGTGGAAGATAGAATGAAGGTAGGGAAAAAAGGAGAGAGACATATCACACATGTAAACGGTAATGATTTTCTCCTCAAAGTGTGATCCCTATATCTTTTGTGAAATGTACATACTAGAAATGCAGATACACAGGTCCCACACTAAGTCAAATTAACATTTTTGACACACTAAGTCAAAATTTGTATTTATTTATTCCTCCAACTGATTCATATGTTCACTCAAATGTAAGAAGATTTACATCTGTGATGAATAATTTATATAAGATAGCAGCTATCATAAAGGAAGTCTGATTATTATCTAGTTTGTTATAGTTTATTCAAGTAAATGATGGATCTCCCTACTTTACATATCGCTGAAGATTACAACCT
The DNA here is from genome assembly GCF_024139225.1 of Suncus etruscus. Classification (NCBI taxonomy): domain Eukaryota; kingdom Metazoa; phylum Chordata; class Mammalia; order Eulipotyphla; family Soricidae; genus Suncus; species Suncus etruscus. The sequence goes on from NC_064850.1 coordinate 143,138,461, forward strand.
GATCTCTAGGAAAGGCCCCTGGATTCATTTCTTTCTCAGACATCTCAAACCATCCTAATGACTGAAAACACTAACAACTGCCACCAGGTAAGAAGCAACCACTGAAAGTTTAACATTTTAAATAGTTTTGAATTTTTGCATACATATTTGGTTCATATATTTATTTGGCACAAAACACAGAAAATTTGGTGAATATCCACCTTTTCAATATAATTTGAAAAAGAGTGAAATAGCCTTCTGAAATGGAGACAACCCTAAATGCAAGGCTGAAAATACAGAACGACTTTTTTTCTCTTACTTTGGGAAAGTATCAAGTTAATTGTTAGTGCCCTTAGTGAAAAGTCTGCTGAAAATAATGAGTTGGAGAAAGGTGTCCCTATCATCACAGTAAAGCTTAATGGATTTTCAGGTGGCACCTAATTAATTGGTATTACTCATGTCAACAAAACCTCTCCTCCTGGCTTCCACATAACCTAGAGTTGTCAGCCAGAAAAAGCATGGGTTATCAGGAATATGAATATTTGGTAGATGAGTAGCCTTTAGAAGTTGATATACGCCCTCTTTCGCACATATCTACATGCTCCTGGAATGAGAATAGATAGTAAATTAAAGAATTTGAGGCACTTCTTGAGGAGTCAAGCCAAATCTGTTACAAGATGCTTCTGAATGTTAGGGAAGTAGACTGAGGTAATTGGCAGCCATTTTCCAATTCTTGAGCAACTACTCAGATGCTCTGGATTGTTAAAAAATGACTAACAAGAAAGATGTGAGGAAGATACAGGGAAACCAGAGGTTAATATAAACACCAAAGGTAAAGAAGATGATGTAAATGCTTGCTGTGATGAATGTTTTCAAAGGGTAGAGGTAAGAGAGAAAACAGTTTTGTCTATCTAAAGTTTCAAAACCCAAGGAACAGAAGAAATAATGTTAGTCAAGAATACAACAATATTTCTAAATCCAAGAAATCTTCTGCCATTTGGTTTCTTTCTGTTTTTCTTGGATTTTATTCCTGACATTGCCATGTAGAAACCACATTTTTCCTAGACTCTGCTTTCACTGGACCATACTCAATGTGATAGGGGGTATGGCTGTTCACTACCTTATTTGGTAGTGATATGTGGTCCAAGACATCCCATAGATTGACTAAAAATTTTCTAGTTTTACAATGGTGCAAAGGTATATAAATTTAGTATAAACTGTACCTGAAGCTTTGCATTGTTAATGGCTGCAGTTATAGTTCCTTATATCCAGGTATTATGTGGGTAAATAGCTGTTTTACCTTTCATCTTCAGCACAGTGTTGAAAAAATTACTTATAATTCAGCACTTATGTATGAAGTACAGTTGAATTAGTTTGACTTAAGTAAGTGTTCTAAGAATTAAGCTATGAAGCTCAGTAGGTTAGGTGTGTTATATATGTTTTCTGACTTTGTATATAATTTAATTACATCAAACTTACCCCATTACAAGTAAAATATCTCTATTGAGAATCATGACTGACACATAGTAGATGCTTAGTATATTTTTATTAAATAGATCTGTAACATTTCCAATACAATCTGTGCTTGTTTAAAGGTCAGACTCAACCCAATTACTCATGTTAATTACATGTTATGATAGATTGGGCTAAAGTTAGTGAATTGTTTAGTTTTCTTTTTTGTTATGTTATGGTAAACATAGATATGTTATTATTAGTTCTTGCTGATTTTTGTATATAGTATAATCCAAAATTTTGCATTTACCAAGGTGATTAATTTAAAAATTATGAATATTGGGTCCACTCTGAGATTAGAAACTCCAGAGTTTGAAATCAAGAGTGAACACATTTCCCAATTATACAAATCATTAAAATGTACACTGAGATCTAGAAAGCAACCATAGGGGTCAGGGCGTTTGCCTTGCTCCTGGCTGACCAGAGCAGGGAGGGAGCAGGGTTCGATTCCTGGCCTCCCTTATGGTCCTCCAAGCCTACCAGAAGCGATTTCTGAGTGCAGAACCACTAACCCCTGAGTGCTGCCAGGTGTGACCAATAAAAATAAATAAATAGGGCCAGAGAGATAGCATAGCAGTAGGGCATTTGCCTACCATGCAGCCAACACAGGACAGACACCGTTCAAATCCCGGCATCCCATATGTTCCCCCGTGCCTGCCAGGAATGACTTATGAGCAAGAAGCTAAGAGTAAACCCTGAGAGCCACAGGGTGTGACCAAAAAAACCAAAAAACAAACAAACAAACAAATAAAGTTTATTTATTTATTATGAAGTTTCATTCATCATTTTATTTTTCATTATGCCACCTCTGTGCTTTGGGTTCTTAGTGTTTATTAAGTTCAGTTAACTGAAACAGACTAAATTGTTTCAATAGAAATTAAGCAACTAGTTTATTGGTTAATTTTAAAGTGAAACTACCTTTACAGAACAAAAAAAATGTAATAATAAAATTACCTGCATTTCTTAACAGAAAACAGCACAAATTTTCAAACAGAAACTATGATTTCAATGTAATTACATTGATACAAGCACACCATATGGCTCCCGAGCCTGCCAGGAGCAATTTCTGAACACAGATCTATGAGTAACCCTTGAGTACTGCCAATGTGCTCCCCCCCCCCCGAAAAAAAGAAAAGAAAGAAAGGTGTTAGATTAAATAATAGCCTTTATTCCTTTCAGAAGCCTGGCCTCACCTACAAATGATATAAAGTTACAACTATCTAATACATTATTAGTTTGGAAATACATAGAATATATTTAACATATTGAGTTCCAACTTCCTAATCTTAAGTTAATAAAAATCATACTTATATGTAGGGCTGCTGTAAAATAAGGGGAAAAAAGATGAATTTTTCCTTCTTTGTTCCTGACTGATTCCTGCTTTTCTGCTTGAGGCAGCCAGGAAAGGCCCTGTAAACCTAATCTCTTCAAGGCCCATCATAAGCCAAACAAAGGCACCAGTGGACAAAATCTCTTCAGGGCTCTGCACAGGGTAGACTGATGATGCCCTCAAAAGGTGGAGCCAGAACAGAGTGGATGTTCCACTTCACTTTGCAGCTGTGCATATCCTCTAGCCCAGTGGTCCTCAAACTATGGCCCACGGGCCACATATTGTATTTGTATCTGTTTTGTTTCTTCATTGCAAAATAAGATATATGCAGTGTGCATAAGAATTTGTTCATAAATTTTGTTTTTACTATAGTCAGACCCTCCAATGGTCTGAGGGACAGTAACTGGCCCACTGTTTAAAAAGTTTGAGGACCCCTGCTAGCCCATGAACCCTACCACAATACATAGTAAAATTCATGCTACAAGTGTGTCAATGGGGAAACAATGAGGACAACATTGTGCATAGAGAAAGAAGCTGGCAGCTCTAATAACCCAAAAAGTTCCAACCACCTAGATAGCCTCTCAGATAAAGAGTTTAAAGAAAAAATATGGAGGATGTTCGTAGAACTCAAAGAAAGCATAGATCAAGCTGAACAAAGCACAAAGATAGAAATCAAAAAACTTTAAACTGAAATAACAGGTCTGAAAAACTCAATAGAAAGCTTTTCCAACAGAGTAACAGCAGCAGAGGACAGAATCAGTGAGCTGGATTGGGAGGATTAACATCATTAAAATGTCAATACTCCCCCAAAGAATTGTACAGATTTAATGCAATCCCTGTAAGAATACCCAGGGCATTCTTTAAAGAAGTGGATCAAACACTCCTAAAATTTATCTGGAACAATAATCACCTGAGAATAGCTAGAGAAACCCTTGGGAAAAGGAATACTGGAGACATCAATCTCCCCTATTTTAAACTATATTACAAAGATGTAGTCATTAAAACAGCATGGTATTAGAAAAACAGACAGACCCTCAGATCAGTGAAATAGATCTGAGTATTCAGAATGTGTTCCCAAGACATACAATTAGTCTTTGATAACTGGGTAATAAATGCAAACTGGAGAAAGGAAAGCCTCTTCAACATGTGATGTTGGCACAACTGGTCAGCCACTTGCAAAAAAAAAAAAAAAAAAAAAAAAGAACTCAGATCTCCATCTAACACTTTTCCAAAGGTCAAATACAAATAGATTAAAGACCTTATTATTAGACCTGAAACCATTAAATATATAAAACAACATGTAGATAAAACACTCCAAGACATTGAGACTAAAGACATCTTCATGGAGGAAATAGCACTCTCCAAACAAGTGGAAGCTGAGATAAACAGATAGAACTATATTAAGCTGAGAAACTTCTGCACCTCAAAGAAAATAATGCCTAGGATACAAAACCCACCCACAGAATGGGAGAGCTATTCACCCAATACCCATCAGACAAGGGATTAATATCTAAGATACACAAGATACTGACAGAACTTAACAAGAAAAAAAAATCTAACCTCATCAAAAAATTGGGAGAAGAAATGAACCATTTCTCAAAGAAGAAATACAAATGGCCAAAAGGCATATAAAAATGTTCCACATCACTAATTATCAGGGATATGCAAATCTCCCTGAGGTACCATCTTATGCCACAGGTACTGGCACACATCAGAAAGATCAAGAAAAATCCATCCTGGCAGTGATGTGGAGAGAAGGAATTCTCATTCACTGCTGAAGGAATACTGTCTAGTCCAGCTGTTATGGATAACAATATGGAGATTCCTAAAAAAGTGGAAATTGAGGTCTCATATTATTCAGCTATACCCTAGGAATACCAAAACGCAGTTCTAAAATGCCTTCCTCACACTTATTTTCATTGAAGCATTACATTTCATTACAATAGCCAAACTCTGGAAACAACCAAGATGTCCTTCAACAGATGTATGGTTAAAGGAACTGTGGCACATATACACAATAAAATATTATGCAGCCGTCAGAAGATATAAAGTCTGAAATTTTTTTATACATGGATGTATATGGAATCTATTATGCTGAGAGAAATAAGTCCGTGGGAGAGAGATAGACATAGAATAGTCTCACACATCTATGGGTTTTAAGAAAAAATAAAAGACATTATTGAAATAATTCTCAGAGATGAGGGCTGGAAGGACCAGCTCATGATAGTAAGCTCACCACAAAGAGTGGTGAGTGCAGTTAGAGAAATATCTACACTGAGAACTATCTTAACAATGTATAGTAATTATCATAACAATGTCAATGAGTGTTTCAAATACAGGTGGGTGTTGGGGTATTGAGGGAGATAGGGCATCAGTGATAGGAATGTTGCAGTGGTGCGGGGTGTTTCTTTTATGACTGAAACCCAACTATCATGTTTGTAATCATAATGTTTAAATAAAGATATTAAAAAAAAAAGAAATGGCACTCTCTAAACAAGTGAATGCAGAGATAAGCAGATGGGACTAGATTAAACTAAGAAGCTTCTGCACCTCAAAGGAAATAGTACGTAGGACACTAAAGCCATCCACAGAATGGAAAAAACTATTCACCAAATATCCATAAAATAAGGGGCTAATATTAAAGATATACAAGGTACTGACAGAATTTAACAAGAAAAAGTAATCTAAATCTAACACCAACAAAACACAGGGAGAAGAAATGAACAGACACTTCCTCAAAAATGAAATACAAATGGCCAAAAGACACATGAAAATATGCTCCACATCACTAATCATCAGGAAGATGCAAATCAAAACAATGAGGTACCATCTCACACCACAGAGACTGGCACACATCACAAAGAACAAGAACAATCAGTGCATCAGTGCTGATGACAATGTGAAAAGAAAGGAACTCTCATTTATTGCTGGTGGAAATGCTGTCTAGTTCAGCTTTTTTTTTCCCGTCACACCCACAATGCTCAGGGGTTACTCCTGGCTCCACACTCAGAAATCACTCCTGGCAGGCACGGGGGACCATATGGGATGCAGGGATTTGAACCAATGACCTTCTGCATGAAAGGCAAACGCCTTACCTCCATGCTATCTCTCCAGCCCCTAGTCCAGCTTTTATGGAAAACAATATGGAGATTCCTCAAAAAACTGAGCTCCCATATGATGATCCAGCTATACTACTCCTAGGGATATACCCTAGGAACACAAAAATATAATTCAAAAATGTCTTCCTCACATCTATATTTATTGCAGTGTTATTTACAATAGCCAGAATTAGGAAACAACCAAGATGCCATTTAATGATGAATGGCTAAAGAAACTGTGGTACTTGCTGTGGTGCTTTTGGTTTTTTGTTTTGTTTTGTTTTTGGTCATTGGAGTTTTTTCTTTTTTCTTTTTGTATTGTTATGTTTTTCTTCCCTTTTCCCTTTCTTCTCTTAAATTGATATTTATCGCCTCTAGAAGGACTCCTCCTGTTTTTTGCTTGTTTGATTTTTGCCCCCCCTTTTTCTCTTCAAACAGAACCACATAACTTGAATTATCTTGTTCTGCCTCATAAATTGAGGGGGAAATAATGGAGGGTACCAAGACCAAACAGTCATATGAACATTGAGTAGAAATATAAAATGATCAGACTTAAACACCAAACCCAAAGTCAACAACAACAGAATCAATACCCAATCTACAACAAGATAGACAAAGAGAGGACCACTTATACTAGCAGCCCAGGGGGAGCTAAGGAAGGGGATATGGGATGTATGCTGGTAACAGGGATGGAAGGAGGACAACATTGGTAGCAGGAATGTCCCTGATTAAATGTCACTATGTGTCTAAAATACTACTGTGAAAGATTTGTAATCCACTTTGATCAAAATAAAAATTATTTAAAAAGCAAAAAAAAAGTAAAGTAAAGAAACTGTGGTACATATACATAATGGAATATTATGCAGCTGTCAGGAGAGACAAAGTCCTAAAATTTTCCTATACGTGGATGTATATGGAATCTATTATACTGAGTGAAATAAGTCAGAGGGAGAGAGATATATACAGAATAGTCTCACTCATCTATGGGTTCTAAAAAAAAGACATTATTGTAATAAGGCCCAGAGACAATAGAGATGAGGGCTGGAAGGACCAACTCACCACAAAGAGTAGTGATTGTAGTTAGAGAAATAACTACACTGACAACTATGGTGACAATGTCAGTGAGTCAGAGAAGTAAAATGCCTGTCTTGTAAACAGGAAGGGAGTGGGGGAGGTAGGAGATGGGGGCATAAGGGGTGGGAATGTTGCACTGGTGAAGGGGGTGTTCTTTTATGACTGAAACCCAATTACAATCATGTTTGTAATCAAGGTGCTTACATAAAAACAGTGTTTTAAAAAATGGAAAGAAGAGATGAATTTCTGTACTTCCCATATTGTTTAATCAAGGCACCACCTAATGTTATTGTCAGTAGACATGCATTTAAATAAAATAAATTTTCCTTTTATTAACATCACTCAAAATATATTTGAGATACCTAAACTTAACTAGTAATATAGTTTATATACAAGTCTGCTTAGCAATTTGAATAGTCTTAGAATAAGAATCTTAATTGTTCTTTATTTTCTTCTTTCTTGAGACATATCATTTAAAATAGCTAGAACCAAAAAGACACATGTAATAAAATAACTTTCTTCAAATTTCTTTTTTATTATCCTCAAATTCATAAATTTGTCCAGAAGCTGAAGAGATATTACAGCAGGTAGGGCACTAGCTTTGCACAAGGCAACCTGGGTTTAATCCCTGACACCACATATGGTACCCAGATCCATGCTGATATCTGGACAAGTGATCCCTGAGCACAGAACTAGGAGTAAGCCAAAATCACTGTCAAGTGTGACCCAAAAACAATAACAAAAAGTTTTTTCAAAACGTTTATAGAATTTAGTACAAGTTAGAATGACAATAACTCTGACAATGCACCCACAATGAATAATCTATTTAAGGAACTGATTCCAAACTTAGCACATTTCTTACCCAGCTACATCTTATTGTATTTATCATTGTAACTCAATATGATTCTTCTACATTCCCTTTGTTAGTCATTTAAAATGTAAACTCCATACATGTAAAAGCTTGGTTTAATTGATCATGTATTTATTAGCACACACACGTGTATTTGGCAAATAGCAAACATTCAGTAAATATTGTTGAATAAATGAATGGAAGAACAATAAGCATAATCAAATAGAAATTAAATAGTAACAAATGACATTATATTCATGCTATATTTAATATAACATAGAAATTTTGAATGGGGCCTGTTTGCAAAACTTCTGCCAACCCCAAACTCTAATTATTGTAGATGCTTGGTAATAACATTACCACAAAAATATTAGGTCTGTTAATAATCAACACACTTTTCTCAAGCACACCTTTGGGAACTATGAGAAGGAAATTGATATTTCCCACACACATATGCTATAATTGTTTGGCTTTTTAAAGGGAGTCGTTTAATAAATATGATGACTGAAAATTATTCAAGTCAGTTTTTCTTTTCCCTAAATAAAAACAGACATATTAAGTATGTTTTGGCTCTAGACAAATATTAAGTTTTACTGGTGATTATTAGAAAGTTATTCAGTTTTTCCTTTACCAAAATAAATTGTTAATTAAGATAGACAAAAAACAGGAAACATTAAAGTTAGTCATTTAATTTCCTTACTTATTCAGAGCTGCCTGGAGTCATTTCCTGCAGGAATTTCACATCTTCCCATTGAAGTGTTTCAGCAGCTGGTAACAAAATCATCAAAACTCAAGTAGGGGTGATATTCCAGGATTCTGTTACAAATCAGGTGTTTTTAAAAATATTTGTGATGGAGCCAGATCAACTTTAAAAATAAATCGACATGCCTTCTAAAATGTTTTTGCAATGCTCTGAAGAAACAATTTAATGCATTGGATTTGAAAAATTATAGACAAGGAAATCTGACTTCTACATTTCCCTCAACCATAATTAGTTGTGTGACCTTGGATTTCACCTCCTCTGCCCTTACAGCATCATCTACATGAGGGTACTAATACTCACATTTTACATGCTGTTTTTAATATGGAAGGATAATAGTCAAACACAAAAACTATTTTGGTAGATGAGTGTGATTCCAATATGTATGAATAAACTTTTAATAATCTTAAGGAAACAGACCTTGATTTACCTGTCATTGGTGCAACCTTGGCCAATGTAGTATGTTGAATGATGAAGAATAAATCAAAGAAATCAGCATCATGCACTTCTATAAGGAAATGGGTCATTGTTCATTAAACATCATTGCTCATAAGCAAAGGAATTTTCACTTTGTTTTATACTAATACATTTAGCTCACACTTAACATTTTTAAGTAAACATAAGACGTTTCACTTTTCTGAAGGATTTCATTGCATTATTTAAGTTTAAGAAACCTTAATGTTGGGGGACCGGAGAGATAGCATGAAGGTAAGGCGTTTGCCTTTCATGCAGAAGGTTGGTGGTTCGAATCCCGGCATCCCATATGGTCCCCTGAGCCTGCCAGGTTCAATTTCTGAGCGTGGAGCCAGGAGTAACCTCTGAGTGCTGCCAGGTGTGACCCAACTCCCCCTTCCCCGAAAAAAAAAAAAAAAAAAAGAAACCTTAATGTTTAATAGAGTAGTGATATAAAGAGCATCAAGACTGTGCCATCTATAAGATTCTAATCTATTTACAAGTAATGGAATATTTGCTAGTCATAAACAATGATAAAATAGTGATGTGGAAGAAGAACCTGCAGCCTTCTCACCCAATTAAATCTAGGGCTGAAGAGATAGATTAACAAACTGAGAGCACACTTTGCATTCAGGGCATCTGAACTGTATCTCTGGTGCAGTGTGCTCCCCTGAGTACCACTAGGAATGACTTCTAGCCTGGTGTGGAAAACATCACCAAGTGTAGCCCACAAATAAAGATGTTTTAAAATAGGGAATATTTTTGTTTATCTAATAAAATCTTTATTTAAGCACCATGATTACAAACATGTTTGTGTTGGGTTTCAGTTAAAAAAAATAAAAACAACTCCTTTACCAGTATAACATTCCCACCACCAATGCCCCCCATATCCCTCCTCCCTCATCCCCTGCCTGTATTCCAGACAGGCATTCTATTTCTCTCAATCACTACCATTGTCATGATAGTTGTTAGTATAGTTATTTCTCTAACTGCACTCACCACCCTTTGTTGTAACCTTCATATCGTGGGCCGGTCCTTCTAGTACTCATCTCTTAAAATAGGGAATGTGTGTGCGTGTGAGAGAAAGGCACCAAGTATCAAATGACTAGTGTCGCAAATATCACAATAATTTAAGGGAAGGTCCAGTTTTAAAAGACTCAGATAGTCAACTAAAGCACATACAAATACATGAGATTTGAGTTACACCTTTAATAAAGATAGAATAAGAAACTCCCATTGTAGATACAAATGTCTAAATAAATATCCAGAAATTAAACACTTTGTGAGCAAAGGAAGTATTTAGTTGTTTATTAGCATGAGACATAATGTTAAAATAAGCAAAATCTTCCAAATATATGCAACATATTTCATGTGTGTCTCTCTATATGTGTATATATACACAATTTCATACAATTTAAGAGATGAATCAAGTGTCTGCCCCTATTCTGAACAGAAAAGTTCACATCTTACTTTTACTATGGCTATGAAATAGAATCGCTGGAATTAGTTACTTTTGGAAATTTCTAAGTGCCCTAGAATCATGACTTTAAGGCATTTTTAGTAGTGAACATGACCCCCAAACTGACATTATTGTGCTTTAATATAATTTTATGATATCTGTGTTTAATGTTTCTCTTCACATAGTTTTCCAATACCTGTGGTGCCTACTATTGCTTATCTGTTAGCAAATTCCAGCAGATAACAAGTTAATGATCAATGAAAAAACAAATATTAGTGGAAACTCATAAAGAGTCAATTATAGTTAACTGATACATGTGTTTGCATTTCCATGTTAATAATTTCATAATTTGATCATATTTCTTGGAGGCATTTTTCGAAATTATATTTTGTAATTAAATACAAGGGAATTATGTGGTGTTCTAAATGTGGTGAGTTAGTGTTTTCTGTAAAGAATACCATGATTCTTTCACCTGAACTCTGAGAAACAGAGAAGAGCAAATCTATGTCAACTTTAAGTGGAATAAAAAGTACATGGATTTAAACTTAGTGTCAGAAATGTGTGCACCTTAGAAATATTTTGCAATATAAATCATGCCCTGCATCATGTCATGAAGAAAGGAAATACAGATTTCAGTAGCAGATTTGCTCTGTTTAAACAAAGAGAAAGCTCTTATAAATAAGTTGTCTGACTTAAAAAGTTCTTGAAGCTTGCCTTGCATGCAGAAGGATAGTGGTTCGAATCCCAGCACCCCATATGGTCCCCCGAGCCTGCCAGGAGCAATTTCTGAGCATAGAGCCAGGAGTAACCCCTGAGAGCTGCTGGGTGTGACCCAAAAACAAAACAAAACAAAAAGCAGAATCCTATTATGTAGATTCAATGCAATATCCCATTCAAATTATTCACTGACCTGTCCTGAGCAAGGGGCCTCGGTCTCTCTCCGCTTTCACTCCCAAAGCTAGAGGGGCGTCCGCTGGTTCGGGAAAGCAGCCCAGGGGAAAAAAAAAAAAGCAGAATCCAACATTCTGCTACCTACAAGAAACACATCTGAATAGTCTGGCTACAGATTTAAAATTACAATCTTTCCAACACTGAAAAAAAAAAAGTTCTTGAAGCACAAATGTGACACATACTCAAACCCTAATTGGAGACTGTTTATGTAGTTGTGAAAGACCCTGAGGATGCCTTTCCAAACATTTCACACAATCAGAAGGTCACCAGGATTGTATCAATTGCCCATAAACATATATTTTTTGATTATTTTCCCTCTTCTTTGACTTACTTCTTCTCTGGACCTCTTAAAATCACCTTCTGCTTAAACATCTTGTAACTAATCTTTGTTTCAGGGCATTCCTTTAAGGAAATAAAGAAATTCATGTTTCTAATAATTAACCCACTAGTCCCTGGAATCAAATGAGGAAAATTACTAAACAATAGTAATCAATAAATACTTAATTAAATACTAATTAGTAGTCATCATTATTAAATATGTTGGGTGTTTTATGAAAAGATTTTCTTTTTTTTTTTTTTGGTAGTTTTTGGGTCACACCCGGCAGTGCTCAGGGGTTACTCCTGGCTTCATGCTCAGAAATTGCTCCTGGCAGGCACGGGGGACCATATGGGACGCTGGGATTTGAACCGATGACCTCCTTACCTCCATGCTATCGCCTTACCTCCATGCTATCTCTCCAGCCCAAAAAGATTTTCTTAATTGGTAACTTAATTAACCATCAAAATAATCACATAAATTATATGACATCCACAATATTTTTTAATTAAAAATGAAAGCCACAGTTGATAAAAATGGCTTAGTGCTCATGTCTGCTAATAAATTTCAGGTCTGAGTTTTAAATCTAAATCATTGTACTTTTTCCATAAGGTCATCCAAAGGTGTGGTCTACTCTTTCATATCTTTGTTTCTATAGTTATTTTAAATTAACTACCAATCCATAAAAAAGGTCTTTGTAATAAATGTAGATGTGATGATCATAGTAAAGAAAACTCAAATGAATGTATTTCTTTATCAGATAAGTTGCTCTCAGCATGTATCTTTAAATTTTTCATCAGTATCAACAGTGAAGTCATTTTGCAATTCAAAAATAAAAACAAAATTAAGTTGGCACACATCTCATTTTATCGAAATGCATTTTGATTCTTACTTGAGACCATAAAGTTATTCATCAAAGAGTTTGTTTACTTAAGTGTGCAAGTTCTTGAGCAAGTAAGAGATTGGACTTTTCTTTGGACCAGCTCTTGAGCTCCTGTTGGCTGGGCTAAAAGAATCAACAGAGAGCATATAGGTTCCACACACACTCCAGCCTTCACACTGGCCCTTCCCTGAGTGTATAGGCCACCCTGTGCCCAAGCTGCTTTAGTTTTCTCATCTGTAAAATATGGGTCTTCTAATAATCTCTAATCTCACTTCAACTCTCCAGAGCTTCCTGAGACTTGTTCTTCTATTTCCTTATTTCATAACATAAGAGCATACTTTTGTAGGAGGCGATGTGTATATGTTGGGAATAAAATGTGAGGAGGCATTCATATCACCCACCTCCTAGCATTCTCCTTCTTTGTTCCCTATCACAGAGCTTTCCACTGAAAGTACTGCGATGTGAGCCACTGCAGTCCTTTTCACATGCGGGAAACCTTTATATTTTGGTGGAATGATATCATGGAGCCCCTAGTCTTTATCAGGATTCGGAGTATAGAATTATCTCCAGTGTATTTGGAGGAAATGGAGCCTGTGGCAAAAGAGAAAGTGAGTCTTTAATTGGATTTATGGCCATTACTCCCAAAGCAGCCCTCTGCCCTGGTTATATTGATAGTAATTCAGATAGTCTCTTTTTCTTCAAAAGATATAGAAGATGCTATAAGGAGAAATCTGGCACATTTCCTGCTCACCCAATAAAAAGTCAGATTGTTATTAAACTGTCCCTGAAGCTACTGTGATTTACATTCATTTTAATGGTGCTCTTTGTAGAGCTGTTCCTTTAATGGGGAATACCCTCTGGTTCCTATTGGTTAAATTTTAAAATAAATATTACACCATTTCCAGCTGTCCAGCTCTCCTTTTATGCTTTGACCTGCAGCAAAAAGGTGCAGCATCTTATATTTCCTGCTGAGAAACTCTCACATGTTCAAGAATGTTCATGCCATATTAATTGTGTAGAATAATAGTAGAGGTGGTCCAAATACATACCAGTAGATGAATATTGGTGTAAAATATGAAATATAGTAAGTATATTATGCTAGATAACTATAACATAATTAGGGATAATTTAAAATTATTGAATAAAAATAAGAAAATATAGCAAAATAGCATAATTATATAGGTATGTCATTAATGCACCCTGACACATGGACACCCACACAATCACATGCTCACACTCACCTGACATATATAAAACAACATACTGCAGTGCCTCAAAGGGAGAAAAAATGGGATTAAAGGTGAAAGGGTAAAAAATTTAAATACAAAAGTCCTAAAAATAATTATGAGTTAGGATGGTGCTAAAAGTTGGTGCTTTGCTTTTATGATATAGTTGTATTAAGTTACCTTTTATGGTCTGAGAAATGGCCCAATGGGTTGTAGGCATGCATTGCATGCTGGATACCCTAGTTTGAATCCTGGTATTATATGGTCTTCTGGTTATGCTAGGAGTAAGTCCTGAGCATAGAGCCTAGGTCATCTCTAACCACTGTCTAAGACAATGAAAGAAACTCTCCTCTCCTCTCCTCTCCTCTCCTGCCCTCCCCTCCCCTCCCCTCCCCTCTCCTCCCCTTCCCTCTCCTATTCTCTCCTCTCCTCTCCTCCCCTCCCTTCCTCTTTTTCCCCTCCTCTCCCCTCCCCTCTTCCCTCCCCTCCTTCTCTCCCATCCCCTCCTCTTCTCTCCCCTCCCCTCCTCTTCCCTCCCCTCCTCTTCCCTCCCCTCCTCTTCCCTCCCCTCCTCTTCCCTCCCCTCCTCTTCCCTCCCTCCCCTCTTTCCTTCCCTCTCCTCTTCCCCTCGCGTCCTCTTCCCCTCCCGTCCTCTTCCTTCCCCTCTTCCCTTTCCTCCCCTCTTCCCCTCCCCTCTTCTCCCCTCCTTTCCCTTCCCTCTCCCCTCCCCCCTCTCTCCCCTCCTCTCTCCTCCCCTCCCTTCTCTCCTCTCCCCTCTCCCCTCTCTCCCCTCCCCTCCCCCTTTCTTTCCCCTCCCCTCCACTTTCCTCCCCTCTCCTTCCCTCCTTTGACAGTGTGGCAAAAAAAAAAAATGAATGAAAAACTATAGCATCAAATATGACTAAATAGGACTATATCAAACTAAAATGTTTCTGTATGGCAAAAGAAATATAGGCTAAAATTAGAAGACAGCTAACTGAATGGGAGAAAATTTTGCACTCAACACATCAGATAAAGGTTTAATATCTAGGATATAAAAAGTACTTACAAAGGTTAACTCCACAAAACTATAACCCCATCAAAAAATGCAGAGAGGAAATGAATAAATACTTCTCTGAAGAAGACCAACAGATGGCCAACAGACAACTGAAAAAATGTTCATCATCACTTATCACTAGGGAAATCCAAATTAAGACAACAATGAGGGGCCGGAGAGATAGCACGGAGGCAAGGCGTTTGCCTTGCATGCAGAAGGACAGTGGGTCAAATCCCAGCATCCCATATGGTACCCTGAGCCTGCCAGGAGCAATTTCTGAGCATAGAGCCAGGAGTAACCCCTGAGTGCTGCCAGGTGTGACCCAAAAAACAAACAAACAAAAAAAGACAACAGTGAGATATCATCTGATACCAGTAAGGATGGCACATATCAAAAATAATGGGAACAATCTCTGTTGGTGGGGATGTGATGACATGATGACAAAGGAATTCTCATCCACCGCCATTGGGAATGCTGCCTGGTCCAATCCCTACAGAAAACAGTCCTCAGTAAACCATTCTCAGTAAACTCAAAATTGAGCTGCCATATGACCTAGCAATACTTCTTTTGGGTTATCTATCCCAGGACAGAAAAACATTCATCCAAAAGAGTGTATGCACATCGCTATTCATTAAAGCACTCAGTACAATAGCTAAGACTTGGAATCAACCTAAATGTGCAACAACAGACGAGTGGATCATGAAAATGTGGTGTATATATATATATACACATACATACATACATACATACATACATACATACATACATACACACACAATGTAATACTGTCTGCTGTAAGGAATGATGAAATCATTTAATTTGCAGCAACATGGATGGAACTAGAAGATATCATGTTAAATGAAGTAACAGAAGGATAAATACAGAATAATATCACTTATATGTGGTATTTAGATATTCAATGGGAGTTGTCTCAAACATTCTTGGACCCAGAGAAGAGAGAAGCAAGGAGAAGGAAAGAGAGTGGAAGAGGAGAAACACAAATATGAAAGGATGGCAGCCAGGAATAAAGGAATTTAGAATATGACCTTTTTTCCTCAACCTGTGTAACTGACATTTCATTTCATTTTATTATTACTTTATTATTTATTATTACTTCAACCTTGGATACAAGGTTGTTCATAATACAGATTATTTCCCCCCCACAGATACAAAGGTAGTCATGATTGCGTTTCAGTCATGCAATGTACAATACCCTTCACCAGTACATAAATCCCATCATCAATATCCCCAGTTTTCCTCCCCCACCCAGCTGCTTATGGGACAAAAAAATTTTGTGTCTGTCTCTCCCTATCTCTGTCCCTCTCTCTCCATCTCTCTCACTCTCTCTCACTCAATCACTCTCACTTTAACCTCTAAGTTCCTTTTTCCTCCAGTCTTTTAGACACTATCGTTTGTATTATTGTTACTGAAGTGTATTGAGCCTATCACTTTATCTCCTTTCAATACCCAATACTTGTCCAGGGTGATCATTTCTACCTATCATTGTCATAGTGGTCGCTTCTTTGCCCTCTCTGCACTTCCCTATTATTTTTGAGAAACTTCATATCATGGACTGGTTTTCCTGTTTCTTATCTCTATTTTATTTGATATTATTACCATACTATCTTATTTTGTTCTTATATACCACAAATGAGTGTGATCATTCAATGTCTATCCCTCTACCTTACTCATTTCATGCAACATAATACTCTGCATATCCATGTATAAGTAAATTTCATGACTTCATTATTTTCTAACGTTCTCTTGCATTCAATAGAGTAGATATACCACAATTTACTTATTTGTTCTCAGACACTTACATTATTTTCAGATTATGGCTATTGTGAATAGTGTAGTAATGAACATACCATTGCAGTTTCTACATTGTTTTAGGATCTTAGGGTATATTCCTAGGAGTGAAATTTTTGGATGTGGAAACTCAATTTTTAGTTTTTTGAGGAATATCCATATTATTTTCCAAAGAAACAGACCAGTCAGCATTCTCACCTGCAGTGAATAACAATCCCTTTCTTCTTGCATTTGCACCAACACAGGGTGTTCCGTTCTTTCTGATATGTGCCACTTTTTGTGGTGTGAGATCTCATTGTTGTTTCGATTTGCTTCTCAATGATAATTAATCTGTGTTTATCAAGGATATTGGCCTAGTATATCCATCTGGCCTAGGCTTTTGTTTTTAGATAATCTTTTTGATTGCCATTTCAGTTTCCTTAGCAGTAATGGGTCTATTCAGGTATTCTACATCATCTTGTTTCAAGCTTCGGAGGTTATAGGAATCCAGGAATTTAGCAATTTTTTTCCAAGTTTTCTTGTTTTGTGGCATCAGGCTCCTCAAAGTAAACTCTTACCACTCTTTGAATTTATGTCGTATCTGTAGTTACATTCCTCCTTTCACTTCTGGCTTAAGTTTCTCTTTCTCTTTCTTTGTGAGCCTTGTTTAATGATTTATCTATTTTGCTTATCTTTTCAAAGAACCAACTCTTCCTTTTATTTATCTTTTAGATTGCTTTTTGGGTTTCCAGTTCATTCATTTCTGCTCTAAGTTTATTATTTCTTTCCTCTTGCCCAATTTCAGCTCAATTTGGTTGGTTATTTTCCAGTTTCTTAAGTTGTGTCATTAAATTATTTATATAAGCTTTTCCTTCCTGATGAATGCTTATAAAGCTATAAATTTTCCTCTTAGTACTGCTTTTGCTATGTCCCACAAATTCTGCTAATGCATGTCTTCATTCTTATTTGTTTTTAGGAATATTTTGTTTCATCTTTGATTTTTCTCTCTGATCCATTGATTGTGCAGTTGTAAATTGTTAGTAATTCACTAACTAACACATTAGGATGCACTTAAAAATAGCTGTAAATTACAAACAGACAGAGAGATAACTTTAATACCTGGAAACTAAATAGCAAACGCTGTACTTTACAAGAAGCTAAAAATTAGCCCAACAATATAAAGGCAGTTAATTTATAACTAAAAAGATATGAAAATAAAATGAAGAAAAGTTTCTCAAGAATAATCAAAGTTAAAATAAATAACTTCATAATAAAGAATGAAAATTGACCACTATCTTATACAATGAATAATATATAACACAGAATCCAGTGCAAAATTAAATGCTAGACCCAAAACTATAAAATATTTGAAGAACAACATGGCTTTAGCTTCAATGTGTTTTTAGTGATTTGACTTACTATCATAGAGGCAAAAACAAAAATAGATAAGTAGAACATCATGACACTAAAGTGCTTCTGCACTATAAAGAAGCAATTATTTTAACATAAAGACTCATAATAAATGAGAGAAAATATACATGTAACATTTTCTAATGAAGGGCTCTAGAATCAAACATATTTATAAAGAACTTAGAAAATTCAATAATAACAAAATAAACAATCCCATCAAAAAGAAATATAGATGGATAGTAGGGTCATAAAAAATGCTCATCATCACTGTTAATCAGACACATATAAATTAAAATGACAATGACATCACCTCACTCTAGTAAGAATGATTTATATTTACTGGGCAGTGGCGCTAGGGGTAAGGTGCCTGCCTTGCCTGTGCTAGCCTTGGATGGACCGCGGTTCAATCCCCCAGCATCCCATATGGTCCACCAAGCCAGGAGCGACTTCTGAGCGCGTAGCCAGGAGTAACCCCTGAACGTCACTGGGTGTGGCCCAAAAAAACAAAACAAAACAAAAGGACAAAAACAATCATCATTGGAAATCTATGAGAAATAAATTCAGTATTGGGAGGAATGTAAATTGGCCATACCACCATGGACATCTGTATAAATATTTCTTTAAAAAAATGTAATAGGGGGCCGGAGAGATAGCATGGAGGTAAGGCATTTGCCTTGCATACAGAAGGTCAGTGGTTCGAATCCTGGCATCCCATATGGTCCCCTGAGCCTGCCAGGAGCGATTTCTGAGCTTAGAGGCAGGCGTAACCCCTGAGCGCTGCCGGGTATGACCCAAAAACAAACAAACAAAAACAAAAAAAATTTTAACAGAACTATCTATAACCTTAAAATTTCACTCCTATGTATCTATTCACAAAACTACTAATTTTACATCAGCATTTATTACTGTTCTGTTTAAAATACCTGATATCTATAAAAGCAAAATGAAGTTAATAAAGAAAATGTGGTGTGTGTGTATATATATCTACATATATATAATGGAATACTACTTCATCTAAAAATTAAATAAATAAAAATCTTAATGTTTACTACAACATGAATAGAAACTGGAGATTGTCATGACTAAGGGACAGAAAAAGAAGGAAAATACCAAATAATCTCACTTAAATATGAGATATAAATGAAGCAAAAAATGAAACCGATAATATCACACATGCATGCATGATCTAAGGACTGAATTGAGGCAATCAAGAAAAGGGGAGAAGTACTGGACAGGGCTTTCTGTATTGCCCTTTAATTGTGAGTTGAAATTAGAGGATGCTCCGCACCATCCTGACTTCAATGTAGTATATACAGATTCCAGGATCTTCAATACAGAAACATGATACCAACAACAGAGACAGTGTGAAAAATAAAACTGTATTGGCACTACAGGCAATGACCTGCATTGGACAAACTAGTTTGCCTGGAGCCTAGAATTGGTCTTATGTCAGGAAACTTCAGGGGTAGGGTCTCCTTGTATTTAGGTCAAGGCTTTTCCTTTCCATGTCCCCCATACTTTGGTGGGCCTATGCAAACAATAATTGCCACTCTAACACCGTTTTTACTATGCTCCTTTGACTCTAAACCTTAAAAAAATAAAGAGAGGGGGAGAAATATGAAAAGGTCCAAATGAATGTGGTACAGTGACATTAATACTTCGGTGATAGATATGTATGCTAAAACTGTATCTCTAAACATATATTGTGTTCTTATAAGCCATGATTACCACAAATTAAAAAGATCTTTAAAAATTAAACTATCACCATCAAGCATTTATAAATTATTTTCTATGCATGTGACATGTTCTGATTTCTGCTGCATGGTTAGCTATACCTTTCTGGGCCTAAGTTGCTCTAAAGGTAAAAATAATTTTTGTTTTGTTTTGGTTTGGTTTGGTTTTTTTGTTTGGATTTTGGTTTTTGGGCCACACCCGGTGACGCTCAGGAATTACTCCTGGCTATGCGCTCAGAAATCACTCCTGGCTTGAGGGACCATATGGGATGCTGGGGGGATTGAACCATGGTCTGTCCTAGGTCAGCCACATGCAAGGCAAGCGCCTTTTCGGTGTGCCACCATTCCAACCCAAGTAAAATTAATTTTTGAAAAGAAAGGAGGCTTTGCCTTTGGAGAATCCTATCCTCTCTTTCTTGAGTGAACCTTTCTCTCTTCTTCCATTTCTTCTTCAGAGTTTCTAAATAAAGCCTGTTCTTATTTCAAAACAAAAAAAATAGAAATGAAGGGGAAAATAAGCAATAGGCTAAAATGTTGTGTTTTAGAGAAAGATGTGGTTTGAGAACATGAAACAAGGCTATCTAGGCTAGCTGCATGTCTCAAGCCTCCCCGCTTTGCACCCCAAATCCACTCCGCCAGCTCTCCCAGCTTTAAACACCCTGACTTTGGAATCCCCCCAAGTCCTGTGTGCAATGATCCACGCATTGGCTTCTTCACCTATTCCACTCCCATTGCACCCCCAGATTTAGGACAGAGACCCTCTTTTCTTTTCCCACCCAGTTCCCAGGTTTTCCTCCACCTGCCAGAGGTCTTGCCTCTCTTTTTGCCCTCATGAGCTCTTCTCCCCACCCCAAAAACTGGCATCCCCCTTAGCTCTTAGTAGCCGTGGCTTTCTAGAGAGAAAGAGAGAAATGCTGTGGGGGTGAGGGGCCAAAATAAGAGGAGAAGGTCTTGGAGAATTGCAGAAGTAGGTAAGAAAGCAAACCCACTGCTCCTCTTGTTTTACCTTCAATAAAGAAATAATTGCCCCCACGTTAAAAAAAAAAATCTAGATGTTGTCAGCACTGCCGCTCCTATGCTCTCTGGCCATGACTGAGCTGTCATTTTCACTCATGGAGAATGGGTACCCTCATATATCCCAAGCAGAGGATAGTGGAAAACTCTTGGACACTTGTTGCTAAGGCATTTGTAGAGACAACGGAGGCAAACATCTCATGTGCCTTCCAGACCATGTTCATCTATGTTCCTGCTCAGTACTCTTGATTCTCTGACAAATCTATTGCAGAGAGCTCTGGTGCCCTTTCCACTGCAAAGCTGTGACTTTGGTTAAAGGTGACCCATCCGGGGCCGGGTAGGTGGCGCTGGAGGTAAGGTGTCTGCCTTGCAAGCGCTAGCCACGGAAGGACCGAGGTTCGATCCCCCGGCGTCCCATATGGTCCCCCCAAGCCAGGGGCGATTTCTGAGCACATAGCCAGGAGTAACCCCTGAGCGTCAAACGGGTGTGGCCCAAAAAACAAAAAAAAAAAAAAGGTGACCCATCCAATCAGAGGAGAGGCATTGTTCAGACTTGAAGTGCACCCTCATAAGATGTGAGGTCCAAAAGCAATAACTATCTTATTTGTTTGGTGTGAGGGGGGTCACAACGGCAGTGCTCAGGGTTCAGTCCTGGCTGTGTGCTTTACAAGAAGCTTTGCAGTGATCAAGATACTATATGTGGTTGCCAGAGATTCAAATCAGAGTTAAGGTCAAAGCAACCACATGCAGGACTTTTCATGCTCAAAAGTCAATATCTAAATGCAAGGTAGCTCTATCACCCCTCCTCCAATCTTGCAGACCACAGGCCCCTGTTTCCTGTACTTTTCCTTATTGAAAAGATACCTTTTCAAACCTTTCAAGAGGAACTCCTACCAATCCTTTTCAGGCTCTTCCATAAAATTGAGGAAACAGGAACACTTTCAAATATGGCTGTAATAGCATCAAAATTAAAACTGTGTACATCATTCTCAAAAAAAAATCAGCTTTTGCCATATCTTTGTCTTATATAACTCACACACTTTTTTGTAGACTCCTCTGAACATAAATATTAAAACCTTTCTGCAGATACACTTAATTTGAAATTTCTTAAACATTATTACACTGAGCATTGTATAGCATGTCTAGAAACTGAGTTCCTTTTTATAAACTTCATTAAACAAAATCACAAGAACATTACTGCAGTATATATATAGTTTGAAAATAATTTTGCTAAAACATTCTTATGATGAGCACTGTTAATAAGAGTATATATAGTAACAACAAAAAAGAGTATGTATAGTATCTACATATAGTATCCAAGTTCCTTTTCCATCTACTTTTGTGGAAAAGAGATTAGACTATTTTTGCGGACATAATTTTGAGAGTAAGTTGCTAAGTAATATACACATCAAACATAACAGTAATTGGTAAGCTTTCACTAGGATAGCTGAGAACCATTATAATTTCCCCAGAACTGTGCAAGCTAATACTAAAAGCACTAAAGTTGGTTACAATGTTTTCTGTTTGCAGTAGGGCATAAAAAAATATAGCTCTAAAATCTAATACAGGTACAACACACATTTAACCAGCAATATAATGACCAATGCAAATAGGTCAAAAGACTAACCTAGAAGAAGGTTGATTTTTTTGGAGGTAACACAGGTGCAGGAAGTTCTGAAAGCAGCTTCTAAGCTTGTCTTCAGATAGTCTTGAATCCTCCATCTTCTCCATCTTCACCTTCTGTGTTAGGCTGCTTGAGTCTCCTCAAAAAACTGCTGCAGGTTAGGGGTCTGAAGTCCTCACAAAAGGCACCTCTGGCAAAGGAAAGATGGTAGACTTCAGCATCTGGGACGCTGCCCAGAGTCTTCAACTGTTTCCCCTTCACTGTCTGTCTCACCTGAGGGGGCCTCTGCCACCATAGGTGGTGGGGCAGCTGAGTGACACTGGGGGATGAAGTGACAGAACCTATGTCAATTGGGAGCATATCTGCTACCTTTCACTGGCATTATGCCAGGTCCAGATATATTAACAGATTTTGGTCCCCTCTCTCCTTTCTCGACATCAAACTCCACAGTCTTCCATCACTTCCTGAGATCGTTTCTCCTAATAGCTGTTCAGTCAACAAAGACATGTTCTTTAGTATCATTTCTATTAATAAATCCATAGCCATTCCAGACATTAAACCATTTGACAGTGCACAGGACTTGGATTGCCAGCACCAGCTTGTCTACCTGACTCAGTGCTTGGGGTAGGGGTGGGGGATCTCTGGATGAGCTGTTGTTAGACTCTGAGTCTGCAGAAATGGTAGCTAGCTCATCATTCTTGAGAGATGGGGGTCTCTGGTTTAGTGCTTGTAGTCAACAATAAATTATCATTCCTGGGAAGACCTTTAGATCAAGAACTCGTCACCACTGGGAAGACACTCTTTCCCTCTTGTGGTATGTGTGCAGAAGAATCTATAGGGAGACTGACATGTACAGTCCAGAGTGAGAAATGCAGGTAGATGGACCAGAACAACACGAAGCTTTTCAGAACAGGAGCCCTGTTCACCAATGTCCCATTGAAAGGCACAGCACATTCAGTCCAGCTAGAGGGACTGTCATGGTGATAATCCACCAAAGGGTCAAGCCACTCATTATCATTTTGTCTTCTTGGGTCCTTGAGTCCTAAGTCACTGTTCGGGCACCAGTTGGAAAATCACTCCACATGCAGTATCTCCAAATCCAGGTAAATAAGTCTAAAGCAGGGTCACACATGAAATAATCCAGGCCAGGCTGAGGGTGGAATACGTATAATCTGGCAGTCTTCTATGTGGTATTTCCCTTATTTTCATAATATAATTTTAATGGGAAAAGGGCAGTTTTTGATTTATCTTCTCTAATCAACGAATCATGCATTTTCAGCAGTCTTTCCTAATATTTGACACATAGTAAGTGCTATATAAGTATTTATTAAATTAATGTATAAATGGAAGAAAGTTAATGGGAAAATATTGACAAATATTTTAATATTAAATATTTTAATTATCTAATACTTTACATGTGTTGGGTGTAATGGGAGCAAGGATGGAACATTTCTCTTAAAGTTAGTACAGAGTTCTATGGCTAATATCTCAATGCTGCCAATTTTTTTAACTTAGCTATATAAATAACTTGGTCATTTCACAATAAGCTAGGTTTTTTATTTACTTTTTTCCTCTCTCCACCTCATTCAGTTGGCTCAATGTCACTGGTTCTTTTCTTGATGATGAAAGCCAGCCAAATGTATTAGACTTTGTTAAGCTGCTTTGTTAGTGTATATTGTATCTTCTTTCAGTTTTTCTTATTTATGTTGCCCAAGGTTGTGGTTATGATTATTTCTGAAAATTACAAAACTGTCTCAAGGCAGACACACCCACATTTGTAAATAAGAATTGTGTCACTTAAAGAATATGTACAGCTCAGTTACCATTGGAATTAAAACAGTTCCTATCCAAAATCTCCAGGAGGCTGTGCTGGTGAGGGAGGTTTTGGTCAAGTCCAAGCTTGAACCCCAGAGACTGTGCTGTGAAAGCAGGCACAGCTCTAGTTCCATCCTCTGGGACATACCACATAAGGTCCTATTAATACAGGACAAAGCCACTCTATGGTAATTAATGTCATTCTCATGACTCAATCTAGGTGGAAGCCAAGTTGTTCGGGCATGTTTGCTTCTTCTAGAGAAAATACTATCTGGATTTGGCTTTTATCATTTTCCTATATTAAATCCAGCTTTACATTTTTGTGTGTGAAATGCTTGTTGAACATTGCCTCATACCCTCAGCTTAATTCCAAATGATCAACGTGGAAGGACTCTAAACATCTGGATATTCGCAAACATTGTTGTGAGACTAAAGTTTGCCTTTGTTGGTATGAATTTGAGAGCTTCATTGACACTTTTGATTAATAAGAAGTTTTCTCACTATCATAAAATGTGAATGAATGAGGGAAGTAGAAAGCCTGTCTCGAGTACAGGTGTAGGGGGGTGGGGAGGAGGGAGATCTGGGAAATTGGTGGTGGGAATGTTACACCGGTGAAGGGGGGGTGCTCTTTACATGACTGTAATCATACAACTATAATCATGTTTGTAATCACGGTGTTTAAATAAAGATAAAAAATAAAAAATAAAAACCCACTAAAAAAAAAAAAAAAAAAAAAAAAAAAAAAAAAAAAAGAAGTTTTCTCTGGATAATTACCCATATTGGTGTTGTTTAAAGTAAGACCTCTTTACTAAGAATGAATTATTTGGTTTTTTGTTTATTTTTTCGAGCCACACCCATTTGATGCTCAGGGGTTACTCCTGGCTAAGCGCTCAGAAATTGCCCCTGGCTTGGGGGACCATATGGGACGCCGGGGGATCGAACCGCGGTCCTTCCTTGGCTAGCACTTGCAAGGCAGACACCTTACCTCT
This sequence comes from Suncus etruscus, assembly GCF_024139225.1. Lineage (NCBI taxonomy): Eukaryota > Metazoa > Chordata > Mammalia > Eulipotyphla > Soricidae > Suncus > Suncus etruscus. Next base: position 143,163,761 of record NC_064850.1, read on the forward strand.
AGCGCCACCTCGCCGGCCCCAAGAATGAATTATTTGGGCAGAAAAAGTGTCCTAAGTTGTCCTAGTTCTACATCCTGCACTTGAAGTAAAGAAGCTCATCTGGGTTTCAGTCTGCCCCTGCAGGGACACAGATGAATTTGGTTTTATCTCCTGGACTCAGATCTCTTCTTACCCCTTACCTCTTTATCCCTGCCTGGTCTCACAACCAGCTTGGAAACAGGTCTATTTCTCATCAGTACCACCAGAACCTCAGCTTTTCGATGGTGTCACAAACTGAAACAATTTCTCATTGTGCTGAGTTAGACTCTCATTAGCAAAGAATATGAATCAAGAGACTTCTAGGTGATCAGTTGTCCCAGAGTGTATGAAACAAGGGGGAGTTCCAGGACATAGACTTTTAGTGCTGAACTTGAAGAATTCTGAACAATCTTGTATGTTTGATTTCTCTGGGTTGCTGAACCTTTGAGAATTATGGCACCTGCTGTATAACATTCAATTAAATTTATTTTGAAACAAATTGCTATTTATTAATGTATATGTATTAATTTATAGCATTACATATTTATGCTAATTTATAACATTATATAGCTCAGATACAGACCATTGTATTTCGGTCTCTACTATTATGATCACTACCAAAATTCCTTCATTTAAAATGGCTCACGGGGCTTGGAGAGGCAGCCTAATGGTTTGGATCCATGCTTTACCTATGGTAGGCGAAGCTATATATGACTAATTTAAGAGTAATTTCTTTAGTATAACTTCAAATTTTTTGTTTCTTTGGGCCTTATTCAGCTGTGCTCAGTGCTTACTCCTAGCTGTACTCAGGGATCACTCTTGTGGACTTGGAGAACCATTGGGGTATTGGGACTGAACCTAAATCTGATGCATGCAAGGCAAGTGCCTTACCCACAGTACTATCTCTCTGGCTCCAGTCTCTCTTCAAATTTAACATTAAATTAGATTAAGATGAGTTTCTACAAAGTAGCTAGAATGTGGTCATTAAAGCATTACCTCTGTGATATCGATGTTAGGCAAAGCCTGGATCATAATGTACAGAAATAGTTGCTCTTCGAGAATCCTTCCATACAATTTTAAAGGGAATTTACCACATTTTCCAGAACCTGGAGTGATAAGATACAGAATATTTGAGGATCATGAGAAGATTCTCCACAAAACAATGAATTTATTTAGCATTCAACAATCAGAAATAATGATTCAGGGCAAAGCAAAGCTCTCAAAATGGGAATTTGACTAGAATAGTCGAGCTCAAATACTGTAGCAGTCTACTATTTAACTGGTACAACACAAATGCGAAGAAGAAACTTGGAAAAATCTACAGAGCAGCAAGGCTAATTCTTAATCCTGAGCAATCTAGAGAAAAAACTGTCAGCTAATAACATTTGTTAAGTCAGGTCTCTCACATACTACTAGAAATTATCAATAAACATAAATTTTTTAGAGCCTTTTATAGGGTGATAATACAGAGATAGGGTGTTTGCTTATGTGTCTGGCCCAAGTTCAATTCTTGACATCCCATATGGTCCACCGAGCCTTCCAGGACTAACTCCTAAGTATACAACCAGGAGTAACCCCTGAGCACAACCTGATGTGGCTACCCACAAAAGAGACTTTTTGTTCATTTATTTGTTTGTTCTAGGGCCACACCCAATGATTCTCAGGGCTTATTGTTAGCTCTATGCTTGGTGATCACTCCTGGCAAGGTTTCAGAGATCCTATAATTTGTCTGGAATTGAATCTGGGTCATCTGCATGCAAGGCAAGTATCCTACCCACTGTACTATGGCTTAGATTCCCTTATGTAGAACTATTTAAGAAAAGACATTTGCATCCTTATGTTAATTGCTTCATTATCCTCAACAGCCAAAATCTTGAAAAACAAAAGTGCTCAAAAACAGATTGAATAAAGAAACCAGTACAGTACACAATGAAATGTTACTCATAAGATAAAACCATGCAATTTGCTGCTATGTGGATAATCAGAGTATCAGGTTTAGTGAAATTAGTTAGAGGGAGAGAAACTAATAGAGAATGATACCTTTTATATGCTGTTTATAAAAATATACAGGGGGATGGAGAGATAGTTCAGCAAGTAGGATGCTTGCTTTGCATGCAGGTGGCCCCGATTTGATCCCTGACACTTCATATAGGTCCCTGAGCCTGCCAGGAGTAACCCTTGAGTACTATAAGTAAACCCCTAAGCACTGTAGGGTGTGGCCCCAATCCCAGAAGAAAAAAAAAAACTAATAAGGGAATAACGAATTTCCAAAGGCAACAGAAACTGAGAACTGGTCTTCAATAGGAAGAATGGGTATGGTGGAGGAGGAATAGGAGAGGAAGAAGCCACTACAAAAATTGTGGAGGGAAGTGGTCAACTAGGGGGAAAGGGGTTGTTGAAAGATTATGCATGAAACCTGATTAGTAACAGTACCATAAACAGCAGTGCCAAAAGTTATATATAAAAAGTGCTTATATTAGAGGCAGGCTGGCAGGACGGAGGAAAATGGAGTGTGGAGGGAGCATTGCTAAAGGGATATGGGTACTGGTGAAAGGATTGGTGTTTGGTGTTGGAGCATTTTATGCCCAAGACATAATCATGAATAACTTTGTAATATGCAATGATTAAGTACATTTTAAAATAACCAATATAGAACTCTTTAAAAATGTTCTGTAAATCCACTGGTACCATTGAATTATTTATCATTGTTTATAGATTTAAGGGAAAAATTACCAAGTCTTATTTGTTTCCTTAAACACTTTTTTGGTATATTAATGTATGCTTACTCTAGGCCATGCCAAATCTATTTAATTCATGCACAAATTGGAAAATAGAAAGTAAGATACAGTGACTTTACTATAGGTGTGTAATAAAGGGATACTTTTGAAATGGTACTATTTCATGATATTTTAGTAAATATTTAATCTTGGCTTAGATACTTTTTGGTCTAAAACATTTTTATCTTATATAATACTTTAGTATGTATTTCAAAACAAAAATATTATTTTAACTATAACATAATGCCACATTAGTTCTTAGTTCATTAGTTCAATATGCACTTATCCACCACTTCTGGATTGTCATTATAAAATTATTATCAATACCAATGAGTAAAGTTAACTTTAATTATTATTATAGCTGAATAGATAGATATCCTTGATCTTAGCCAAAAGGTCTAGAAGCAATTAGATGAATAGATATAGACAAAGTCAAATAGATTTATAGATACAATGGAATATATTATTATAGCCTATATCCAAACTAAAGTACCAAATATACAAACCATTATAATGTATTGAAATGTGCCTATATAAGTATGGCAACTACTCACTACTCTGTTAAATTTGTGAGTCTTGAGGCCTGTCAAGAATATTTTTAAACATTAAAATTTCTTCACAATCTGCAAAAGATTACTATCATAGACTCAATAAGAAACGATTGAGACGGTGACAAGAATATTTATTTCACAATATAACTCTCAGAAAATAACTCTCAGAACAAATTGGAAAGAACAAAGGTGGTTTCCAAATCCACATAAGAGATTGAAAGAATCACGTGTTTGCAGACCACTGAAAGTACACTGTTGTTTAAGGAATGTGAACATGATGGTATTCTATGAGTTATGCCAATGAGTTGAAATGAAAGTAAAATACAAGTTAAGTAAAACCAGAATTCAAAACAATATGTATAAGTACTTGCAATTATGGATATAGAAGTGTCATTAAAATTAGGAGACTATGTAAAGATATAATTAAGAAGTTAAGATTTAGGGGCCAGAGTGATTATTGAATGAGTAGAGTGTTTAACTTGAATTTCTCTACTGGGCATTCTGATTTGTGCAACTATGAAAATCCTTATTTTAAAATCTTTTTCAGTCAAGTATTTTATGTTACTTGAAACTGAAAATATTATAAACATTATATTGTTAAGTTTCCAATTTTAAAAAATTGTCTGTGATTTAACATTTAGCTAATTTTCCATTTTCAGCCACTGCAATGAAAGTGGGTCCTTTTCTGCAAGTAGTGCCTAATAAAAGTCACATTTTTATTTAGAGCAGGCAACTGTCTCCCTTTGAACTAGATCTTTACTTTTTTACTATTCACTTATATAGATTTTAGTACTTACCATGTTGGAGCTTAGGATAGGAAAGTAATTTAAGATAGACAAGATCTAAGGCTTTGCATCTCTTAGAAGAATTTGGGTTCCTTTGATATGAAAAATTTAACCAATAGTCCTTTAATTATAAATATGAAACTAATTCTCATCCAGGTTTTGGAGAAAAAAGATAGCAGATGTAATGGAATAAGAGAAGAAATACTTAGATTAATAATATAAAAGCAAACGTATTATTGACCATAATAAGCATTATGGCTCCATAATATGTCATTTTTTTTTAGGTCGGTTCACCATTATCCACACATGAGTTTAAATGACCTGCCCTTAAAATTACTTAGCTTTTTTCTTGTTTGAGGGTCAAAACAAGCAATATAGGGCTTACTCCCGGCTCTATGCTTAAGGATCACTACTAGCAGTGTTTAGGGAATAATTTAGGGTGCTAGTGATTGAACCTGTAGGCTACATGCAAGACAAATGTCCTACCTACTGAGCTGTCTCTCTGGCCTCTAAATTACTTAGCTTTTAAAAGATAAAACGCTATACTGAAGCACAAAAAATAAAGAGATATTTAATATACCCAATTTTATGTATTTGGAAGTAATTATATCTCCATAAAACCATCATCACATTCATGCCAAAAACTTCATATATCACCTCTAAAATTTATTTCTCTCCCACAAATTATACATAATAATTTATTATTTCCCACCTGTTAGAATGGCTATTATACAAATGTGACAAAAGGTTCAGCCTTTAAAATGGAAAAACCTATCAATTTGTATGAACATATGGACCTGAAGGACATTATATTAAGTGAAATAAATCAGATGGGGACCATTATCATAAGGTCTTTTTTGTGTGATATCTGAGATAGTCTAACTCATGTAAACAGGAAGTAATGTGGTGGCTCTTGGAAGCCAGAGTAAGAAGGAAGTGGCAAGGGATTGGGGAAAGAGTATAAAATTTTAATAAGACAGGGTAATAAATTTTGGAGATCTACTTTGCAACATAATGACAGTGGTAGACAATACTATATGTGCATTCAAATTTTTTTTCAAACAGCTAGATAATATGTTAAGTGCTCATACCATACACAAATATTACCTACCAAAAAGAACTACTTTAATCATTTCTTTGAAGGTTATGTGTTTTCAAAGTATATCATCAGGAAGAGTTGGGCTGATAGGAGCAATATGTTTTGTCTGAGTAGGTGGCAGAAAAAGACAATGATAAAAGTAACAACCTATGATTCATTCAACATGATACTCTCTAGTTTTATCCAGAGAGAGGGAAATTTCATGGTTTCCTCTTATAGCTGAGTTATATTTCGCCACTAGTATTTGTATATATACAACAAATTATTTACCCCATAATTTGTCCTTGGACAGTTGGGTTGTTTCTAAATTTTGGCCTGCCTGAATAGTGCTGCAATGAACATGGGATATTAATGTTTTTTTTCATAGAATTTTGGGGCCCTTGGGATAGATAAGTGGCCTTGCTGGAAATTTAATTTTTAGTTTTTGAAGAGTATCCATATTATTTTCCAAAAAGTCTTTGTAAATACTAATTTGAAAGTTGATAGGGATTATAACTTAGGTTTATTTAAAGACAACAAAGTTTCTTGCCTTAGAGCTTCATAAAAATATCTAACTCCTATGAGAACTGATGTTAGCTTCATAAAACCTATTGGGAAGTCTATAGCACTGTATAGCTTCTATTAAATATGTATTTTCAGTCTGATTCAAAGATATGTTGGTTTGTGGTAGTTAGTGTTTGGGTCGTCCCTGTTTGAGGGTCTCAATTTCAGTCTTTAATCTTATACCTCATCACCCATGAGCAGGACACTCCTAGGACTAGCCTCCAAGTTCTGGCACTACTGCCACTCTTTCATCAATCCTATAATTTCAGCCTCTGCTTGAGCTCTCCCACTACTGTCTTGTTTGTTTGTTTGTTTTAAATCCAATACTTTTCCTATGTTGGTTGAAATGCATATTTTAAAGTATCTTCTTAACATTTTGAATCTGAACTTTTTATATCTTGGCAACAGGAGTAGTAATCACAGAGAGCGCCAATCTACCAAATATGGTTGATTCAGAAATCCAACATGCAACACCCATCCCGAACACTTGGGCTCAAGTTAACATTGAAGTTAGTGTCACAACTCTTATCAGTCCAGGAAACAACTATCAATTAATTTGCTAGAGTTGGCATGGGAAATGAAAATGTACTACATTCTTGTGACACTGAAAAAGAGCAATTGCTTTAAGACAGGCAATTCAGAAAAGATTCATGATCTCATCTCTGTAGATTCATAGGAATTTATAGGGAATTCCTGATTTCCAACCAGTTACTGGATTTCTTTAAATGAAAGAAATTTCTAAATAAGCAACAAAATAATAGTAGTGAAATGCTCTGCATGGAGGTATAAACAAACTGCTAGCTTCATGCCACAATTGTGCTGAGGAGGCAGTTTCTTCTGTTTTACCTAGGGAGAAGTCATTTGAAACATTTGGAAAACAAGAGGTCTTTCATTTTGCAATTTTTTTTATTTATTTAAACAACTTTATTATATACATGATTGTGTTTGGGTTTCAGTCATGTAAAGAACACCACCCATCACCAGTGCAACATTCCCATCACCAATGTCCCAAGTCTCCTTCCTCCCTACCCGACCCCCGCCTGTACTCTAAACAGGCTCTCCATTTCCCTCATACATTCTCATTATTAGGACAGTTCAAAATGTAGTTATTTCTCTAACTAAACTCATCACTCTTTGTGGTGAGCTTCCTGAGGTGAGCTGGAACTTCCAGCTCTTTTCTCTTTTGTGTCTGAAAATTATTATTGCAAGAATGTCTTTCATTTTTCTTAAAACCCATAGATGAGTGAGACAATTCTGCGTTTTTCTCTCTCTCTCTGACTTATTTCACTCAGCATAATAGATTCCGTGTACATCCATGTACAGAAAAATTTCATGACTTCATCTCTCCTGACAGCTGCATAATATTCCATTGTGTATATGTACCACACTTTCTTTAGCCATTCGTCTGTTGAAGGGCATCTTGGTTGTTTCCAGAGTCTTGCTATGGTAAATAGTGCTGCAATGAATATAGGTGTAAGGAAGGGGTTTTTGTATTGCATTTTTGTGTTCCTAGGGTATATTCCTAGGAGTGGTATAGCTGGATCGTATGGGAGCTCGATTTCCAGTTTTTGGAGGAATCTCCATATCGCTTTCCATAAAGGTTGAATTAGACGGCATTCCCACCAGCAGTGGATAAGAGTTCCTTTCTCTCCACATCCCCGCCAACACTGTTTGTTTTCATTCTTTGTGATGTGTGCCATTCTCTGTGGTGTGAGGTGGTATCTCATCGTTGTTTTGATTTGCATCTCCCTGATGATTAGTGATGTGGAGCATTTTTTCATGTGTCTTTTGGCCATTTGTATTTCTTCTTTGTCAAAGTGTCTGTTCATTTCTTCTCCCCATTTTTTGATGGGATTAGATGTTTTTTTCTTGTGAAGTTTTGTTAGTGCCTTGGCCTTTCTATACACCAATAGTAATAAAGATGAAATGGACATTAAGAAAACAACCCCATTCACAATAGTGCCACACAAACTCAAATATCTTGGAATCAACTTGACTAAAAATGTGAAGGACATATACAAAGAAAACTATAAAACTCTGCTCCAAGAAATAAGAGAGGACACATGGAAATGGAAACACATACCCTGCTCATGGATTGGCAGGATTAACATAATCAAAATGGCAATACTCCCCAAGGAATTATACAGTTTTAATGCCATCCCTCTAAATATACCCATGACATTCTTCAAAGAAGTGGATCGGGCACTTTTGAAATTCATTTGGAACAATAAACACCCTAGAATAGTTAAAGCAATCATTGGGGAAAAGAATATGGGAGGAATTACTTTCCCCAACTTTAAACTGTACTACAAAGCAATAGTTATCAAAACAGCATGGTATTGGAATAAGGACAGGCCCTCAGATCAGTGGAATAGGCTTAAATACTCAGAAAATGTTCCCCAGACATACAGTCACCTAATTTTTGATAAAGGAGCAGGAAATCCTAAATGGAGCAGGGAAAGCCTCTTCAACAAGTGGTGTTGGCACAATTGGATAGCCACTTGCAAAAAATTGAACTTAGACCCCCAGCTAACATCATGTACGAAGGTAAAATCCAAATGGATTAAAGACCTCGATATCAGACCCAAAACCATAAGATATATAGAACAACATATAGGCAAAACACTCCAGGACATTACAGGCATCTTCAAGGAGGAAACTGCACTCTCCAAGCAAGTGAAAGCAGAGATTAACAGATGGGAATATATTAAGCTGAGAAGCTTCTGCACCTCAAAGGAAATAGTGCCCAGGATACAAGAGCCACCCACTGAGTGGGAGAAACTATTCACCCAATACCCATCAGATAAGGGCTAATCTCCAAAATATACAAGGCACTGACAGAACTTCACAAGAAAAAAAATCTAATCCCATCATTTTGTAATTAAAAAAATTTTAATAGCTGGTATTTATATATTTACAGTTTAAATTAAGTTTAGGAATTTTTTATTTTTTATTTTTTGCTTTTTGGATCACATCCGGCAGCACTCGGGGTTACTCCAACACTTTACTTTCATTTATACATACTTACATATAAAATACACATATATCTATAACACATTACACATAGTATTCTATTTCTAGAATATGTGTATACATACATAAATGTGCAGTTGTTTATATTATTTTACCAAAATTTTCATCTTCAAAATATATCTAGTTTTAAAACATAAATTTAAAAAAGTATGGTTCAATTAAGAAATTACCTCTTCCTATGAATTTAAAGAATTCATGGCTTCCAGACGCCATTTTCAGGGAGGGACTTCAGAGCATAAAAACCGGCTAACTTTTGCAAAAGCTGGCTCCCTGTGTGTGACACCAGGCGGGGAAAATCCGCGAAAGTACACCGGCCCAGTGGGGCTCAGCTGTGAAAGACTGTGAGTGTGACCTGTCTATGTCTGTCTACTGTCCTCTTGCGTGAAACTCTTGCGAGTGGGGCAAAAAGAGCCTCCAGAAACCTCGCTCGCCCAGACGCCATTTTCAGGGAGGGACTTCAGAGCATAAAAACCGGCTAACCTTTGCAAAAGCTGGCTCCCTGTGTGTGACACCAGGCGGGGAAAATCCGCGAAAGTACACCGGCCCAGTGGGGCCCAGCTGTGAAAGACTGTGAGTGTGACCTGTCTATGTCTGTCTACTGTCCTCTTGCGTGAAACTCTTGCGAGTGGGGCAAAAAGAGCCTCCAGAAACCTCGCTCGCCCAGACGCCATTTTCAGGGAGGGACTTCAGAGCATAAAAACCGGCTAACCTTTGCAAAAGCTGGCTCCCTGTGTGTGACACCAGGCGGGGAAAATCCGCGAAAGTACACCGGCCCAGTGGGGCCCAGCTGTGAAAGACTGTGAGTGTGACCTGTCTATATCTGTCTACTGTCCTCTTGTGTGAAACTCTTGCGAGTGGGGCAAAAAGAGCCTCCAGAAACCTCGCTCGCCCAGACGCCATTTTCAGGGAGGGACTTCAGAGCATAAAAACTGGCTAACCTTTGCAAAAGCTGGCTCCCTGTGTGTGACACCAGGCGGGGAAAATCCGCGAAAGTACACCGGCCCAGTGGGGCCCAGCTGTGAAAGACTGTGAGTGTGACCTGTCTATATCTGTCTACTGTCCTCTTGTGTGAAACTCTTGCGAGTGGGGCAAAAAGAGCCTCCAGAAACCTCGCTCGCCCAGACGCCATTTTCAGGGAGGGACTTCAGAGCATAAAAACCGGCTAACCTTTGCAAAAGCTGGCTCCCTGTGTGTGACACCAGGCGGGGAAAATCCGCGAAAGTACACCGGCCCAGTGGGGCTCAGCTGTGAAAGACTGTGAGTGTGACCTGTCTATGTCTGTCTACTGTGCTCTTGCGTGAAACTCTTGCGAGTGGGGCAAAAAGAGCCTCCAGAAACCTCGCTCGCCCAGACGCCATTTTCAGGGAGGGACTTCAGAGCATAAAAACCGGCTAACCTTTGCAAAAGCTGGCTCCCTGTGTGTGACACCAGGCGGGGAAAATCCGCAAAAGTACACCGGCCCAGTGGGGCTCAGCTGTGAAAGACTGTGAGTGTGACCTGTCTATGTCTGTCTACTGTCCTCTTGCGTGAAACTCTTGCGAGTGGGGCAAAAAGAGCCTCCAGAAACCTCGCTCGCCCAGACGCCATTTTCAGGGAGGGACTTCAGAGCATAAAAACCGGCTAACCTTTGCAAAAGCTGGCTCCCTGTGTGTGACACCAGGCGGGGAAAATCCGCAAAAGTACACCGGCCCAGTGGGGCTCAGCTGTGAAAGACTGTGAGTGTGACCTGTCTATGTCTGTCTACTGTCCTCTTGCGTGAAACTCTTGCGAGTGGGGCAAAAAGAGCCTCCAGAAACCTCGCTCGCCCAGACGCCATTTTCAGGGAGGGACTTCAGAGCATAAAAACCGGCTAACCTTTGCAAAAGCTGGCTCCCTGTGTGTGACACCAGGCGGGGAAAATCCGCAAAAGTACACCGGCCCAGTGGGGCTCAGCTGTGAAAGACTGTGAGTGTGACCTGTCTATGTCTGTCTACTGTCCTCTTGCGTGAAACTCTTGCGAGTGGGGCAAAAAGAGGCTCAGAGGAGCACGGCCGCTCTGCTTCGCTACGCGGCCGTGCACTCTTTCTAAGGAAAGAACTCCATTGCAAAAAGAAGGAAAAATCACACTAAGAACGGCGCTATATCACAGAAGCAAACATTTCTCTCTGGACTGTCTTCTCTGTTGCATGCTCGGGCCTAAGATTTGACCCAGTGTGAGGCTTCATCCACGGAGGACTCCCCTCCCTTAGAGGCAAGTAAGCCCATCCAGAAAGGGAGGAGCCAGAGGAGTGTGCTGCCTACATCATATAGACAATGAATACCACCACAACACGTAGAAAAACCCACAATACAAGTGTGACAATGGGGAAACAACGCAGGCCAGCATCAGACATAGAGAATGAAGATGACAATTCTGAGGACCAGATAATGACTGAACAACTAATCAACCTCTCAGATAAGGACTTTAGACTAGCAATATGGAAGGTGCTCAAAAGACTCCAAGAAACCATTGATCGAGTTGAACAGAACACTAATAAGAACCAAGAAAATATGAAGGCAGAAATGACAAAACTCCAAACTGAAATAACATGTCAACTAACAGGACTGAAAAAGTCAGTAAACGAAGTGAATGACAAAATGGATAAGCTCTGGGACAGGGTATCAGAAGCTGAGAATAGACTTGGTGCTGTGGAAGATGAGATACATAACAATTCCATACAGCAGGAGAGATTGGACAAAAAACTTAAAGCAAATGAGCAGACAATGGAAAAATTAGTCAAAGAATGGGAACAGACGAAAATAGAAGTCTATGATAAGATCAACAGAAACAACTTAAGAATCATTGGAGTCCCAGAGACCCAGGAAGAAAATTTCCAGGAAGAATCAATGGTCAAGAACATCATTAAAGAGAAACTTCCAGAGCTAAAGAATATATGTGATCAAATCCTGCATGCCCGAAGAGTACCAACCAAAAGAGACCCCAGAAAAACCACCCCAAGACACATCCTAGTCACAATGACAAATCCCACAGATAGAGACAGAATTCTGAAAACAGCAAGATCAAAAGGGGAAATCATGTTCAAGCAAGCTTCCCTGAGATTTACAGCAGACCTGTCACCAGAAACGCTCAATGCCAGAAAGCAGTGGTGGGATATTGTGACAAGACTGAATGAAATGAATGCTTCACCCAGAATACTATACCCAGCAAAACTCACTTTCCGGTTTGATGGAAGAATACATGGTTTCACAGACAAAAAACAGCTCAGAAACTTCACAGACACAAAACCAGTCTTAAGAGAAAAACTGAAAGACCTAATCTAAGACAAGACTACCCAAAAGACACACCAAATTTTGAAATAAAGATGGCGTTAAATCCCAGGACAATTCTTTCTCTCAACGTCAAGGGACTAAATGCACCAGTTAAGAGACACAGAGTGGCTAAATGGATCAAAAAACTCAATCCAACCTTCTGCTGCCTACAAGAAACGCACCTGAATAGTCAGAACAAACATAGACTCAAAATAAAAGGCTGGAGAAAAGTTATCCAAGCAAACAACACCCATAAAAAAGCTGGAGTGGCCATACTAATATCAGATAATGCAAACTTTATACTCAGGAAGGTTGTAAGGGACAAAGACGGACATTTTATATTAATCAAAAGGTACGTAGAGCAGGAAGAATTCACTCTCCTAAACATATATGCACCGAATGAGGGGCCAGCAAAATATTTAATACAACTGTTGACAAATCTGAAAAATAATATCAACAACAACACAATAATTGTGGGGGACCTTAACACGGCTTTGTCAACACTGGACAGGTCAACCAGACTGAAACCCAACAAGAATATACTAGACCTGAGGAGAGAAATGGAAGAAAGAGGCCTAGTGGATATATATAGGACACTCCATCCCCAGAAACCTGGATACACATTCTTCTCCAATGCACATGGGACATTCTCCAGGATAGACTACATGCTGGCACATAAAACATACCTCCATAAGATCAAGAGGATAGAAATTTTGCAGACTACCTTCGCTGACCACAAGGCTCTGAAATTATTTGTGAACTCCAAAGGGACTCAGAAGAAACACTTTAACACCTGGAAGTTAAACAGCCTCATGCTCAATAACCAGTGGGTCCGAGATGAAATCAAGGAGGAAATAAAAAGGTTCCTGGAAACAAATGACAATAAAGACACAAACTCTCAGAACTTATGGGACACAGCAAAAGCAGTACTGAGAGGAAAATTTATAGCTTTGCAAGCACACATCAGGAAGGAAGAAGGAGCTTACCTGAGTAGCTTAATGACACAGCTAATAGAACTAGAAAATGCTCAACAAAAGGACCCAAGAATAGGAAGACAGAAGGAAATAACAAAGCTGAGAGCAGAAATCAACGAAGTGGAAACTCAAAAAACAATCCGAAAGATCAACGAAAGCAGAAGTTGGTTCTTTGAAAAAATAAACAAGATTGATAGACCACTGGCAAACCTAACAAAGAAAGAGAGAGAGAGAAACTTGATAACTCGTATCAGGAATGAAAAAGGAGAGATCACTACTGATATGACAGAGATTCAAAGGGTAATCAGAAACTACTTTGAAAAACTCTACGCCACTAAAAATGAGAACCTGGAAGAAATGGATAAATTCTTGGACTCTTATAATCTTCCACGGTTGAAGGAAGAGGATGTAGCATATCTAAACACCCCCATCACCATTGATGAAATTAAAACAGTAATCAAATGTCTGCCGAAAAACAAAAGCCCAGGTCCAGATGGATTCACTAATGAATTCTATCAAACTTTCCAAGAGGAACTACTGCCAATCTTGGCAAGACTCTTTCATGAAATTGAACAAACAGAAACACTTCCAAATAGCTTTTATGAAGCCAACATCACCTTGATACCTAAACCAGACAGAGACGCTACCAAAAAAGAAAATTACAGACCAATATCACTGATGAATGCAGATGCAAAGATCCTCAACAAAATCCTGGCAAATAGGATTCAATGCCTCGTTAAGAAGATCATCCACTACGATCAAGTAGGTTTCATCCCAGGAATGCAAGGCTGGTTTAACATCCGTAAATCTATCAACATAATACACAACATCAATAACAAGAAAAATAAAAACCACATGATCATATCAATAGATGCAGAGAAAGCATTTGATAAGGTCCAACACCCATTCTTGATCAAAACTCTCAGCAAGATGGGAATGGAGGGAACCTTTCTCAATATAGTGAAGGCCATCTACCACAAGCCAGTGGCAAATATTATCCTCAATGGAGAAAAACTGAAAGTCTTCCCTCTAAATTCTGGCACAAGACAAGGCTGTCCTCTCTCACCACTCCTATTCAACATAGCACTGGAAGTACTTGCTATAGCGATTAGGCAAGAAAAGGATATCAAGGGAATCCAGATAGGAAAGGAAGAAGTCAAGCTCTCACTGTTAGCAGATGACATGATACTCTACTTAGAAAACCCTAAAGACTCTATCAAAAAGCTTCTAGAAACAATAGACTCATATAGCAAGGTGGCAGGCTACAAAATTAACACACAAAAATCAATGGCCTTTCTATATACCAATAGTAATAAGGATGAAATGGACATTAAGAAAACAACCCCATTCACAATAGTACCACACAAACTCAAATATCTTGGAATCACCTTGACTAAATATGTGAAGGACCTATACAAAGAAAACTATAAAACTCTGCTCCAAGAAATAAGAGAGGACACACGGAAATGGAAACACATACCCTGCTCATGGATTGGCAGGATTAACATCATCAAAATGTCAATACTCCCCAAGGCATTATACAGATTTAATGCCATCCCTCTAAAGATACCCATGACATTCTTCAAAGAAGTGGATCAGACACTTTTGAAATTCATTTGGAACAATAAACACCCTCGAATAGCTAAAGCAATCATTGGGAAAAAGAATATGGGAGGAATTACTTTTCCCAACTTTAAACTGTACTACAAAGCAACAATTATCAAAACAGCATGGTATTGGAATAAGGATAGGTCCTCAGATCAGTGGAATAGGCTTGAATACTCAGAAAATGTTCCCCAGAGATACAACCATCTAATTTTTGATAAAGGAGCAGGAAATCCTAAATGGAGCAGGGAAAGCCTCTTCAACAAGTGGTGTTGGCACAATTGGATAGCCACTTGCAAAAAATTAAACTTAGACCCCCAGCTAACATCATGTACAAAGGTAAAATCCAAATGGATTAAAGACCTCGATATCAGCCCCAAAACCATAAGATATATAGAACAGCACATAGGCAAAACACTACAGGACATTACAGGCATCTTCAAGGAGGAAACTGCACTCTCCAAGCAAGTGAAAGCAGAGATTAACAGATGGGAATATATTAAGCTGAGAAGCTTCTGCACCTCAAAGGAAATAGTGCCCAGGATACAAGAGCCACCCACTGAGTGGGAGAAACTATTCACCCAATACCCATCAGATAAGGGGCTAATCTCCAAAATATACAAGGCACTGACAGAACTTTACAAGAAAAAAACATCTAACCCCATCAAAAAATGGGGAGAAGAAATGAACAGACACTTTGACAAAGAAGAAATACGCATGGCCAAAAGACACATGAAAAAATGTTCCACATCACTAATCATCAGGGAGATGCAAATCAAAACAACGATGAGATACCACCTCACACCCCAGAGAATGGCACACATCACAAAGAATGAGAATAAACAGTGTTGGCGGGGATGTGGAGAGAAAGGAACTCTTATCCACTGCTGGTGGGAATGCTGTCTAGTTCAACCTTTATGGAAAGCGATATGGAGATTCCTCCAAAAACTGGAAATCGAGCTCCCATACGATCCAGCTATACCACTCCTAGGAATATACCCTAGGAACACAAAAATACAATACAAAAACCCCTTCCTTACACCTATATTCATTGCAGCTCTATTTACCATAGCAAGACTCTGGAAACAACCAAGATGCCCTTCAACAGACGAATGGCTAAAGAAAGTGTGGTACATATACACAATGGAATATTATGCAGCTGTCAGGAGAGATGAAGTCATGAAATTTTCCTATACATGGATGTACATGGAATCTATTATGCTGAGTGAAATAAGTCAGAGAGAGAGAGAAAAACGCAGAATGGTCTCACTCATCTATGGGTTTTAAGAAAAATGAAAGACACCCTTGTAATAATAATTTTCAGACACAAAAGAGAAAAGAGCTGTAAGTTCCAGCTCACCTCAGGAAGCTCACCACAAAGAGTGATGAGTTTAGTTAGAGAAATAACTACATTTTGAAATGTCCTAATATTGAGAATGTATGAGGGAAATGTAGAGCCTGTTTAGGGTACAGGCGGGGGTTGGGGGGGGAGGAGGGATATTTGGGACTTGGGTGATGGGAATGTTGCACTGGTGATGGGTGGTGTTCCTTTTATGACTGAAACCCAAACACAATCATGTATGTAATCAAGGTGTTTAAATAAAAAAAAATTAAAAAAAAAAAAAGAATTCATGGCTTCAATGGATGGAAAGAGTTTTGTGTTATATAAAGACAAAAAATGCCATTAAGAAAGATAGTTAACATAGTGTCTAAAATGAAAAAAAAAGACAGAGAGAGAGAAAAAAATTATCTGCCTTAGAGGAAAGCAGGGGAAGAACAGGAATAAGGATGGGAGGGAAGAGGGAAAATGGGGACCTTTGTGATAGGAAATGTGCACTGGTGAAGGGATGGAGTTGAACATTGTATGACTGAACTCAATCATGAACAACTTTGTAACTATCTCAAGGTGATTCAATTAAAAATGATTTTTAAAAAAGGGAGAGGGTTAAGTACATGTTTGATTGATTTTTGAGGTGCCATGGATCAAAACTAGATCACACATATGGCATACACTTTAAAATTAAGCCATATCCACAGCCTTTAAACTTAGTCTCTCTAATTCTAAATTTGGCTTGGACACTGATTTGTGTCTAAGAAAGAAAGAAATCTATATTGTCATCTCAATCACCTAGATCAGGTGTCGGCAACCTGCGGCTCCGGAGCCGCATGCGGCTCTTTTGAAGGCTTGCCGCGGCTCCGGAGCCGATGTCAGAAAAAAAAAATACTGCTTTAATCTCAGCTCCGCTTCTCTCCGCTATATCTATAGCAGTGAGGCGGAGCTGAGGAGCGGAGCCAATGGAGGCAGCCGTACCTGGTGACGTATATAGCATTAAGGTAAGAAACAATATATGCAGTGTTATATTTGTTTTAAATGTTGCAATGGTTTTGCGGCTCCCAGTTTCCTTCGGAAACGGGTCCAAGTGGCTCTTTATGTCTGAAAGGTTGCAGACCCCTGACCTAGATTATACACAAATTTTTGTTGTTCTAGTTTTGTCCTTTTTTATAGATATGGTAGCATTCTACATAGATATGTATGTAAACACTATATATAGTTGTTTACAATTTTTCTCAGCAATATTTCATAGAAACCCACTCAATTGAACTGGTGTAACTCCATTTAATTCTAATTAATTCTCCTCCAAACCCTAAGTAATTAAATACATCATAAAATTTTCTATTTTTCTCATGGTTAAATGTAGGTTTCACATTATTCCAATAAATAACAATTTTGCACTATTTTTAAATATAATTTTTATTTTGATCATAGTGTCTTACATATTGTTGACAATAATATTTTAGGTAAATATTTACATAAAATCAAGGGGGATTTCAATCACCAAATTGTCCTCCCTACACCTCCGTTTTTGTCCTACCTCCCATATCCTCTTCCCTCACCCCCAGGGCTGCTTGAATATGTGGTCCCCTATGTACCTATCCTACTACATAGTAATCTTGCATCTATT
Source organism: Suncus etruscus (assembly GCF_024139225.1). Taxonomy (NCBI): domain Eukaryota; kingdom Metazoa; phylum Chordata; class Mammalia; order Eulipotyphla; family Soricidae; genus Suncus; species Suncus etruscus. The sequence goes on from NC_064850.1 coordinate 143,181,397, forward strand.
TGGTCTTGGTGCCTCCCTTACAATTTTACACTATTTTTAATTCTTTATTAACAACTTATGCTACTACAGTGTACAGAGTGAAATTTCACACACTTGATAATTTAAGGTTTTCTAGTATAGTTTGTTAGTATAGTTTTCTTGGCATCTATACTAGTTTAGTTTAACTCAACCATTATAGGATTAATTATTATCTTAGTTTTCATCTTCTTTTTCACTTCTCTGTAGTGACTAAGCATGGCACTCACTTCAGAAATATTACATATTTTTCAATGCTCCTGTTAATGACAGAAATAAGAGTCATTTAAAATGTTTTGGAATACTACCTGAAAGAATTTATTCCAATTTACAATGTATACTCGTGCTGACTGATAAGTCACTTTTTGCTCTTGTGTAAGACAAAGTACTAGGTCATGGATAGGGAGGAATATTTTTTGTTTGTTTGTTTTTGGGTCACACCCAGCGGCCCATGGTGGTTACTTCTGCCTCTATGCACGATTATTCCTGGCAAGCAAGGGGGACCATATAGGATGCTGCGGAGCTAACCCAGACATCTGTGTGTAAGGCAAATACCCTACCCACTGTGTGTGCTCCAGACTTATCCACTGTGCTCCAGAACCCAAGAAGGAATAATTTCTAAAGAAAATCAAAACATAAAGGAAAGCAATTTCCAGAGCAATATAACAAAACTCTGGTAGCAGAGTGATTTTCTAATAATAAAATATTATGGTAATTAATTGGGGAATTAATTAAAGAGATTTAAATGGAGTTATATTAGTTCAATTGGGTGGATTTTCATGAAATATTGGTGAGACAATTTGTAAGCAACTATATATATTATTATGTAGAATGCTACATATATATAAAAAGGAAAGTAAAAATAAAATATAAATATATAAAAAGAAAATTTAAAACAGGAAGAGACTAAAGTTTAAATAAAGAAAATAGAAAAAAAAACAACCCTGTGTAGAGTACAGGAAGGGGTGAGGTGGGGAGGAGGGAGAATTGGGACATTGGTGATGGGAATGCTACACTGATGATGAAGGGGGGGTGTTCTTTATATGACAGAAACCCAACCACAATCATGTTTGTAATCAAGATGTTAAAATATTTAAAAAAAAGAAACTAGAAAAAGTACAATAGCGAGCAATTCACATTTGTGAATTCACATTTTTCACATTTGTGAAAAACTATTATATCTCCAGTGAAGTTGTGAATACAATAGTAGAGGATTGAGTAAGCTCTTTTTGTTGCTGTTCATTCCGTTAAATTGATGTGTTCCTATAGGGATAACAGCATTAAAAAAAAATGAAGTTGTCCAGAAATTCAAAGCACAATTACTAATACTGCAAATGTTAGGGGCATGTACTCAGCTGCCAGTTCTCCCAGAAAAAAAAAAAAAAAGAAGATATGGGGGTAGAGTGGCCAAATTTGCTCCAGAAAGCACTGGTTATACAGTTCCCAAACAGACGTACTTGAAGTTTGGTCAGATTGGTGTTTCTGAAGAAATCGTAGAGGGGACACAGGACCATTGGGAAAAGAGTGATTCTGAGATATGGAGGAATCAGGCATGGCTTTGGCAGGACTTTGGCAGCTTGGTCCATCTCTTCTCCTAAGATGGCTAACTTTCTGCTATATGGGCTGGTGTTCCTTGATCTATCACAGCTCTACATGTTGTTCAAGAAAAGAGTGAGTCTATCGGGCCCGGAGAGATAGCACAGCAGCGTTTGCCTTGCAAGCAGCCAATCCAGGACCAAAGGTGGTTGGTTCGAATCCCGGTGTCCCATATGGTCCCCCGTGCCTGCCAGGAGCTATTTCTGAGCAGACAACCAGGAGTAACCCCTGAACACTGCCGGGTGTGACAAAAAAAAAAAAAAAAAAAAAAACCAAAAAAAAAGAGTGAGTCTATGGAGCTGCCATTGTTTGAACATAGTGACTGCATTTGTGGGCATGGTTATGGCTGCCTGGCTTCCTTGAGGAAGGAGGATTTGAGGGAAGGGTGCTCACACTCACTCCAAAAATCCCTGGTGATATCAGCACCAAGTTTATTCCTGAAGTTTGATTATATTGATGTCCCTGAAGGGAACTTATAGAAGAATGATATGATGGGATCATTGGGAAAACTGGTGTCCCCAAAGAGAACCGTAGAGGGGTAATGAAGTGGGACCATAGGGAAAACAGTGATTCTGGGTGATGGAAGCAGCAGGCATAGCTTTGGCAGAGTGGAAGCTTGATCTGCCCTCTCCTCCCAACTTTGGCCAACTATCTACTATATAAGTCACAGTTCCCATAATATTTCATGGCTGTTTACATCTTGTTTGAGAAAAGAGTGATCTATGACTCCTATCTTTCACAACCTGGTTTACATCTTCTTCAAGAAAATAGTGATCTGTGAATCCATCTTTGGTATTTTAAATAAAGCTATTTTAATTGTGAATTTAAAACTATTGACTGCAAGGGAAAATATCTAACTGGTAAATGTGGTTCTCTATGAGCATTGTTCTCCTTTTTCTTGCCTATTTTTGTCATTAGATTGATTTTCTGAAATATTTTTTCCAGTCAAATGTGCCAAGAGAGCACCAATATCATGTCTGGACGTACTTCATATGAATTGTCTGCATGTGATGAAGCCCACTAACACTACTTCCATATTCATGGCTTGATATGGCTGTCAAGATGTGAAGGTCATCCATATAAAGTTGGGAACTATAGCTAGAGTTACTCTTCTCCAGACTCTTTTTTTTTCCTTCATGGCACACAGCTATCCATCTTCCCAGAATGCACCACAGGTAAGTGTGGAGTTGTGACCAAAGCCAAGATAATGGAATCTGAGCAGAAATATCATGTTCCAGTCCAGAAAAATCTACAATTGCTTCTCTCAGCACAATGCTGCAGCGTTTTTTTCACTTCTGTGAGAATTATGTAACTGAGCTTAATGTCTAGGATGCTTCATGTTGACAGAGCCTGAGTCTAGAAGAATTTGTCACCATCAGTTCTTGTAGGACTTGCTGTAAGACAAGACATTTGGTTCCATTTGCACTAAGTTTCTGAGATGTGGGCTTTTTCTGAAAAGGCAATGAAAAAAGCAAAAGAACACAGAGGTGGAATGATGACAATTTCCATTTCAAAAGAACAATAAAAGTCAACTTTGAATAATTGATTTTCTACAGATAGTCCACATTAGTGGTGTTTATATAAGGGTAGTTTCCTTCACAGTCTTTAGCAACTCACGAATCATGGTTTTATCCTCACTCAGAGACAGCTAAGAGGACAAACAGAATGAATGTGCTATGGGAGTGAACTGAAAAGATTGTACTCTTCTTTCAGCTAGCAGGGCCAGCTCCCACAGGCCTGCATGCTCCTGCCTCAACCTTTCTCTTCACCACAAATGCTTCTGGGAACAGACCTAATAGAGTCCCCAAGTGTGAGGAGGTTATCCCCACTCTTTAATTCACCCATACTCAGGTAGGACTAGACTCCCCATCTTTCTCAGACAAGTCTCCCCATTTTTCTATCATCCACTCATTAACAAAGTAGAACAGCCTGTGTGACTATGGTACAGATGTAGCCACGTGGCAGTCAAAAAAGACTTGGGCCCCAAGCTCAAAGAGATAAACTATTGACACTCTAACCAAGCCCCTAAATCTCCCTTGCACTGTTTTTTTCATCTGTGAAACAGACGTCAAGAAGATTATGAACCATTTACCTCACAAAGCTGTTGTGAAGGGCAAAGTGAGATCACAGGCTTAAATAAGATGCAAGGTATTGTATTTATTTCTAGAACTGGCACAAATACAAAACTTACTAACTTCCCAGCATCAAGAAAGTTGTTTTAAATATTATTTAATATAAACTTTTATCCCAAGGGTTTTGAAAAACCTGGAACCATGTTTTAAGCAGTTACAAATCCCTATACCCATGTGGATATCTACCACTCCAGTGTGTCAGAATACTCAACAGTGACTATGCTCATGTGTCTTCTGCAAAGTATTTCCTGTTCTTATTTAATGTTCAGGAAAGTTCATACACGTAGAGAGGATTTTCAATATTAGAATGGCACATCCTCCCTGTGGATCATCTTGTTTCTGTTACATGTCATTCTTTTCTGTCATGTTCATTGCCTTTACTTTAACACAATGTCCCCAAATCACCAACGTCACAGATAGGCAGGATTTGCAAGGATGCTTGCAAGGGAATGCAGGAAGTTCAAATTTGACTGTGTTATTAAGTGCATTTAAAAGGAACACCAGTTCATGGTCACATTCAGTACAGCTGCTTGATGTATTAACTTGCCTTCAGGAGTCCAAAACTTCATGCACAGCCACTTCCTGTTTCCACATTTTGAAGGAACTAGGCAGGCCTCTCTATAAATGTACAACCAGTAGAGGAGGTAAAGCTGACTGATGAACTCTCTGTCTTATTTAAATAAGGAACAAGACAATCCTTCATCCAACCTTCTGCAAAACTCTGACAAGCAGACAAAAAGACATATAAGTTTGGCACAGGATGGCTAAGATGTAGGAATGGAGGTCAGTTCATACAGGATCTGTCCCAGGACAATTCTTTCACAAAGGTTTTCATCAAGAGATGCACGGTTCTCTGCCCAGGAATTTTGAAAGGCACTTACATTGATACCTAAACATGGTGCTATTGCATGATGCTTATGAAAAAGAAGAACTTGCAAATTTCACGGAAGCCATGGTGGCTGGGGGGGAGCAACAGACAAGTGAACTGATTGAGATTACAGTCTCACCTTGTTTTGGTTTCAAAGGGATGTGATTGAACCAGTATTCAGCTATTTTTAAAGGCAGGATCCTACAAATGGTTAAGGGAAAAATTTTTGAAGGGTGTGCACCAAGGTTCAATCCTTAATTCTCATGATGACTAACACATTGATGCCAATACTAAAATTTGCATTGATTAAGACAAGTGTGACCCACACTGAAGTCAATGCAGTGAGCAAGTGGGTATTAAGTTCTGTGCCTCTGTTTTCTCATCTGTTAGATCAGCATTATTTGAAACTGTTTCTTGATTATGACAAGAGAATAGAGGAGCAAGAGGGGAGAGTCTAAGTCAGGGGTCTCAAACTCGCGGCCCACGGGCCATTTGCGACTCTCCGTACAACATTTTGTGGCCCTGCCCTAGAGGAATCTTTTTCTGTTTTGTTTTGTTTTAGTTGTTTGGGTCACACCCCCCAATGTTCAAGGCTTACTACTGACTTTGCACTCAAGGATCACCCCGACTTTGCCTCCTGCGGCCCCCAGGTAAATTGAGTTTGAGACCCCTGGTCTAAGGGAAGCAGCAGTTCTCGGGCTAAATAAAGGGATTTGGCTCATTTAACTCAATTCAGTTCACCTTGACATTTGCTAAGCGTTTACTCACTGGACTCTGCCAGATGGGAGAAACTAGAATGAACTGTACATGATTCCAGACTCAGTTTCAATCATTATACTAAATCTTAGGCTAGTCAGAATGGCTTATCCCTGCCATGCCCATTCTGCTTCTGAGCTTTTTTCAAAGCTGGCATCCCTTTAATCTCCCTCCATCCAGACCTCACCTAAATTTCAAAAGCAATTTTCAGTCCCCAATCTCCAGAAGATTCCTAGTCACTCCCTCTCCCAAACCCTGACCTCTCTTTGCTCAGGGTTATAACCATAACTACAATCACTAGATACATTTAAGAAAAATGGCAGGTTATTAGAGAAAAATTTTACTTTTACTTCTTGATACTATTCCAAGGGTCTACATTCTACACACAGAGACACACAAACACACACATATGCATACCAACAACAACAATAACATCACCATCACCAAAGTACAATTTGAGAGTACAGATGTACAGACTCAGGAGTAGATATGAGCTCAAACACCAGCTCTGCCATTACATAATCTCAACAAATATGGTAAGTTCCTCTAGTGCCCCACTTCACTTTGGGGATGAGATTATTATGTATCTTCAGGGACACTTGTAAAGAGGAAAGGCTCACTTCATACCGAGTGCCCAGCTTCATACCATCTCTGTGCAGTCTAGAAAAATACACTGACTATTGTTTCACTTCTTAATTGACTTTGCCACCATTTCCACCTGTAGATAGTCAGCAAGAGAATGTAGGAACTCATTTTTGTTTGTTTGGGGAAGCCATGCCCAGATGTGCTCAGGGTTTAGTCCTTTATGCTCAGTGATCAATCCTGGCAGGTGTGGGGTGCCATATGAATCAGCTACATGTAAGACAAATTCCTTACCTGCTGCCTATCTCTCAGTACCCAGAGTTCATTTCTAAATTCATTTTGTGGTCTTGCTGAATGGCCCTTAACAAATGCCATCTCTCTGATTTCATTTCCACATCTATAAAATTGGGGCAGCAAGGGCCCAGCTCACCAAAGGCTAGTAGGATTAAATAAGGTGATACAGACACTAGACACATGGCTTGGCTCTGGAGTTTAAAAAAAGTTAGTTATTATTATTATTATCAAACTCATCATCACTATTATAATTATTAAAATTGCTCATGAAACAGAACGAGATGAACATCCCTCCATAGAAAGTACTTGGAGCAATCTTTGTGTGCTAAGAAAAAAAATCCTCATTTTCCTTTTATTTCTTACCTCACAGAATCTCTGACATTATCCAGTTTTAATGATTTGCTTGATGCCCCAAACTTCTGCTGTGTGGACAAGTTATTCCATGAAGCACAGATTCCATGTGCTAGATGTGTTTGATCGCTTAGCTTTTGGACTAAGGCAACATCAAGAGGAAAAGACACTGTGATGTGTCTGTAATGATATCATGGTTTCTTTCTAAACCTAACAGAGCAGGAAAGATAATAGAATGTTTAATGTAGGCTTGTTGTGTAGCTGTCAGAATAGAGGATTCCAGGTCATAAACCCAACACCATTTACTCAATGCCTTTGAAGAAAAGCAACTCTTAAACATAAAGCGGGAAGAATCCTAGGGATAAATTTATCACTTTGATCAGCCTATTAGTCTAAAATGGCCTAATCCTTCCCTGCACTATTTACTCAGCACATTATGTATATCTTGGTTAACCCTCACCAGTGTTGCTGGTCTCCTGTTAGGCCATCATGTCCTTTCTGGGTTGTTCTTACATAGAACACAAAAGATTCAGGATGACCTTCTGCAGAGGACAAAGAGTTCATCACATGTGTGTTGGTTCCAGCCCTTTCTCCATATTTTCATTTCCAGTAAATACCAAGTCCTTCCATCTCTCATCAACTGTGTGTAGGGAGGGATGAACAAGATGTTCTGACATGAATTAGTTTCAAATTTTCTATGAGGGAAGCAAGTTGAGCGTTTTAGCCTGAGAAGGGGTGGGTATTTTATTCTGGTCATGCTTAAGGAACTTGGAAAAGAGAATCCGAAAATGAGGAGGGAAAGTGAAGGCAGAGATAACTTGGCAATAGAACAAAAGAGAACCAACAAAAACAACACAACCTGAAGGGGGTAATCAGGGAGGCTAGTGGAGAGAAGGGGCATGGAATTGACAACTTGGCCAGAAATCTGGACACTCTAAGACAATTTAGTGCTGGGTCATGCCCTGCACCAAATTTATGGCCGCTTTCCTTGCTAGCTTGCTTCATGTTTAAAGTCAAAACTGCCTGCCATAGGCTTCAAGGGACCCGAGCTTTAGCTTTGGTTTCAAAGCACACAATCCTAAAAGTCTCCACTGGCTTTGAGACTTTTGATCACAGAAGAGAGAAAAAAGGTCTCCTGGCCCCCACCCCAGTAATGAGAAAGAAAGAGACAGAGACAGGGTGGAGGAGGGAGAGAGAGGAGGAGGGAGAGAGAAGGGAGGGGAGAGAGAGAGAGAGAGAGAGAGAGAGAGAGAGAGAGAGAGAGAGAGAGAGAGAGAGAGAGAGAGAGAGGAGAAACGCAGAAATCAGTTTGCAAAAGTAGTGGTGAAGGGGTGAAGGAATAATAATAATAGTGGGCTCCAGGGCTAGGTGATGGCAGCACTCAGAAGTGAGAGTGATGCTCAGAAGCCAGCGGTGGAGAGGCATTGCCAGGCTTGGCAGAACTGGGGCTCCACCTCCTCCCTGGAGGTTAGAGTGCACCGCTTGTATGAAACCACCTTTTGCTAGTTCCAGGTGAGCATGCAAGATTTGCCACGAGAGCCTGCCCTCGGGGCGCAAAGGAGGCGCGTTTAGGATCCAGCACCGACACCACCCTCCCTCGGCCTCTCCCAGGAGGAGCGGCGCGATCGCAGGGCTTCGGCTCCCACCCCGGGCGACCGTGGTTCTCTACGGCGAAATGCGCAAGGCACCACGCGTGCTTTGGCGGGGGCGAAGGGTGTTTATCCAGACATACCAAGCTCATGGACCCGGCCCAACATTCCGCGCACAGCTCGGAGAAGAGGAGGTGGGGGCGTGGCCGGGCCGCCCCCAAACCCCCACCCCACCCCGCCTGCCTGCCTGCCTGCGCCGCAACCTGGACTTGACCCCCGCGAGCCTGGCGCGGCGCGGCCGGGGCCAGCCCCGCCGGAGCCGGGCGCTGAGACGGGCCGGCCCGCCCGGGCGGGCGTCACCGCGCGCGCCTTGCAGACTCCCGGCCGCGCCCCGCAGCGCGCTCAGGGCGCCCGGACACGGCCACGGGGACAGAGCCGGCCGGCGCGGAGTGCATACAGTTCGACTAGGTGGACCTGGGTTCTGATAAAGAAGGGGTGGAGTGGGAAAGGAGCCGGTGCGCCCTGATAGCGTGGAGCCCGGAGCAGAGACCTGGAGGCCAGCAACCCCCTGGCGCAAAACCCTCTGAAGTCCCAGGCTTCGAAATTCGGGATGCTGAGTTCGTTTCTCCAGCTCCCGGACTAAAATCAGGACGTAGAGCCGAGCAGAGAGAGATCTTCCCGGGATCCCCAGCAACAGTAACTTTGGTGCTCCTAAACCTAATTTGTCTCCCTGGGCTCCAGGTTCCAGGCAAAGGGAAAATTTACTCTAGTATTAGTCTCCATACTTAATAATTCTTAGCTAAAGTACACCTCTAAAGAAGGGAATAAAGCAGTTTAAAAATGAGCCTAAATACTAGAAACCAGTGCATTTTCACTTTAGAAATTATGTATTTAGTAACAATGGTAATTTATTAGAATCAGTGCTGGGGAAAAATCTGTCTGAGTCATTTGTTTTATGGAGGAAACAAATCCATAAATCTTCTAGTCCATAAGAAATAATACTCGTCATATCCAAAATAGGCAGGTCTTTCGAACAAGACCTTCTTTCTAATCTTTGTTCTTAAATGCCTCAAACCAGGGGGTTTCTTTTCCCGAAGTTCATATTATTCCTAAACAAAGGCAAAAAGGAAAAGTCCTATTTTGAACCCAAGATCTGGGTAAGGGTATTTAATTTTTATTGGGGTGGTGTTAATCTGAAATTAAATGATTTCTCAGCTTCTAAAATCAGTTGAGAAATGAGATGTTACACAAATGTACAGTATAATACTGTATGTTTCTCAGGATGGGACAAAAAGTATCTAATCTTAGTCATACCATTAGCTTTTCTCCATGTGGATGGTTCAGAAGTAGGTCGACCCTTCCCCCACTTACCAACTCTCAGTAACTTCTACAAGAAGAATAATGCCTATTTTTTTATTGTTGTTGTTGAAGAGTGCACACCTTCCAGTGCTCAGGGATTACTCCTGAGCTCTGTGCTCAGGGATCATTGCTGGCAGGACTCCGAAGGTCATATGTAGGGCTGTGGGTCAAACCCCAGTCTTCTATGTGTAAGGCAGGCACCATACCCACTGTACTATTTCTCTGGCCCAAGAACAATATTCTGAAGCTTTAAAACAAGTAGAAAGTTATTGCCAAAACAAGGTCAAAAAGTGTCCAGGGATCAGGGATAATGACATTTTCATTCCAGGTGTCAAAGCTCATTCCAGTGAATAACCAATTCATATCTTCCAAAACGAACGCAAGAAGTCTTCTTCAGGGTTCATGCCCCCCTCCTCTCTAAGCCTCCATTTAGTTCACCTACCCCCATAAAAGATTTCTCTCCAATCAGCAGCCCATTCACTAACATTGCTGACCTGACGGGCAGGAAACAAAAAAGTGATTTCTCCCCATCCCCTGCCCCCACCCTCCTTCCAGGGACAGCCATGACAGCAGAGTGAGCTGCACTGACCTTGTGATCCACTCACTCACAGAGAAGGACACAGTGTGCAGTCACTAAGGCCTTGGTCTCATTTGTCCATGTCACCATCACGAAGGCAGCTGGGAGGACAGAGAGGACATGGGGGGTCTACTGGAAGGAAGTGGAAAGAATATTTATGAGGACAGAGAGGCAAGGTTCTACAGCTGCGTAGGTGGCAATGAATCTTGGAAGTTGTGTTTCCTTGAATAAATGGTTTTAAGTTAAAGATGGATCTGATGTGCACGAAACTCAAAACACCTCTTCTCTTGCTTATTCCCTTGTCTTCTGCCCACAGTTCATGGAGCTTATAACGGCTATGGCAAATGGATAAGAACTTTGGCTAATGAGTAAATTATTTCTATGCTTAAAACAAACTAGAACTGCATGCAAGTTGCTGAGGTAAGGCAGTCCTACTCATGGTGGTTCAATCCAGGGTCCTTTTAGTTTGAGAGGACTTGCCTACCAGATTCATTCCTAGCTTTTGAGCAAGACCCTTGTCTAGTCAGCCAGAAACAGGAGAGGTTACCAGCTTTGGGCTGGAAAGGATGTCATGACAGTAAGGAGTGGAATGGAAAACTGCCCTGTACTGAATTCAACTCAATAAATGTCAGTTTGTAAACTATTCCATTTAAACTTAACCATGGCCTCAATGAACTTCATTTCTAAAGTGGTTGAGAGAGGAGCTGGAGCAGTGGCACAAGTGGTTGGGCGTTTGCCTTGCACATGCTAATCTAGGACTAATCTCAGTTTGATCTCCCAGTGTCCCATATGGTCCCCCAAGCCAGGAGCGATTTCTGAGCACATAGCCAGGAGTAATTCCTAAGCATCACTGGGTGTGGCCCAAAAAGCAAAAAAAAAAAAAAAAAAAAATAGTAAAGTGGTTGAGAGGGCTATGAAAATAGTTAAGTTTTGAGCAAGTGCCTGGTAAGTATGCATGCACAAGCTTCAATCTTAATCACAGTAGCACATGGTTTCCCCCAACCCCTGCCCCATTGGATCTGGCCATTGGAAACTTACAGCATCTCAGACCTGAGTAGCATGGACTTGCTATGCCAAATGCTGAAGTGGCCCTCTGTCTTCCAAGTACTACTAAAGAGGCCCCAAATCAGTAAAGTAAATAAAATGCATTACATATCTCTTCGCATTTAATGCTCATAGCATTTGTGTGGTAAGGAGATCACTATTCTCTCTCTATGTTATAGATACAGAACCAGGACATAGAGGAGAAAATACTGCCCCAGTGCCCCATAAATAGGAAAGGATAGACCTTCAAATCAGGTACAGCCCCGCTGAGTAGCAACCCTCAGGCCCAACCTCTGTTTGCCAGCCCCTATGTCGCAGCTGTCAGGACAGCCCTATTACTCCACAGCCTACAGCCACTATCCTCACCCTTGGGAATAGCATGAGCTAGTAGCATCAACTCTCTGAGAACACAATAGTGCCCTAAACTGAAATTTTCTATTCAAAGGGAATGTTGACTTTTCTTGCTTCTGCTCTTCATTGTAGCCTCCGGGAATCCTAGTTTAAGTTTTATATATTAAGAAATAATGTCCTTCTATTAACTAGAAAATATTTTTCCCCCTGAAAAACATACCTCCAAAATTTCTATCAGGAAGAACTGGCTCCTGAGTAGAAGCTGTATTGAGCCCCTTTGTGGAGCAAGCAGTGAATCTCCCGCAGGGTTAGAATCAGGCTAGCTGCAAAAAGGAGAGAGCCAGAGCTCTGGAGCCAGCAGGACACAGCACCAGCCTCATGACCCCAGGCTCTGTCTCAGTTCTGCTGTCTCCTGCACCTTCAGTTCCTTGACCTTCAACTCTCCAATGTGCACGGAAAAACATTGCCAACAAAGGCTTCCTGTGCTTCTCTTGCCAAGTGAGGCATTGACATGCTTTTCCTCTCTTCTCCAAACACAATCATATTTAGAAGCTATCTGAAGCATTCAAAATAAATGTTGAACTTTCCTCTTAAAGAAGGTGAACTTCTCTAAACCAAAGAAAGGTATTCTTCTGGAGGTAACTGCACAATGGGGTATGGATGATGAGATAAACTGAGAATGTCGTAAGCTTGTCCCTCAGTGCAATGAACCAGCCTTTTATTGTATTGTGCAGTGATGTTTGGAAGTCCTGAGCTGTTGTTGGTCTCTGAACCCACAGCAAACACTTCTGATGACACTCACCCCTGTTAGAGGCTGTCCCTGTCAGCACTCACAGCAAATAGCCCTACACAGGAGCTCATGATCTGTCCCCTGAGCTTATGCTAATTCAATGTATGTAAAATGAGCTGCTTTAGTGCTCATCTAGCTGGATATAGGAGACATGAAATAATAATAAATAACACTAACATGCCAGATGAGTACTCAACATTCACTAACTCATCTTTAGACATCTCAAAGCAGTGGTCTTGTTATTATCCCTATATTACAGAAGCAATGAGACAGAGAAGTTAAAGAACTTTCCCAAAGTCACACGTTGGTTGGAGGTGTGGGTGAGGTTGCTCCATCTCCAGAATTTGGATTCTGAATCACTTCAGAGGGATGTGGACAAGCACTTCAGGGAAGTAATTCAAATCTTGGGGGGAGCAAACAGAGCACCAGGCAGCCTAAAAAAATGAGAAAGAGAAAATCTGTGGCCAGATTGCACTTATTAAAGGTGCAATATTGGCTTGATTTCTGGGTCTTTCTATGTGAATCCACCCACAGGGATAGGTGGGGACGTGAGCACCAAGTGGGAGAATATTCGTGGAGGTTGGCTGTGTTGTGGTTCTGGGGTACCAACCCTTTCTGAAACTCTGGGATCCAAGAGTGTTTAGGATTGGAATTTTTCAAATTTCAGAAGAGTAGCTCAGTGCATTCCTCAAATTATAGAACTCCCCCAGTGAGGTCTGGGAATCTTGGGCCGCATCCTGTAAGCAAACACATCATCAATAATTCTGTAGCAATCCCCATGGTCTACAAGGGAGTGAATGTGGATTGTATAGCCTCTTGCAGAGCCAGGTTAAGGCACCCCAGCACTTAGAAAAGTCCAAGCAAGGTTCAGGCCTGTGGGGGTTTGAGATGTGGTCCCAGTACAGCCTGGGGGAAGCTGCAGAGAGGACCTTGGAAGTGACAACAGAGAGATAGACACTGGGTTTCAGAAAGCAAAGTCATATTCTAGTGATGGGGTGGGGAGCAGAAGAACCTGCAGAGAGCCACAGTGAAGTAGTTGTGTCCCCTTCAGCCAAAGAATGACAAAGATGAGCCGGGAACAACGGGGCAGTGACAGTTCTGCACAACCCCTTGCAATACATTCTGGAGAAAGGGAGCTACTGTTTGGAGGAGCTGGGGGTGGAGGTGATTTGCCTTCCTTAGCCCAGGACTCTTGTGTTCATCCCTATGTAAACAAGTGGTGGGGAGACAATCAGATCTGCTGTATTGGCCATGTCTTTGCAGCACATGCTGAGAACCAGACAGAGCCTTTGCACTCTGAGAATCAAAACAAACCTGGGGAAGCGGGTCTTATTCTAGTCCCATTTGATAGGTTAAGGGCTGTTCTGTGGTCATTGTTTCTCTCCCCTCTGAATATCTCCAGAGAATAAAAGAGAGAGCCAGGTCACCCACTTCATACCCTAAGTTAGATCTGTACTCTGAATACCACAGGACCGAGAATCATGGGCCAAGCTGAGACCTCACAGATGCAAAGAAGAAACAGTCTTAGGGTCTTAGGACAGCCACAATAACTCATTTATATGCCCTTTGCTATACATTAGCCCTCAAAAAGTCAGTCTGCCCTCTAGTTTGGAAATAAAACTAGGAGGCAGGAGAGATAATGCTGTGGATAGGGCACTTGCCTTGCACTCACCTGATGCAGGTTCAATCCCTGGCACACCACATATGATCCTTTAACCTCTGCTGAACACAGAACCAGGGGTTACAAGGTCATCCCTGAGCACAACCATATGTGACACAAAAGCAAACAAACATGGGGCCGGAGCAGTGGCGCAGCAATAGGGTGTTTGCCTTGCACGTGCTAACCTAGGATGGACCACAATTTGATCCCCAGGTGTCCCATATGGTACCACAAGCCAGGAGTGATTTCTGAGCACGTAGCCAGAAGTAACCCCTGAGCGGCACCAGGTGTAGCCTCAAATCCAAAACCAAACAAACAAACGACAGAGGGAGGAGTGGGGGAAATGAGGAGGAAAGAATGGGAGAGGAAAGAGAGATAGGGAGAAAGAGAACGAGAATACAACTCTGGTTTCTGGCTCAGAAGCACTGTGCCCAATAGCTATGGCATATTATGTTGAGTGAGGCAAACAGAAGCCCTGGCTATTGTAGTCTTGTAGTCAGTTTAGTTGATTAAATCCATAAAAGTAACCCACGGTTTCACAGGGAGTACTGAGCATTCTGAGAGCTCAAGTACTTAGAAGAGTCCTGGGCAGGAATCCAAGTGGCCACCATCACTCACCCTCAGCATAGCCTTCTTTTTTGTTGAGGAGGGGATCACACCCGGTACCGCTCAGGGGTTATTCCTTGCTCTGTGCTCAGAAATCGCTCCTGGCAGGCTCGGGGGACCATATGGGATGCCGGGATTTGAACTACCATCCTTCTGCATGCAAGGCAAATGCCCTACCTCCAGCTATCTCTCCAGCCCCAGCACAGCCCTGTTACCTGAGTCTTTCTCTCACTGGTTATCTTCTCTGTGCTTTAGTTCTGAAGGGGACTCACTAAGGTACTTTCGAGTTTCAGGACAAATTTAGCTTATTTCTCTCTTTCCCTAAAAGAGTCAGGAAGCTGAAGAGTATTTTCCTCTTCCCTTTCTTTTCAACCTCTTCCCTCTTTATATCTCATTAGCCATTCTCTCTGTCTCTTTGTTTCCCTGCTGGTCAACCACTCCCAGCTAGCTCTTAACCTCTAGAAAACCTAGAGGTTTCTCAGCAAGGTGAAATCAGGTTCTTTGAGCATCCAGAGATGATAAAAGCTACACTTTCTTCCACCATCACACATATTGGTGTGGAAGTCAACCCCAGAAAGTCAGATGTACGTAGTCAATCCTCTTCAATCTGAAATTGGTCTCTATGGCGTGAGAGATGATTAACATGACAGATTCACCTTTTGGAATTCTAAGGGCACTGGAATAGGCATGACTTTGGTGAGCACGACCTAGAGAGCAGGCTTCTCTGGCAGAGGGAGTATCAGGGATACTGACTGGAGAGAGGAAGCCCCTACTCCCACAGAGCTGGTCTTGATGCTATGGCCCTGCTTAGCCAGACTCCAAGCCTCTTCCATTTGACCTCTGCCTAACCCTCAGTTCCACCTCACTATTTTTCTTTTTTCTTTTTATTATTATTATTATTATTAGTTTTGTTTTTTTGGGGTCACACCTGGCAGTGCTCAGGGGCTACTCCTGACTCTATGCTCAGAAATCGCTCTGGCAGTCTCGGGGGACCATATGGGATGCCGGGATTCGAACCACCATACTTTTGCGTGCAAGGCAAGCACCCTACCTCCATGATATTTCTCTGGCCCCACCTCACTATTTTTCTAATTTGAACAGGGAAGGGAGGGAAAGGAGAAAATAGAAGAAAAGAGAAGGTAGCAAAGAGAGGTAAACCTGATAGGTAGATAGATAGATAGATGGATAGATAGATAGATAGATGATAGATAGATTGATAGATAGATAGATTGATAGATTGATAGATAGATAGATAGATAGATAGATAGATAGATAGATAGATAGATAGATAGATAGATAGATAAAGGTACATGCCTCATATGCTGCCAGCCCAAAGTCTATCCCCAGTAAGTCCCTTGATTATCATCAGGGATCACTCCCTGAGAAACAGGGTCAAGAGCCCTGCAGGACATGATCCATCTCATCCCCAGCCTCAAAGAGAAAAAGAAAAATAAAGAGAGAGGAGAAAACCAGAAAGAAGAGGAAGGAGAGGAGAGAAGATAAGATGAAGGAAGAAGAGAGGTAGAGAGAAGGGAAGGAGATAAGAGGAAAGGGGAGGAAAAAGGGGAGAGAAGGAAGGGAAGAGAAGATGAAGGGAGGGAAGGGCAGAGGAAGGGAGAGAGGGAGGGAGGGAGGGGAGGTAAAGAGAAGAGAAGAGAAAGAGGAGGGGTAAGGAGAGGAGAGGAAGGGAGGGAGGGGAGGTAAAGAGAAAAGAAGAGAAAGAGGAGGGGTAAGGAGAGGAGAGGAAGGGAGAGGAGAGGAGAGGGAAAGAAAGGGGAAAAACAAGAGGGGAGGAAAGAAGAGGAGAGGGAGGGGAGGAGCAGAGTGAGAGGAGATGAGGAGAGGTGGAGAGGAGAGGAGGGGAGCAGAGGAGAGGAGGGAGGAGAGGAGAGGAGAGGAGGAGAGGAAAAGAAAGGTGAGGAGAAGAGGAGAGGAGACCATAAAGGAAATATAAAATAGAGTGAAGAAACAAGAGGAAAGTAAAGGGAAAACAAGGGAAGGGAAGGAAAGGCAAGGGAAGGGAAAAACAGAAAAAAAGAAAAGTAAAATAAATGGAAAAGAAAATGGAATAAAAGAAGAAAGGAAATGGAAAAGAGAGAAAATGGGGCCAGAATAATATCTTAGCAGGTAGGGCATTTGCCCTGCATGTGGTTTACCTGGGTTTGATATCCAGCATCCCATGTGGTCCCTTGAGTCTGCCAAGAGTGATTTTTTAAAATAGCTTTATTTAAGCACTATAATTACAAACGTGTATATAGTCAAAACAAAAGAAAATCCCTTTCACCATTGAAAAATGTCCACCACCAATGCCCCCCAACTCACTCCTCCCAAACCCCCTACCTTTATTTGAGACAGGCATTCTACTTCTCTCACTCAGTGTCATAATATCTGTTAATGTAGTTATTTCTCTAACTGCACTCACCACTATTTGTGGTAAGCTTCATATCATGAGCCAGTCCTTCCAGTCCTCATCTCTATTGTTTCTGGGTATTAATACAATAATGATTTTTTTTATTTTTCTTAAGTCCCATAGATGACTGAGACTATTTTATGTCTATTTCTCTCTGACTTATTTCACTCAGCATAATAGTTTCTGTGTTCATCCATGTATAGGGAAATTTCATGACTTCATCTCTCCTGATGGCTGCATAGTATTCCATTGTGCATATGTACTACATATTCTTTAGCCACTGATCTATTCTCTGGCAACTGGGTTGTTTCTAGATTCTGGCTATTGCACTTCAGGAGCCAGAACTGTGGTGCAGCAGTAGGCCATTAGCCTTGCAATCATCTGACCTAGGACGGACCACAGTTCGATCCCCCAGTGTGAGGGATCCCCCAGTGGCTTGGTCCCCAAGCCAGGAACAATTTCTGAGTGCACAGCCAGGAGTAACCCCTGAGCATCACCGGGTGTGGCCCAAAAACCAAAACCAAAACAAAACAAAAATCATTAAATAGTGCTGCAATGAATATAGATGTACAAAAGGCATTTTAATGTTATTTTTGTGTTCTTAGGGCATATTCCTAGGAGTGGTATAGCTGGATCATATGGGAGCTCAATTTCCAGTTTTTTGAAGAATCTCCATATTGTTTTACATAAAGACAGGACTAGACAGTATTACCACCATCAGTGAATAAGAATTCCTTTCTCTCCACATCTCTGCCAGCACTGATTATTTTTATCCTTTGTGATGTGTGCCACTCTCTGTGGCTTGAGATGGTACCTCATTGTTGCTTTGATTTGCATCTACCCAATGATTAGTTATGTGGAGCATTTTTTTCATGTGCCTTTTGGCCATTTGTATTTCTTCTTTGAAGAAGTATCTGCTCATTTCTTCTCCCCATTTTTTAATGCTGATAGATGTTTTATTCTGTTAAGTTCTGTCAGTATCTTGTATATCTTAGAATAGATATTAGCCCCTTACCTGATGAGTATTGGACGAATAGTTTCTCCCATTCTGTGGGTGGCCTTGGTATCCCACTCACTATTTCCTGTGAGGTGCAGAAGCTAATTAGCTCAATATAGTCCCATCTGTTTATCTCCACTTCCACTTGTATGGAGAGTGATGTTTCTCTTTTTTTTGTTTTTGTTTTTTTTGTTTGTTTGTTTGTTCTTGGGCCACACCCAGTGACGCTCAGGGGTTACTCCTGACTATGCACTCAGAAGTCGATCCTGGCTTGGGGAACCATATGGGACGCCGGGGGATCAAACCGCGGTCTTTCCTACGCTAGTGCTGGCAAGGCAGACACCTTACCTCTAGCGCCGGCCTTTAGTCTCAATGTCATGGAATGTTTTTCCTACATGTTATTCTATATACTTTATGTTTTCAGATATGACATCAAGGCCTTTAATCTATTTGAATTTGAGCTTTGTGCATGGTGTAAGATGGAGGTCTGAGTTTGCTTTATCGCGTGTGGCTGAACAGTTGTCCTAACAGTACTTGTTGAGGAGGCTTTCCTTGCTACACATTGTGTTCCTTGCTCCATTATCAAAGTTTAATTGATTGTATTTGTGGGGAACATCCTTTGACTATTCAAGTCTACCCCATTGATCTGAGGGTCTGTCTTTATTCCAATACCATGCTGTTATAATGACTACTGCTCTGTAATACATTTTAAAGTTGGGGAAATATCATATCATTTTTCCTAAGGATTGCATTAGCTGTTCATGGGTGATTATTGTTCCAAATGAATCAGGGGTGTTTGATTCACTTCTTTGAAGAATGTCATGGGTATCTTTAGAGGAATTTCATTATATCTGTACAATGTTTTGGGAAGTATTGCCATTTTAATAATGTTAATCCTCCCAATCCATGAACAGAGTGTCTCCATTTCCTCTTTTATTTCTTAAAGCAGAGTTTTGTAGTGTTCTTTGTGTAGGTCCTTCACCTCTTTAGTTAAGTTTACTTCAAGGTATTTGAGTTTGTGTGGCACTAATGTAAATGGGATTGTTTCTTTAATGTCCATTTCTTCTCTATTATTATTTGTGTATAAGAAGCCATTGATTTTTGTGCATTAATTTTGTAGCCTGCCACTTCACTAAATGAATCTATTGTTTCTAGAATCTTTTTGGTAGTCTTTAGGGTTTTCTAAATATAGTATAATGTTATCTGCAAACAGTGAAAGCTTGATTTCTTCCTTCCTATCTTGATGCCCTTGATATAATTTTCTTCCATAATTGCTATGGCAAGAAGTTCCACCACTATGTTGAATAGCAGTGGTGAGAGGGGGTAGCCTTGCCTTGAAGCAGACTTTAGAGGAAAAGCTTTTTTTTTGGGGGGGTCAATTAAAAATTTCATTCATGAGTCTTGAATATATAGAGACAAATAGAAATATAGACAACAGCAAAAGCATGTCAAAGTAGACTTTTACACCTACCTTTGCTGCTTAGAAAATATCAACACAAATAATATGATTGCTAGTCCAAATATTCCACACATAATAATTAAAAACCATGGAATCTGGAATAATTAAACACACAAAAGCAAGCCATCATTCAATACTTAAAGTTTTCATTTCACTTTTCTTTTTGCTGATAAAAATATATATGGTACTGTATTCATCTCACTTGACAACCACTGACACAGACTATAATAATCGAAGCCTATTTACTTTTTGTTCTAATATCAGTTCTGCTATTCCATCACAATATTACATGCCCCCCAAAAGATCAAAATAAAGAAACAGCATATACTTTAAGCACAATTGATGTTTATAAAACTTTAACTGTTTTATTTTTTTAACTTTTTATTTTTAATTATGAGAACAAAGATGCAAAGAAAGAGAACAAGGTAAAGTTACAGTGGAAGGACAATCACCCATAAACATAGTTCTCAGAAATCCCCTTGCTGATATCTGAACTTTGAACTTTCAGCCAAAGAACATTAAGAAAAATAAAACAGAACCCATGTATAATCACTTTGTCCCACAAGTCCCCAGATTGTAATACAAAATATTTCTTAGCAGCACACAAAGCAATCTAAAGCCATAAAACTTATGCAAGTCCTTAAACATTGGAGGCAAAGTACTTTTTTACATTTCCATGCACATGCATATTAGTTTAAGTTAACCTCAAAAGTTTAAGTGGGTTGTTTTTCTTAAGGATTAGAATCAAAGGAGCACAGTAAAAATGGTGTTAGAGTGGCAATTATTGTTTGCATAGGCCCACCAAAATATGAGGGACATGGAAAGGAAAAGCCTTGGCCTAAATACAAGGAGACCCTACCCCTGAAGTTTCTTGGCATAAGACCAACTCTAGGCTCCAGGCAAGCTAGTTTGTCCAATCCAAGTCATTGTCTGTAGTGCCGTTACACTTTTATTTTTTACACAGTCTCTGTTGTTGGTATCATGTTTCTGTGTTAAAGATCCTGGAATCTGCATATCCTACATTGCAGTCAGGATGGTGTGGAGCATCCTCTCGTTTCACCTCACAATTAAAGGGCAATGCAGAGAGGTCGTTGTTGTTGTCAAGTCTTCTTAGTGTTAAGAGAAGTCTCTTTTGATCAGTTCGATGTCAGAGCAGTAGTAGGGTCTTCCCTGGTATAAGATTGCTTCCAGGTGTTGTTATATAAAACCTTGGATGTTTCGTAGATAGCTTTTCTGGTTCAGGGGTGAATGGAGGATGCCCATTCTTCTGAGGCCTGTGCCAGGTCATTATATCAATGTTCAGGGTGTAAGGTCCCATTGCACTACAAGATTTGTGTGTTCCAATCTCTGTTAGATAAGAACTTATTTGTATGTATAGTATTTTCCCATTTTAATGTGCCTATGCAAACAAGGAACAATGCCACGTGCGTTATCGGCGCATATGGGGGTCGTATGAACAAGTCCAACAATCCCCATGACATGGTTCAATCATAAGCATTAAACTGAGGGACTCTTTTACCAAAATTTCTTATTGAACAGCTCACAAAGAGAAGAAAAGATAAAAAAAATTGGTAGAATTGTCACTGTAAAAGTTATAGCTGTCGGCAAAAGCTGGCTCCCTGTGTGTGACACCAGGCGGGGAAAATCCGCGAAAGTACACCGGCCCAGTGGGGCTCAGCTGTGAAAGACTGTGAGTGTGACCTGTCTATGTCTGTCTACTGTCCTCTTGCGTGAAACTCTTGCGAGTGGGGCAAAAAGAGCCTCCAGAAACCTCGCTCGCCCAGACGCCATTTTCAGGGAGGGACTTCAGAGCATAAAAACCGGCTAACCTTTGCAAAAGCTGGCTCCCTGTGTGTGACACCAGGCGGGGAAAATCCGCGAAAGTACACCGGCCCAGTGGGGCTCAGCTGTGAAAGACTGTGAGTGTGACCTGTCTATGTCTGTCTACTGTCCTCTTGCGTGAAACTCTTGCGAGTGGGGCAAAAAGAGGCTCAGAGGAGCACGGCCGCTCCGCTTTGCTACGCGGCCGTGCACTCTTTCTAAGGAAAGAACTCCATTGCAACAAGAAGGAAAAATCACACTAAGAACGGCGCTATATCACAGAAGCAAACATTTCTCTCTGGACTGTCTTCTCTGTTGCATGCTCGGGCCTAAGATTTGACCCAGTGTGAGGCTTCATACACGGAGGACTCCCCTCCCTTAGAGGCAAGTCAGCCCATCCAGAAAGGGAGGAGCCAGAGGAGTGTGCTGCCTACATCATATAGACAATGAATACCACCACAACACGTAGAAAAACCCACAATACAAGTGTGACAATGGGGAAACAACGCAGGCCAGCATCAGACATAGAGAATGAAGATGACAATTCTGAGGACCAGATAATGACTGAACAACTAATCAACCTCTCAGATAAGGACTTTAGACTAGCAATATGGAAGGTGCTCAATAGACTCCAAGAAACCATGGATCAAGTTGAACAGAACACTAATAAGAACCAAGAAAATATGAAGGCAGAAATGACAAAACTCCAAACTGAAATAACATGTCAACTAACAGGACTGAAAAAGTCAGTAAACGAAGTGAATGACAAAATGGATAAGCTCTGGGACAGGGTATCAGAAGCTGAGAATAGACTTGGTGCTGTGGAAGATGAGATACATAACAATTCCATACAGCAGGAGAGATTGGACAAAAAACTTAAAGCAAATGAGCAGACAATGGAAAAAATTAGTCAAAGAATGGGAACAGACGAAAATAGAAGTCTATGATAAGATCAACAGAAACAACTTAAGAATCATTGGAGTCCCAGAGACCCAGGAAGAAAATTTCCAGGAAGAATCAATGGTCAAGAACATCATTAAAGAGAAACTTCCAGAGCTAAAGAATATATGTGATCAAATCCTGCATGCCCGAAGAGTACCAACCAAAAGAGACCCCAGAAAAACCACCCCAAGACACATCCTAGTCACAATGACAAATCCCACAGATAGAGACAGAATTCTGAAAACAGCAAGATCAAAAGGGGAAATCATGTTCAAGCAAGTTCCCTGAGATTTACAGCAGACCTGTCACCAGAAACGCTCAATGCCAGAAAGCAGTGGTGGGATATTGTGACAAGACTGAATGAAATGAATGCTTCACCCAGAATACTATACCCAGCAAAACTCACTTTCCGGTTTGATGGAAGAATACATGGTTTCACAGACAAAAAACAGCTCAGAAACTTCACAGACACAAAACCAGTCTTAAGAGAAAAACTGAAAGACCTAATCTAAGACAAGACTACCCAAAAGACACACCAAATTTTGAAATAAAGATGGCGTTAAATCCCAGGACAATTCTTTCTCTCAACGTCAATGGACTAAAAGCACCAGTTAAGAGACACAGAGTGGCTAAATGGATCAAAAAACTCAATCCAACCTTCTGCTGCCTACAAGAAACGCACCTGAATAGTCAGAACAAACATAGACTCAAAATAAAAGGCTGGAGAAAAGTTATCCAAGCAAACAACACCCATAAAAAAGCTGGAGTGGCCATACTAATATCAGATAATGCAAACTTTATACTCAGGAAGGTTGTAAGGGACAAAGACGGACATTTTATATTAATCAAGGGGTACGTAGAGCAGGAAGAATTCACTCTCCTAAACATATATGCACCGAATGAGGGGCCAGCAAAATATTTAATACAACTGTTGACAAATCTGAAAAATAATATCAACAACAACACAATAATTGTGGGGGACCTTAACACGGCTTTGTCAACACTGGACAGGTCAACCAGACTGAAACCCAACAAGAATATACTAGACCTGAGGAGAGAAATGGAAGAAAGAGGCCTAGTGGATATATATAGGACACTCCATCCCCAGAAACCTGGATACATATTCTTCTCCAATGTACATGGGACATTCTCCAGGATAGACTACATGCTGGCACATAAAACATACCTCCATAAGATCAAGAGGATAGAAATTTTGCAGACTACCTTCGCTGACCACAAGGCTCTGAAATTATTTGTGAACTCCAAAGGGACTCAGAAGAAACACTTTAACACCTGGAAGTTAAACAGCCTCATGCTCAATAACCAGTGGGTCCGAGATGAAATCAAGGAGGAAATCAAAAGGTTCCTGGAAACAAATGACAATAAAGACACAAACTCTCAGAACTTATGGGACACAGCAAAAGCAGTACTGAGAGGAAAATTTATAGCTTTGCAAGCACACATCAGGAAGGAAGAAGGAGCTTACCTGAGTAGCTTAATGACACAGCTAATAGAACTAGAAAATGCTCAACAAAAGGACCCAAGAATAGGAAGACAGAAGGAAATAACAAAGCTGAGAGCAGAAATCAACGAAGTGGAAACTCAAAAAACAATCCGAAAGATCAACGAAAGCAGAAGTTGGTTCTTTGAAAAAATAAACAAGATTGATAGACCACTGGCAAACCTAACAAAGAAAGAGAGAGAGAGAAACTTGATAACTCGTATCAGGAATGAAAAAGGAGAGATCACTACTGATATGACAGAGATTCAAAGGGTAATCAGAAACTACTTTGAAAAACTCTACGCCACTAAAAATGAGAACCTGGAAGAAATGGATAAATTCTTGGACTCTTATAATCTTCCACGGTTGAAGGAAGAGGATGTAGCATATCTAAACACCCCCATCACCATTGATGAAATTAAAACAGTAATCAAATGTCTGCCGAAAAACAAAAGCCCAGGTCCAGATGGATTCACTAATGAATTCTATCAAACTTTCCAAGAGGAACTACTGCCAATCTTGGCAAGACTCTTTCATGAAATTGAACAAACAGAAACACTTCCAAATAGCTTTTATGAAGCCAACATCACCTTGATACCTAAACCAGACAGAGACGCTACCAAAAAAGAAAATTACAGACCAATATCACTGATGAATGCAGATGCAAAGATCCTCAACAAAATCCTGGCAAATAGGATTCAATGCCTCGTTAAGAAGATCATCCACTACGATCAAGTAGGTTTCATCCCAGGAATGCAAGGCTGGTTTAACATCCGTAAATCTATCAACATAATACACAACATCAATAACAAGAAAAATAAAAACCACATGATCATATCAATAGATGCAGAGAAAGCATTTGATAAGGTCCAACACCCATTCTTGATCAAAACTCTCAGCAAGATGGGAATGGAGGGAACCTTTCTCAATATAGTGAAGGCCATCTACCACAAGCCAGTGGCAAATATTATCCTCAATGGAGAAAAACTGAAAGCCTTCCCTCTAAATTCTGGCACAAGACAAGGCTGTCCTCTCTCACCACTCCTATTCAACATAGCACTGGAAGTACTTGCTATAGCGATTAGGCAAGAAAAGGATATCAAGGGAATCCAGATAGGAAAGGAAGAAGTCAAGCTCTCACTGTTTGCAGATGACATGATACTCTACTTAGAAAACCCTAAAGACTCTATCAAAAAGCTTCTAGAAACAATAGACTCATATAGCAAGGTGGCAGGCTACAAAATTAACACACAAAAATCAATGGCCTTTCTATATACCAATAGTAATAAGGATGAAATGGACATTAAGAAAACAACCCCATTCACAATAGTACCACACAAACTCAAATATCTTGGAATCAACTTGACTAAATATGTGAAGGACCTATACAAAGAAAACTATAAAACTCTGCTCCAAGAAATAAGAGAGGACACACGGAAATGGAAACACATACCCTGCTCATGGATTGGCAGGATTAACATCATCAAAATGTCAATACTCCCCAAGGCATTATACAGATTTAATGCCATCCCTCTAAAGATACCTATGACATTCTTCAAAGAAGTGGATCAGACACTTTTGAAATTCATTTGGAACAATAAACACCCTCGAATAGCTAAAGCAATCATTGGGAAAAAGAATATGGGAGGAATTACTTTTCCCAACTTTAAACTGTACTACAAAGCAACAGTTATCAAAACAGCATGGTATTGGAATAAGGATAGGTCCTCAGATCAGTGGAATAGGCTTGAATACTCAGAAAATGTTCCCCAGAGATACAACCATCTAATTTTTGATAAAGGAGCAGGAAATCCTAAATGGAGCAGGGAAAGCCTCTTCAACAAGTGGTGTTGGCACAATTGGATAGCCACTGCAAAAAATTAAACTTAGACCCCCAGCTAACATCATGTACAAAGGTAAAATCCAAATGGATTAAAGACCTCGATATCAGCCCCAAAACCATAAGATATATAGAACAGCACATAGGCAAAACACTCCAGGACATTACAGGCATCTTCAAGGAGGAAACTGCACTCTCCAAGCAAGTGAAAGCAGAGATTAACAGATGGGAATATATTAAGCTGAGAAGCTTCTGCACCTCAAAGGAAATAGTGCCCAGGATACAAGAGCCACCCACTGAGTGGGAGAAACTATTCACCCAATACCCATCAGATAAGGGGGCTAATCTCCAAAATATACAAGGCACTGACAGAACTTTACAAGAAAAAACATCTAACCCCATCAAAAAATGGGGAGAAGAAATGAACAGACACTTTGACAAAGAAGAAATACGCTTGGCCAAAAGACACATGAAAAAATGTTCCACATCACTAATCATCAGGGAGATGCAAATCAAAACAACGATGAGATACCACCTCACACCCCAGAGAATGGCACACATCACAAAGAATGAGAATAAACAGTGTTGGCGGGGATGTGGAGAGAAAGGAACTCTTATCCACTGCTGGTGGGAATGCTGTCTAGTTCAACCTTTATGGAAAGCGATATGGAGATTCCTCCAAAAACTGGAAATCGAGCTCCCATACGATCCAGCTATACCACTCCTAGGAATATACCCTAGGAACACAAAAATACAATACAAAAACCCCTTCCTTACACCTATATTCATTGCAGCTCTATTTACCATAGCAAGACTCTGGAAACAACCAAGATGCCCTTCAACAGACGAATGGCTAAAGAAACTGTGGTACATATACACAATGGAATATTATGCAGCTGTCAGGAGAGATGAAGTCATGAAATTTTCCTATACATGGATGTACATGGAATCTATTATGCTGAGTGAAATAAGTCAGAGAGAGAGAGAAAAACGCAGAATGGTCTCACTCATCTATGGGTTTTAAGAAAAATGAAAGACACCCTTGTAATAATAATTTTCAGACACAAAAGAGAAAAGAGCTGGAAGTTCCAGCTCACCTCAGGAAGCTCACCACAAAGAGTGATGAGTTTAGTTAGAGAAATAACTACACTTTGAACTGTCCTAATATTGAGAATGTATGAGGGAAATGTAGAGCCTGTTTAGGGTACAGGCGGGGGTTGGGTGGGGAGGAGGGAGATTTGGGACTTGGGTGATGGGAATGTTGCACTGGTGATGGGTGGTGTTCCTTTTATGACTGAAACCCAAACACAATCATGTATGTAATCAAGGTGTTTAAATAAAAAAAATTATGCATTAAAAAAAAAGAATCATTCTTGGTAGGTTTGGGGAACCATATGGGATGCTGGGGATCGAACCTGGGTTAGCTGTGTGCAAGGCAAATGCCCTATCTGATGTGCTATTGCCCCAACCCACTCCATAATTTTAATTCTGATTTCTCAGTAGTAATACACAAAATATTAAGTAAATTATTCCTATCTGCAAGGAGCATGCTTCGGGGGATGTTGGGAAACTGATGACCAGTTTGGAGGGAATCTTACTTTCATGGTGGAATATTGAATGCAGAAATAACTGTATTATGAACAACTCTGTAAACCACAGTGTCTAAAATAAAGAAATTTAATTTAAAAAAAAAAAGAAGTTATAGCTGTCAAAAAATACACATAAAATATTCAAAAGACATATGTGTCCATTTTATGTCTTTTGAAATAGTTGAGGGTTGTTAAATCCAATGCACGACTTTGGTCTGTGATTAGGACTGTGCAGTACTGAAGTTAAAAAAAGTAAATGTGGGGTACTGATGGTTGGGGGTGAGAGAGTTAAGGGGTAATAATGAGCTTTGTAGGGGCGTGCGAAAGGGAAGAGTGTGTTGGGGCAGGAGTTTGGTCTTGGTGCCTAACAAGTTAAGACTGAGGGTAAAGAGGATTAATTAAGGGGAAGATAACGAATTCGGATTGGGAGATGAGGGAGTAGAAGGGGCTCTGGTGTGGGGGAGGGGCAATATATCAGAGGGGCTAAATATGTTGTATAGCTGAATTGTTTATGGATTAGGCTTGGCAGTCAGAGAGGACCACTGTATAGGAAGTCACATCTACACATACACTGATTTTAGAGACCTATTTGAATGTTATCTTCCAACTCTAGAGCATTCTATTCTTTTTCCTAGAAACAATCAAGATATAAGAACATTTTGGGGTGAAGTTAAAAGGTATATATGTCGTGCACGCGCTTTTGAAAATGAATACTAGTAAGAAAAGAACCCTGAATGGGGTCCAGTATGCATACGACAGGAGTTTGTTTCCCCACCTCTCCCCCCAGAACTTGATTTACCAGGCCCGGCCCTGAAGACCAGTCTAGTGTGGGGATATCTCAGCCCCCTGGACTAAATGGTAAACCCAGGGGTCCTATGACTAGCTGACCTGCCCAGAGCCCCCAACATACCAGTCGAAGAGAATCAGAAGTCCTGGCATGTGGAGTCTTCTGAGCCCAGCCCCTGTAGAGAAAAAGCTTTTAATTTATCCCATTGATAATAATATTTACATTGAATTGTGGTAAAGAGCTTTGACTATATTGAGAAAGTTCCTTCCATTTCCATCTTGTTGAGGGTTTCTTTTTTATCATTAATGGGTGTTGGACCTTATTAAATGCTTTCTCTGCATCTATTGATATAATCATACAGTTGTTATTTTTTGTTTTGTTGATATAGTGTATTATGTTGCTTGATTTACATATGTCAAACCATCCTTGCATTCCTGGAATTCCTACTTAGTTGTGATGTATGACCCTCTTGATGAGGCATTGAATTCTATTTGCCAGGATTTTGTTGAGGATCTTTGTATCTGTGTTCATCAGAAATATTGGTCTATAGAGTTTTCTTTCTTTCTTCTTCCTTTCTTCCTTTCTTTCTTCAGCTTCTGTCTCCTTTTGGTATCAGGGTGATGTTAGCTTCATAAAAACTATTTGAGAATGTTTCTGTTTCTTCAATTTCCTGAAAGAGCCTAAAAAGACTACCTAAAAAGACTGATAGTAGGTTCTCTTGAAAGGTTTGAAAGAATTTGTTAGTGAATCCATCTGGGCCTGGGCTTTTGTTTGTTGGAAGACTTTTGATTTGATTTCCTCAGTGATGGGTCTGATTATATATACTAGATTATCCTGGTTCAACTGTAAAAGATTATAAGAGTCCAAGAATTTATCCATTTCTTCAAAATTCTCATGTTTTGTTATTTTATTCTACTACCTATTTTTGGTTCCTATCATTGATCACTTTCTAATTTTATAAGTTGTGTCCTTAAGTTATTTGTATAGGCCTCTTTCCTTTCTGATGTGTGCTTGTAAAGCTATAAATTTTCCCCTTAGGGGGATGTTAGGAGAAAATTTACAAAATAGATATTATAATAACTCAGACATGTAATAGATGTCTGTTAAGCCTTTCTCCACCTGGCCTTCTTGATCTCCCTTGATCTGTTATTTCACCTTGAGGCATCAACGGCCTTCTGCCATTAGCCAACACCCCTCCTAAGAGGAACTTGACATTATTTGGCAAAGGAATGGACTTCTGCAAGGTTCTATTATCTTTTGAAAAAGGACAAGTTCACCCTCTGATTGGACATTGTTTTTAAACCTGGAATAGAAATAGGCCTAAGGTTCCTTGAACCTATAAAAGACACCTCCCTAGATTACCCAGGGCTTTCAGTTTCAGTCCACATGGCTGTCCCCAGAGCCCCAGAGCTCTTGGAATAAATCCTGCTTTGCTTTTGCATTCTCAAAAAAAATTTTTTCCCCTTAGTACTGCTTTTGCTGTGTCCCATAAATTCTGATAGTTTGTGTCTTCATTTGCATTTGTTTCCAGGAACCTTTTAATTTCCTCTCTGACCAACTGATTATTCAGTAGTGAGCTGTTTAATTTCCAGATGTTAAAGTTTTCTTCTGTGCCCCTTTGTAGTTCACTTCTAATTTCAGTACCTTGTGATCTGAGAATGTAGTCTGTACAATTTCTATCATCCTGACTTTATGGAGATATGTTATATGGATCAGCATGTGGTCTATCCTGGAGAATGACCCATGTGCATTGGAGAAGAATGTGTATCCAGTCTTCTGTGGATGGAGTACCCTACATATATATACATATATGTGTATGTATATATCATATATATGTGATATGTAGTATACACACACATTTTTTTCTAGGCCACATTCTTACATTCTTCCATTTCTCCTTTCAGAAGCAGTATATTCTTGTGGGATTTCAGCCTGTTTGATCTATCAAGGGGTGCCAGGGTGGTGTTGAGGTCTCCCACTATTATTGCATTGATATTAATGTCTTCTTTCAGATTTGTCAACAATTGTATTAAATATTTGCTGGTCCCTCATTGGGTGCATATATGTTTAGGAGTGATTATTCCTGTTGTACATATTCTTTTTTTATTGCGGTAGAAGTGAATTACAATTCTTTCACAATAATATTTGAGGCACATAGTGACAATGAGTAAGGGGTATTCCCACCACCAATGGTGTCCTCCCTCTACCCCTGTTCCCAGCATGCATCCCACATCTCCCTCCTTTACCTCTGTAATGCTAGTGCAACTATTCCCCTTCTGTACAGCTTGTTGTAGATTGGGTATCAATTCTGTTGTCATTGACTTTGGATTTGGTATTCATGTCTGACCAGTTATTATTTCCACCAACTGAACATTCAACTATCTGGTCTTGGGTTTTACATATTCTTGATTTTTATGAAATGTCCCTCTTTGTTCCTTATAACTTTTATGAGTCTAAAGTTTGTGTCATCTGATATTAATATGACCACTCCAGCTTTTTTAAGGGAGTTGTTTGCTTGGATGATTGTCCTCCAACCTTTGATCTTGAGTCTGTTTGTTCTGGCTATTCAGATATGTTTCTTGTAGGCAGCAGAAGGTTGGATTCATCTTTTTAAATCTATTTTGCCACTTTTTGTCTCTTAACTGGTGCATTTAGTCCATTGACATTAAGAGAGATAATTGTCATGAGATTTAGTGTCATCTTTGTGTAGGAATTTGGTGTGCCTGTTGGTCTGTCTTGTCTTAAAGGAGACCTTTCAGTTTTTCTTTTAAAGCTGGTTTTGAGTCTGTAAAGTTTCTGAGCTGCTGTTTATCTGTGAACCTATGTATCCTTCCTTTAAACCTGATTGTGAGTCTGCCTGGGTGCAGTATTCTAGATGAAGTATTCATTTCATTGAGTTTTATCACTATATCTCACCACTACCTTCTGACCTTGAGGGTTTCTTGTGACATATCAGCTGTAAATTTTAAGGATGCTCCTTTGAATGTAATTTCCCTTTTTTATCTTGCTGCTTTGAGTATTCTGTCCCTATTTATGGGATTTGTCTTTGTTACTAGATGTGCTTGGGATGCTTTTCTTTGGGTCTCTTTTAGCTGGTATGCTTCAGGCATGCAAGATTTTGTTGAATGCAGTCTTTAGCTCTGGGAGTTTCTCTGCAGTAATGTCATTGACTATTTATTCTTTCTGGGGATTTTCTTCCTGGGTCTCTGGGACTTCAGTGATTTTTGTGTTGTTTCTTTAATCTTTAATCAAAGATTAAAAAATCAAAGATTTTTTTATTTTCATCTGTTCACAATCTTTGAAGATTTTTTTCCATTTTCTGATCATTTGCTTTAAGGTCCTTTTTCAGTATCTTCTGTTGTATGGAGTTGTTATGCATCTCATCTTCCAGCTCACTGATTCTGTCCTCAGCTACTGTTACTCTGTTGGAGAGGCTTTCCAGTAAACTTTTCATTATGCCTACTGAATTTTCAGTCCTCTTATTTCAATTTGGAGTTTCCTAATTTCTATCTTCATATCCTCTTAATTCCTATTTGTGATTCATTCAGCTAGATCCATGCTTTCTTTGATTTCTATGAGGATCCTTCATATTTCTTTTCTAAACTCCTTATGAGTTTAGCTGGTTGGCACTTTTCAGGTCATCAGAGCTATCATCTTCATTCTCTATGCATGTTGTTGGCCTGTGTTGTTTCACCATTGCCACACTTCTTGTGTGGTGTTTTCTATGTGTTTTCTATGCTGGGGTTCATTGGCTAGAATATGTGCACAGCCATGAAGTAAAGAGGAGTGGCCACACACATTTAGCTATGCCCTTCCTGGTGGAGCAGCCTACTTCTGCTGATGTGCCCTCAGGAGATCTCTGCTGTGCTGTCAAGAGCTCTTCTGTGTGGGGTGGTTATGTCTGCCTCATGTAGCAGAGCAAAGGCCTTTTAAATGTCTCTTAATTGCAAAGCACAGGGCAGGAATCCCCAGAGTGATTTCTAAGAGCAGAACCAGTAAGCTCTGAGCACTGCAGAGTGTGGCCAGAAAATAAAAAGAAAAAAAATGAGAAAAGAGAAAGGAAGAGAAGCAAAAAGAAGAGAAGGGAAGGAAAAAAAGGAAAGGAAAACTAAAAGGAGAAAAGAAAATGGAATGAAAGGAGAAAAGAAAAATAAAAAAAAAGGAGAAACAGAAACGAAAAGAAAGGAGAAAAGGAAAGATAGGAAAAAGAAAAAGGAAGGAAAGGGGAAGAAGGGGAATGAAAGAGTAAAATCATGATGGAATTTAAGCTGAGCTCTGTTCTTTATTATGGGGTCAGGTTACCCTCAACTGGACCCTTCTTTTATTGTTTTGTATTGTTCTGTTAAAACACCTTGATTTACAAAATTGTTCATAGTTGAGTTTTACACAATGTTCCAGCACTGATACCACCACCAGTGTCACCTGGACCTTTTTTGAACCTTTTTCCTAGTCTTCAAAAAAGGAAGAAGGAAATGGTGGACCTGACAGCTTCAAGACCTCAGCTTTTAAGAGGAGAGAGACACAGCCTGAGGAAACTGGAAAGGTTTCAGGCATATCTGGAAAGACCAAAGGAATGAAATACTATTGTCACAGCTTTTATCCCATCCAAAGTACCCATCACCATCTGATTGTCCCTGTGCAGATGGAATTGAGACCACACTGAAGGGAAAATTGGGAGCTATTGGTCAGTAATCTTGTTGACAACATGCATACTACTGTCCTCTTCAACCATGTGGAGACCTTTTCTTTTTTTTCTTTTTTTTTTTTTATTTAAACACCTTAATTACATACATGATTGTGTTTGGGTTTCAGTCATAAAAGGAACACCACCCATCACCAGTGCAACATTCCCATCACCCATGTCCCAAATCTCCCTCCTCCCCACCCGACCCCTGCCTGTACTCTAAACAGGCTCTGCATTTCCCTCATACATTCTCAATATTAGGACAGTTCAAAATGTAGTTATTTCTCAAACTAAACTCATCACTCTTTGTGGTGAGCTTCCTGAGGTGAGCTGGAACTCCCAGCTCTTTTCTCTTTTGTGTCTGAAATTTATTATTGCAAGAATGTCTTTCATTTTTCTTAAAACCCATAGATGAGTGAGACCATTCTGCGTTTTTCTCTCTCTCTCTGACTTATTTCACTCAGCATAATAGATTCTGTGTACATCCGTGTATAGGAAAATTTCATGACTTCATCAACAATCCCTTCCTTACACCTATATTCATTGCAGCACTATGTGGAGACCTTTTCAGACTAGCTCCCTCCCTGTGGTCACCCTCTTTCTCTTCATTAACTCCTCTTTTTGCTTTACACTTGAGTTTTAGGCCAACTTCCTCAGTGTTTCCAGAATAGTACCAGAAACCCTGAACTGTTGAAGGTGTGCTGGAGGACTAGGTCTCCTCTGGGAGCATTTATACTGACTTGGAGTCATCTACACATTGAAACACTGAGTGATGGCCTCTGGTAAAGTGTAAAACTGGTTTCACATGGAATGATCTAATGTAGCATTAGTACTGAAAACATTTTCTCCTTCAAAGGAATTGGAGCAATTTTTATGGAAACTGTTAGGAAAAAATGAGCAAGGTGAACTATAGATTTACATGAGATGCAAGGTCTGAGATTTCTATGCCATACCAGTCGGTGCCATGAGAAGATATAGTTTGAGGGTGGGATGGACCTTTCTGAATATGTTGTCCTTGAATCTGATCTTAAATAATGCCTAGAGATTGGCCCAATTGACAGGTATCAGGTAGAGAACGGCTTTCCAGGAACCAACCAGGGAAGACCAGAAGCAAAGGTATGTACTGATGAAGTTTCAAGGTCTGGGCCATTATGCCTAACAAATTACCCTTGACTTAATGACTTAAACAGCTCTTATCTATTTTCTCTCCCTGTCAATGAGACAGAGGTCTAGACAAATGTTGGTTGGAACTACTGAGGATCTCTCTCTTTTTCACAAAGTGGCCATCGAGATGCTGGGCCAGGCTGGGGCCCATCTGATGGCTCTAAGGAAAGTTTTACTTCCAAACACATAATTTTTGGCAGATTTCAGCTCTTTGAGGTTTGGTGAGCTGACTCTTGGCCAGATGTTGTTTCCACTCCTTGCCAAGTGGTCCTCTCCAAGACAGCCACAGAACTCTGCAAGGTGTGCAAACCACAAGCCAACAAATAATAATGGACCATTACCTGGTAGTACTCTATTAAGGCAAATTGTTAGAAGTAATTTATACTCAAGAAAAGAAGAATGTGTCAGGTCAGGGCCACAGCGGAGAGGACAGGGATCATTGGTGAGCCTGCTCTCCACAGTCTCCAAATGAATCACTGGAAGTCTTATCCTGAGGCTAGAGGCATATGGCTAGAGGCAGCCAGGTAAAGCCAATGGGGTGTGTCAGGGATTCGCTGTGTCAGGGATTCCCCCTGGTTTTAGTTCTCAAAATCACTTCAACACTCCAGTTTCTTTAGTTCTTTGACACCCCACCTTCCACTCCCACCCCTACAGAGTCATTTCTGCATCTCCTTCCAGCCTCTAACATATACTAGAAAGTCCATCATTTATGCTTTCTGATAAATTCTCAAACAGATGCAACTGAAATATCTTAACTCCAAACAGAACACACTCTCAATTCTAGCACTTAGATTTCAACAGAAAGTTGGTTTTGATTATTCAAGAAACCAGGACATTTTGGGATCAGGAAAAAAAGGTAGGTCACAAAAACTTAAACTGCCATCCCAGGCATTCAGTTAAGAGTTTTTCCCCAATGGAGGGTTTGCTGTGTGGGATGTCAGTAATTTCAAATCCATCACTGTTGTCATTGCTCATAGAGTTACTCTGAAAACCCAAGCCACAACCAACTTTCACTGTACTAACAGACTACTATCGAGCTCCCGCCCCATTATGTCTCTTGACTATGGCTGTCATATGATAGCTGTTATTCTTTTTCATCTAGGTTGAAAAATAACCACAGTTCTGGCTTCTGCAGATTTTTCCTGGCTTCTTCACCTTGATCACTTTGCCTGCACGTGGAAGAGTATGTTCTTGCCAGAGCTCATTTCTCTGTGCTTAATAAAGCATTTTATGAGCTACTTGTTTGGCAGAAAGCCCCCATCCTCATCCTTTGATGTGCAAACTCTCCAAGTGCACACCCAGTGCTGAGTAAGCATTACCCTTCCAAAAGCCACTAGCCACATCCAAACTATAACTCCATTGAAAAGCCCCAGAGATCCTTCCATGGTCCTTAGTTCCCGTTGGCCTTGACCCTTGATGCACTCATTACTAATTCCCCAGAAAAAGGGTTTTGATAATTTCTACTGAAATACTTTTCTTGCTCATATGCACTGGTTTACTGTAAATCCATTCAGACACTGGCCGCCTTTTCAGCACAGATCATGACACCATTCCAAATGCAACAGCTTTGATCTCACTGCCAAATGACATCTGCTTCCCTCTTATGGCTTTTTACCTTCTAGGTTCAGGCCAGTACTATCCCCCAACTCCCTGCACATGTCTCTGGTCTGGAGTATCCTTCCTTCTTCGTCCTTGGCTATGTGCTTTACCTTCTCCTTCCAACTTTTTTGCCTCATCTCTCTATGTAATATTTTACCTCGGACCAAAAGAAATCTTCAGCTGACAGGCGATTGGATTGTCTTTGAAGTGTGCTGGCTCAAGGATAGACACTGACTGGAGAACCGACTTACTGAAATGACTTAAAAGCCTCCTTTTCCTCTTTTTGTTTCCTTTTCTGTGCTTAGTCCTAGAGCATAATGTCAGGAATGAGGAA
The DNA here is from genome assembly GCF_024139225.1 of Suncus etruscus. NCBI lineage: Eukaryota > Metazoa > Chordata > Mammalia > Eulipotyphla > Soricidae > Suncus > Suncus etruscus. The sequence continues at coordinate 143,217,094 of NC_064850.1, forward strand.
GGAAAATACTGGCTACTCAGTTCTCTCTGACAATCAATGGAGGATGAATCTTCCGGCTTCATCCTCTCCTACCAAAATTACATGAACAGTATTAACAGCTTTGAACTCAAGCCCTCTTCTGCTCTTCTCTTCCTTGGTCCCAAGCATTGCACTATTGGGGTGTAACTCAAGTGTGACCCACCTGGCCAGGAAAGCCTGAGAAGAATTATGGCCCCAAATAAGCCTTTCCTTTGGGTTCCACCTGGGTGCCTATTCACTTTGCAAAATATTGAGACTGCCAGGGCCTCAGAGCATGGCGAGAAGATTTGTTTAACTGCTTCAAAATTATTATTTGCATACAGAAGACCCAGGAACAAAAGCCCCTGTATCTGTAAAATTGCCACAGGATTAAGTCTTTGTTTGGGTCTATTCTTAACAGAAGTGTGATCATGCAAACAGCCAGGACACTTGATAGCTATGAAAGAGATCAAATGACCAAAAAGTCTCAAGGAAGAAACTGAATTCTGGGCCACAGCTGCCCTCCCCACAGCACACTGCTCTGTCATGCTGTGTCATGAGCCCTGGTTCCACTACAATTTTGTTTTCGTCTTTAATAAAGAGGTCACAGCCAGGTGTGATGGGGGTACATTTACCCAGACTCAGAAAAATGTTCCTTCATGAGTCATTTAGCTGACCAAGACAACAGCAAGCCCGGCTTCCCATATCTCTGTCACTTCTGAGCCAGCATATGTTCACAACAACAATGAAATTCTGAGCTTGTAAGATGGGGAAACTGAGTGTCACAGAGCCCTGCTTGCTATTAGAAGCCAGTTTATTGGGAGAGGGTAGATTGGGGGAGAAGTATTACAGGCAATGCCCAAGGCCAAACCATCATTTGTCCAAATGGGTTCCAAGTCCAAATTTTAGTGTGTGACTTGAACCTTCTTAGATGCAAACTTTCCCAATGGCATCTGTACTGAAATGGTCTCCTGCTCAAAGGAAGCTGGCACTGTGCAATGGGAAAGGTCTTTACTGGATAATCTTCACCCAGGCCACCAATCCAGGAACCCAGATACTTGGGGAAGAATTAGGATATAGAGTGTGGCACTTTCTTCCTGGTTTCCCAGGGAGACCCTTAACCCCAGTGCTCTGCAGTCAACCCAACACTATCCTTTCCCTAGGCTCACAATCCACCCTCAGGCCCACCAGAGTGATTATATCCCTTTTCTGCTTCCTGAAGGCATCCCTCAACAACTTTCTCATCACTGTCCCTGCTCCTCTTTTGCCCTTTGATCTATCTGCACAGAGAATCAGGGAACTATCCCAGACAACCCTGTCATTCCTCAAACTCATGCTGCCTAGTGCTTCCCAGGTCTAAGTAAGAGAACATCCAGACCTCATGGTACTGCACAATTAGTCTCTCATGATCCAGCCTCTTGCTTTAGTTTCTAGTTGCATTTCTCCCATCTCCCACACACCCGCAGCCATACAGTTCAGAAATGATTCACATGCTCCTCCTCATCACCTCTGTGCTTTTTTGCCTCTCCCTACAAAACCACACCCAACAGAGCTCCCACACTTAAGTCGACTCATCCTCAGGGCTCTGCTCTCATGCCCCCTCTTCCGGGAAGCCCTCTATCACCACCATAGTTCTTGCAAAAACTTGGACACACCCTGTAATATTACTAAATTCATGCTTACATCTCAATATTTTTACTAAACATTGAACTCTCCAAAGAGCAGGGACATCTCTGCATTCAGCTATGCATCCCAGCACAGTACATGTAATAGTTAGATGAAATGTTAATTTATTAGATGAAGTAAATTGATTTATTGAACACCATCCCACCATTAGGTCTACATAAGTAATAATAATAAATAAAATAAAACAAATAAAAAAATAAACAAACAAAAATCCTAGCCTTCTCATCTAGAAGATTAGTAAGTATTTGTTATTTTTTGTTTTTGTTTTTTTGTTATTTATTTAGTTTGTTATTTATTATTTTGTTTTAAGTTTTTGTTTTGTTATTTATCTGTTATAAAAACAAATAAACAAACAAAAATCCTAACCTCATCTAGAAGATTAGTAAGTAGCCAGATGAGATAACTATATAATGACAGCTAGGGAGAAATACTAAGATTTTAAAAATGTAAGGGCAGAAGAGATAGTATAGTGGGTAGGGCATTTGCCTTGCATGTGACCAGACCAGATTTGATACTGGCATTTCATATGATCTCCTGAACATCACCCGGAGTAATTCTTGAGTGCAGAACCAAAACTAATGCCTGAGCATTGTTGGATGTATCCCAAAACAACAACAAAATTAACAGGGCTAGAGCAATAGAACAGTAGATAAGGTACCTGCCTTACATGCAGCTGCTCCAGGTTTGATCTCTAGAATGTTATATGGTTCCATGTGCCCTGCCAGGAGTACCCAAGTGCAGAACTAGGAATATCACTTGGTGTCGACAACAGCAACAACAAATGTAATACAGTAAGGAGATAATAAGTGACAAAGGACACTATTATTTTTTTTCCTTATTTCATTTTTCTTTCTTTCTTCATCCATTATTTCTTTCTTCTTTCTTCATTATTTATTTTTTATCTCTTTTTATTTCTTCTTTTTTTTCAGTGTGGTCAGGCTATGCACAGCTGTACTCAAGGGTCACTCCTGGCAGTGATCAGGAAATCATATATGATACTGGGGATCAAACCCAGCTTAGTTGTGTGCCAGGCAAGCACATTAGCCACTGTATTATCTCACTGGCCCTGAAAGACATTATTTTAAAGGTCTTGGGTCAGAGAATGACTGAGAGGTGTCATCTAGGCCTGGCTCTAGCTATATAGGTGAGTCTTATATGTGAGTCAAGCCTTTCAAGAAAGAAACTTGAGTACAGAGCCTGGGGTGAAAGGATTTGATATGTTTAAGGGACAGTAGATGCCCAATGTAGCTTTGCACTGAGGGAAGGAGAAAGAAGTGGCTAGATCATGGAAGGCTTTATTGGTAGACATGTCCATCTTTTACAGAAGTGTTCTCTTAAAAAAAGAAAGGAAGAAATTATAAGGACAAAATTTAAGAGAGTGGTTATAGGCTGAGTGGTAGAACACAGAGATGGCTCAGTGTAGCACACTGTCTTCTTAGCAATTGTGCAATTGTGAGTTCCATGCCTACGATCATCCTCTCATGCTAAGTCGGATTCCCTGGTGCAGTGACTGAGTGGATGAGCTCCGGTGCAAAACCAGATATGTGTGTGAGCAGTACCATTCGTTCCCAGCCCCCCAGAGAGCACAGAAGAAAGATGAACAATCCCCAGTGCGCTCCACAGCAGCCCATGGTGAAAGGAATGCGCATGAGCACCACAGCTAAACAGCACTTTACATGGACCCCCCCCCTTAGTCAAGCCAGCAGCCACCACAGCTAAGAAGCAGCACGTTGGCCACCCCAATCACCAAAATAGCAGAGCAACGGAGGGAAAGGGAATAAGAAAAGAGTGAGTCTATACAAAGAGGGAGCCTAGAAGAGGACTTCGATTGCTGTGAATTATTGTCAATATTTGATACTAGGTTGATCAGTGACTTCACCAAGTATTTATCATACAGGAACCAAACTGATAGTATATCCTGAGCAACAAATAAACATTAATCCAACTTCGTGTACTACAGAAGGAATTGGCTAGGGATTTAAACTTTCATTATAAAATCACAAGTGCATGCTTGCAAGGTCAGTGATGTTTCTCTCAGGCCATCCTCAAGACCCAATAATCACCCTCTTGACTTTTTTCTACTTATTTTCTGAGAAAAATATGGTATCCTATATACTTATAATTTAACACCTGCTTAACTGAACATATATCTCCCCCATTTTGAAGGATTTTTGTCCCCAGTAGTGTGGAAGAAGAGGTGCTCCACTGTACATAAGCACCAAGTTCTATGTCTAAACAAAGGTCAGGGCTTGTCCAGATCCAGTGGTACTGAGCAGAAAGCAATAGAGCAGGCATAAAAATTGATGCCAATATTCTGTCAACTCCTGGATTTGCTAGAGAATCACAGCACAGAATGTCTGAAGGAGTCAAGCCCATGTGCCAAATCTTCTGTCACTAAGTAGCAGACCTAAGACAAAATTCCTCAGTCTGCTTAGTCTGTTTCTCAATGTCAGCTGGAGTGCATTCATTTTCTAGAGTCAATAGTATGAAGGACTACACGAAGGTCTCTTAGGATAGACATCTCTCTTCTTGTAGTTCTGGAGGCTGAAAGATATCGGTCAACATGGCCAGGTCCAGCCCCAAGTCTCAGGAACCCCAAGGACCTTTTGTCTCTCCTAAGTGGTAACTGACATACTGTGTTGTTCTTTGGCTTGTACTCATTTCTCTCCAATCTGTCTTTCTTCTAGCCCCTTACATGTCTAAAAGTTTTTCAAAAGTATAACTGTTCATTGGACCTGGGGCACACAGTAACAACTATGACCTTACACTAATGACTTGCATCTATAAAGACCTTTAAAATAAATAGTGCCTTTTTGCAGTGCTGGGGATTAAGCCCAGAGTCTCACACATTCAAGGATTGTGCTCTACCACTGAGCCACATTCTGGCCTTGTTCTGTACTTTTTATTCTTTTATCTCCATGATTCAGTTTGATTAAGGCTAAGAGAAGGGTTGGCTCTTCTGAGTCACACTTCTCTCTTTGATTATGTTGTATCTGCCTTGTCTATCTATTTGTTATTATATTTTTAGTTCTATCTTTTCACTCTAATTCTTTTGGGAAGGGAAGGGAATCTTCTAAGTGGTGCTCAGGGGGCTTAGGAGAACAGAAAGCTTCTCCCAGGGATTCTTGGTCAACCAGGCCAGAGGTTCAATGCAAAGGCCCAGGATAAAGCACTGCTCACACCTTATGGCAGTACCAAAGATCACCCAGGCTACCCCCAGGAATGCTTGGCAAGGGCAATCCAATGCCAATGTGGCAGTACTTTGGGGACTCCAGGGCTGCATCCAGCAATGTTCAGAGGATCAAATGATGCTGAGGCTCAAACTGGAGTCAGCAACAGGCAAGATATATGTCTTAACTTTGTATTATCTACATCTCTGGCCCAATAAAGACCCTTTAAAAATAAGGTCATAAACTTAGTATGCCTGGAGCCTGGAGTTGGTCTTATGCCAGGATATTCATGGGTAAGGTCTCCCTGTTTTTTTAGGCCAAAGGTTTTTCCTTTCTATTTTCCTCATATATTGCTGTGCCTATGCAAACAACTGACACACAAACCTTTTTTATTGTATTTTTATCTCTTATCTTTAAAAAAAAAGATCTTACTAAACCTTCTGCTATTGTATTAATGAATTTATTGGAGATACAATAATTTTCACAAATATGCTTGCTATTGAAATTTTTCTTCTTTCTTTTTTCTACTCTTCCATTTTATTTTTAGTTTTTCTTTTTACTTTCTTTTTCTTTTTTTTTTTTTTTTTTTTTTTTTGGTTTTTGGGCCACACCCGGCGGTGCTCAGGGGTTACTCCTGGCTGTCTGCTCAGAAACAGCTCCTGGCAGGCACGGGGGACCATATGGGACACCGGGATTCGAACCAACCACCTTAGGTCCTGGATCGGCTGCTTGCAAGGCAAACACCACTGTGCTATCTCTCCGGGCCCTCTTTTTATTTTTCAATAACTTTGCTTTTCCTTATCTTGAAACAAATGTATTATGATCAGTTATGTCAACTATGTGATGCATTTTCTCTAAATAAAATTTTTTTAATTATTATAAATTGGGGCCAGAGTGATAGTGTAATGGTAGGGCATTTGTCTTGAACATGGCTGATCCAGGATAGAACCGGGTTCAATCTTCAACATCCCATATGATCCCCCAAACCAGGCACAATTTCTGAGTGCATAGCCAGAAATATCCCCTAAGAATCACCGGTGTGCCCCCCCAAAACAAAAAATATTATAAATTGTTATAATTAAAAAAATAAAAGAGGTCATATTTTGAGGTTCTAGGTAAACAGGAACTTTGGAAGGACACTTCAAGCCCTTTCACAGAAATATGCTATCTAATACAAAACAGTACTGGAAGAATTACCATAGATGAAGCACCTAGCATGATACAAGCCATGATAAAAGTAAACTTAAATGGCTAATGTATTCATCATCATCTCATCAATATTAATCATCTCAGGGAAAGAAATCTACTTCGGCAAACCTCCCATCCTCTTTACCAAGGCCACCAAAATATTAAATGTGAGACAAGTTTAGGTTCAAAGCTTGACAGAGCAACCTCTGGCAAATTATTTAGTCACTCTGAAACATAATTTCTTTATCCACACAGATGGAGACACTTGTGTGTATTCAGCAGTTAGGTGGCATTTAATATGTGACAAGCACTGTTTCTAGAGATTTACAAATATAAGCTCAGTTCCTCTTCAAGACAACCCTGGAAGTAAGGTATTATTACATTATTGTTGTTTTGTTGTTATTATGTTATGAAGGAAATTGAGTCAGCAAAAACGTAAGACACTTGCCTAATCACATAGAAGTGATAGAGCCAGCATTCACAACCCAAAAGTGTGGCCCCATAATTTCTTCAACATGAAAAGATGTTTATACATCAAAGACACTGAGAACAAATTCTGTACAAGTGCAGAGAAAGGGACTCTAATAGATAGTTAGTGAGAATGCAGGTTTAGTGCAGTCTCAATGGAAACTGGGATTGAGAATCCTTTTAAAAAATCAAGATGGGGGCGGAGCAATAGCACAGTGATAAGGCATTTGCCTTGCATGCAACCAACATGGGACAGGTGGCAGTTCGAATTTTAGCATCCCATATGGTCCCCCCAAGCCTGCCAGGGGAGATTTCTGAGCACAGAGCCAGGAGTAACCCCTGAGTGCCGCCAGGTGTGACCCAAAGACAAAACAAAACCAAAAACTCAAGATGGAAGGGCCAAAACAGCAGGTAAGAATTTGCCTTGCACATAACGAACCAGAGTTCAATCCCCAGTATCCATATAGTCCTTTGAGCACTGCCAATCTGAGTGCAGAACCAGGAGAAACCCCGGAACATCACTGGGTGTGGTCCAAAAACAACAAAAAATTAAGACTAGAAATCTTCTATAAGCCAACAACACCACTTCAATGTTCATTTCTGCATTTATCATAATAGCTAAGATATGAAATCAAACTGTATTTTGACTGAAGACTAGTAAAGAGCTGGGAAAATCCTGTAAGTAACTGTATTATTTAAATACTACACTGCTATAAAAAGGGTGAAGACTGGGTTTTAGCAACCACAGGAGTGGACGTTCAAGTGACCTTACTTAGAAAAATAAGTCAGAGAGTAAAAGACAGTCACCAGGAGGTTTCTCTCATATTTGGAACATGTAGAGAACCAAGGTAAATAAACTAACAAAACATACAACAGAAATAGCTCTTTAATGCTGTGAAAATATGGTGATCAAATAAGAATGAGAAGAGAGTGGTGAGAGAAAAGGATAGAAGGGGTCAAGGTGAGGGTTTAAGTGGCACTAGTGATGGGTATATGCACATATTGAGGGGGGAAGCTATGCCTCCAAGACAGACATAACCCAAAGACAAAGCAATAAAAATCCTACTTAGCAAAATAAGGATGGTTTCTAAACAACAGCTCTTAAAGTACACAAAAGCAGTTCACACTGACATTCTAAGCACTGAGGCTCCATTTGCTGACCTCAAGGTTGCCTTTTCTGGGCAAGGCAGGAAGGGCATTTGCCTTGCATGTAGCTGACTCAGATTCTATCCCCAGCATCCCATATGGTCCCCTGAGCCTGCCTGGAGCAATTTCTGAGTACAGAACCAGGAATAATCCCTGAGTATCTCTGGGTGTGGTCAAAATAAAAGAAAAAATTGCCTTTTCTCTGTCTTCCAACATTGATTCAGATACTCAGGTTGTTGACACTGATCAGAGCCACATTTTCATACTTTAATACTCATATTCCATTCAGAGGCTGATGAGAGAGTTCAGTGGGTGTCGTAGTTGCCTTGCACATGACTGACTGGTTCTCTGTCTCCAGCATCCCATAGCGTCCCCTGAGTACCAAACCAGGAGTAAGTCCTGAGCAGCTCTGGGTGTGGCCCAAGAACCAAAAATAAATAAATAAATAAATAATTAAAAGAGTTCCATTCTGTTTCCTGAATTATTTGTCCTCTTATTTTGATCTTATTCTGAGTCCTGTGACCTTGTGACTGGAAAGGTGGTGGTAGTGGAATAGCCACAGCTAGCTCTGGCCACTGGGCCATAGTAGGGGCTCCATTCTTGGGATGGGGACTCAATTAAGCACAGATCGTAAGGCATATCTCCCACAGTCACCAGATCCCAGAGCTTCCATGTTGTTTTTGACACTGAGAGTTTTGAGAGAGAAATCATGGAACAAAATAGCAGAAAAGAATCCCACTGAAAGGTGGGTCTGTGGCAGTGTGAGAGGCCCCAGCAACACAGGTTCAGCCGAAGAATACCCTGGGAGTGGCCAGTTCCCAGCCAGGGCGCCCCTGAGCTAACCCTGCCCTGCCCTGCCCTGCCCTGCCTGCACAGATCTCCTGGGACTTGGCATCAGCACACCTGCTGCTGCTCAGACTCTGCCCTTGATAACTGTGCTGGGGGAGCGGGAGGCACTCCACCCCTGGTTCTCTTCCTTCCCTCCCAGTCATTGCCAAATCCCAGCACAGACATGGTGGCTGCTGCAGAAATCCGGTCATTTGGAGGGCACGCCCTGACCCAGAATGGGGCACATCCAACGACAACTTAAGCAATGTCTGGGTCAATTTGTTCACCCTCCTCAAACTGAAATGGGGTCACAACAAGCTTTCTCCAAGAGGGAAAGTGAGAGACAGTTCTTGGCAAACTGTGTTGTGTGCACGTTGCCACTGCTACTCCACCCTTCCCCTTTTGGGGTCCACCTTCCCTTTCAGAAACCTTGTGCCCTATGTCCATGAGGACACCTATCCCCTCCAGCAGCGCCTCCTTTGCCTTTTTTTTCTGCCAGCAGACTGACCTTTTCCTTGCCCCTGCTTTTTGAGGGCCAGCACTCCTTGTGCTAACAATGAAAGTTATTTAAAGAGAAAACCCCTGCTAACTTGTCAGCCAGCTAGAGGGTTGCTATTATGCCATCACCAAGGTCAAATATGTGAAAGATGTGGCTGGTAGAAAGTCCTTAATTCATTATAAACTTTTCAGAAGTTTTCCTGCAGGCTACTATGAGTATATATATTTTTGCAATACATACTCCACTATGAGATGTGTATGTGAGGTTTTGGGGTGTCCGTGGCCTGGGGTGAATTTCTTGAAAACACAAATGGAAACCAATCAAAATCGTCCTGATGAGAGTCAAGGGGAAGCTAAACAAGCCATCTGATTCCACAAGTGTCAAAAGTCCAGCTAGAGGTCAGGATTTAGGTCACACCCTTCCCTCCTCTGTTCCCCAGTATGTGCCCTTGACAAACCACACTCTGGAGTTCCTCCCCAGCCCAGCCCAGCTGCCCGGAGCAGTCTGACGCCTCGTCATGACTACTGCAGCCCTTGGAAAAGGAACTGGAGTTCCTAAGGATGGCACTTAGTCGGTCTTGTGGAAATGTGTAAATTAGAGCCAGTCTTTTTTCCTAGCTGTGCTAGGCCACCCAGCCAGTCTTTTTTCCTAGCTGTGCTAGGCCACCCGTTCAATTCCATCCACCTGAAAGGCACAGAAGACCTTGAGTGTTGTCTCAGTCCTGTCCTCCCACAGCTTGTTGCTCTATTATGAATCGGATAATATCAATAAGTGAACCATTATTTATTATCTATTCCAAATGTCCCCTGAAGTGGAATTAGACAGTGGGTGTGTGTAAATGCCACGTACATGAGGTCCTTGGGACAGATTCACAGAAAGGAGGATCACAGGGCTAGGGAGTGGATATTTCATGGCTGTAGAGTTTCTGTTTGGGAAAATAAACAAAAGAGGGGCTTCCAGGGGTTGTGAATGTACTAAACACTACTATGTTGTACTCTTAGAAATTATTAAAGTGGTCATTTTACATGACATGTTTTAGCACCAATATATAATGAGTAAATATAGTCTATCAACACAACTCTAATTCAGCTATAGTTGCACAGCTAATGGCAGTGTTTAAAAGTGCATTTTAATCTCCCTCCTTCTGTTTCCACATTTAATGATTGGGTTTAGGGCCTTCCAATGCTTAAATATTTTCAGGGTTTGGGTAGTATACAATAAAAGAGAGACTTTGATCAAAAATGTGTGTTTCTCTCCTCTGCATCACCCCCAAACCCAAAAGAAAGCTTTACTAGTTAAATAGAAAGTCCATGATTTTCAGTGGTCCATTTAATAATTCATAAATCACAGGAGGTTCAAACAAGTTCAAAGTTTAAAAGTTTAAAAGTTTTGCTGAAGCTTTAAAGTTTCAACTGTCAGAGGATTTGACAAAAAACTTTTCCTGTCTGGAATATTTAAGATTGTTGTGCCATATTATATTTAGGATTCTCATTCATGCTCCTCTCCCAAAATGGTTTTCTAAAGAAAATCCTGGTGCTTTTAGCATAGAATACTTTGCTCTGGGCCTCTAGAGGCAGCAGGTAGAGAGCCTGCCTGGGCGGGGTGGGGGCAGACAGCCCACACTCTCAGATGACTAGAATCACCATTGTGTGGGGATCTCTCTTTAAAAGAATGAAAATTGTAAAATGAGATTCTGGCAAATGTGTGTAATAAAGTCTTGGCGAAAGACAGTGAGTGGTGCATAATCTGCTATTTCAAAATCTGGAAGCAGAGAAGCCAAATCTTCCGCTGGCCTCCAGCTGACCTCTAATTTTTCAGACATAATTACTGTATTTGCATGCGCTATTGAGTGTGGTGTCAACCACCCACGCCAAAGCACTTGGTGGAGTTCATTGGGACAAGAACAAACACAATCATTCCCATTTCAGATGGTGTTTGACTGACTAAGCCAGTGGAGAACGTGGAGATCATTGCTAACATTCTAACCTGCACCCTGATGCTACATATATTGTGTTGTTTTGAGAATATCTCTCTGTTTCTCAGAAACCTATCGTGGTTCCCACCAGCAACCCAGAACAGACACAAGGATTCAGTCATAACTTTTTAGTGCCATTAAGCCTTCGTTCAGAGGGATGATTCTTTTATTGTAAATGAAACCCAACTACAAACATGTTTGTAATCATGGTGCTTAAATAAAGATATTATTTTTTAAATTGATAAAGATAGATAAATAGATGATAGAGAGACAGACAAATAGATGATAGATAGATTGATTGATTGATTGATAGATAGATGATAGATAGATAGACAGAGAGACAGACAGACAGATAGAAGTGAAATGTCTGCCTAGAGGCAGTCATGAGGGAGGAGGAAGGAAATTGGGGTTACTGGTGATGAGAAACATGCACTGGTGAAGGGTAGTGTACATTGTTTGACTGAAACTACATCATGTACAATTTTGTAATCATGGTGCTTAAATAAAGTAATCAAAAATAAACAAAATTTGGACCAGAGTGATAGCACAGCAGTAGGGCATTTGCCTCCATGCTGCCAACCGGGATAAACCCAGGTTCAATTCCTGGCATCCCATATGATCCCCCGAGTCTGCCTGAAGTGATTTCTTATTTTTTAATATCTTTATTTAAACACCTCGATTACAGACATGACTGTAGTTGGGTTTCAGTAATATAAAGAACACCCTCCCTTCACCAGTGCAACATTCCCATCAACAATGCCCTCCATCTTTATCCTCCCCCAACCTGTATTCTAGACAGGCTCTCTACTTCTCTGACTCATTTACATTGTTATGATAGTTGTCAGTGTAGTTATTTCTCTAACTGCACTCAACACTTTGTGGTGAGCTTCATATCATGAGCCTGTTCTTCCAACTCTCGTCTCTACTGTCTCTGGGCATTATTACAATAATGTCTTTTATTTTTCTCAAAAACCATAGATGAAAGAAACTATTCTGTGTCTATTTCTCTTCTTTTATTTATTTCACGCAGCATAATAGATTCCATGTACATTCATGCATAGGAAAATTTCATGACTTTATCTCTCCTGTTGGCTGCATAATATTCCATTGTGTATATGTACCACAGTTTCTTTAGCCATTCATCTGTTGAAGGACATCTTGGTTGTTTCCAGAGTCTGGCTATTGTAAATAGCACTGCAATGAATATAGGTGTGAGGAAGGTATTTTTGAATTGTATTTTTGTGTTCCTAGGGTATGTCCCTACAAGTGGTATAGCTGGATCATATGGGAGCTCCATTTCCAGTTTTTTGAGGAATCTCCTCCATATTGTTTTCCGTAAATGCTGGACTAGGCAGCATTCCCACCAGCAGTAAATAAGAGTTCCTTTCTCTCCATATCCCCTCCAGCACTGATTGTTCTTGTTCATTGTGATGTGTGCCAGACTCTGTGGCATGAGACTGTACCTCATTGTTGTTTTGATTTGTATCTCCCTGATATTAGAACATGGAGCATTTTTATGTGCTTTTTGGACATTTGTATTTCTTCTTTGAGATACTGTCTGTTCATTTCTTCTTCCCATTTTTTGATGGTGTTAAATTTTTTTTCTGGTTAAGTTCCGTCAGTAACTTGTATGTCTTCTATATTAGCCCCTTATCTGATGGGATTGGATAGGAGCTATTTCTGAGTGCAGAGCCAAGAATAACCCCTGAGCAATGCCAGGTGTGGCCCAAACACAAAAATAAAATTAAACAAATAAAAAATTAATCCACTTAAAAAAATCCTCCCTTCAGACACTGCAGAGTAACAAACTCTTTCCCTTTCCTCCACCTGCCTTGCTCACTCTTGCCTCCCCCTTTTTCGTGGGCTACTTCTCTAAGATGAGTTTCCCTGACTCCTTTCCATTGCTCTACAATTCCCTTCTTCCACTCCATTCCATAAGCAGTCAACACCAGGAACAAGTTCTACCTGCCAGAATCCTTCCATAGGTTCCAGAGTTTGCTGACAGGATGTTGTAAAATATCCTATGATGTGAGTGTAGAAAATTTTGACTCCCAAAAGAGGGCCAGAAATTATTTGAAGGGAAGGATGGGAAGTTGGGTATGGGATTCCTTTAAGTAGGATACTATGAAAGGGTATAAACCTTTTTTATCTGAGGGTTGGGGGGGGGGGTTTTCACCTTCATTGCATACCTGACTCTGGTTGTCTACCAGTCACTGGAGATCTTTGCCAAGAGTCTGGTTTCTAAATAAAATTTTACATAAATAAATAAATAAACAAATAAATAAATAAATAAATATAAAAGTTTTAAAAGAAGCTGGTTTCTGAGAAATCTCACAGCAGGTCCATCCTAGGTTGCCACAAACAATGCTATTTTACCCATTTAATGCCAAAGTAAAACTAGAACTGAAACTTCGATTCAAAGTAAGACTAAGTTTGATTGAGAAACTGGCAGCAAAACAGACCTAACATAATGTCTTTCTAAAAATTCATTTCTATTTATTAGGTAGACTGAGTAAATAAATTAGTTTGAAAAAGCTGGTTTGAGCTGGAGAGATAGCACAGCAGTAGGACCTATCCCAGTAGGCCAACCTGGAATAGACCTGGGTTTGATCCCCGGAATCCCATATGATTCCCTGAGCCTTAGAGGATTGATTTCTGAATGCAGAGCCAGAGTAATCCTTGAGCATCGCCAGAGCATCGCCAAAAACCAAAATAAATAAGAAAAAAAGTTGGTTGCTTACGTCTTTATTTCCTTAGCTAAAAGGAAAAAGATTTTTCTGCCAGTGTTTTCAACTGACATTTTTCTTTAGTTTTAAGGCAGTTTCCTTAGTAAGCATAGAAGTGTCCAGAGGCTGGGCTGGATGGGTGAAAAAGTTTGCAGGTCTGTTCCTGGGATTCCAATGGAAAGCACACATTGATTTAAGCCTTTAAACATTTACCAGGCATGATATTACGGCATTAGCATTATCAGGGAGGAGTTCAACTGAAATCATTAAAAAAATTTAAGCTTTAGGTCAGGAGATATACAGCAGTTAGTGCTCATGTATTTGGTTTGATTTCTAAGCACCACATGGTCCCCTGAGCTCCTCCAAGGTAACACAGATGGCGCTGCAGCGCCCAAGTGCCATCACACCTTGGGGCCCTTGGGTGCTGGATCAGCTCAGTTAATGGGGAATCACTAGTGGGATCTCAGACCTCATGAGCATAACTTGTCACTCACCTCCACCCCAATTTATGGGCTGGAGAAATAGTATAGGGGTCAAGACCTTGTACATTGTTGACCATGGTTTATACTTTATATCACTTATAATTGTCGTGAAGCCCCACTAGGTGTGAGCCCTGAGCACTGTGAGATCCAAACAAACCCTAAAATATAATTTTCCATAAATCTTGGAAACTAAATATTTCTAATTTTCTTCTTCCTCTCCACCCAACCCAGTATTTCTAATTTTCAGTTTAATTCTTTACTTCAATTTGACTTGGGAGATTCTTTTGGGCCATACCTGGAGGTGTTCAGGGATCACTTCTGGTGTGACTCTGGAAACCATTTGAGGTGCTAGGGATTGAACCCCAGTCAGCTCCATGCAACACAAACACAGTACTCATAGTAGTCACTCTAGGCCATAAACAGCCAAACTTGCCATTGAAATTGGTTTAGATCAGTAAGCTAAAGCACTGCAGCTATTTTGAAAAGACTATTAATTTTTTATTTGTTTTTGGTTTTTGGGGGGTCACAACTATCAGTGATCAGGAGTTTCTACTAGTTTGCAATCAGGAATCACTCCTGGCAGGCTTAGAGAACCATATATGAAGCTAGGGATAGACTATATACAAGGCAAGTGCCTTACCCTCTATACTCTCTCAAGCCCAGAGATTGCTTATCTTATACAATAGTTTTCAGACCATTATTTCATTCCATGTAATACTTTTAAATAAAAAATTCAGAATAAAAAAACTCCAATTTTTACCTTGTTCTTTAAGCCCTTGCTCCTGGCTCTGCACTCAGAAATTACACCTGGCAGACTTAGGGGACCATATGAAATGCGAAGGATTGAATGCGGTTTGGACACATGCAAGGCAGGCAACCTCTCCACTGTGCTATCACTTCTGCCCCTTGCTCCTTATGATTAATCTAATCTTTCATCATCTCTTGTCCAAATGATCCACTTTACCTTCTTTATGGCTGGCTACTTTCCTCCCAATCTCACCCTCCTCCACACTTTACAAGGACAACCATATAGTTGCCTATGAACCATCTGGCTTTCCAAATTGGCATTCCACACTCCTGGGAATGAATACTCAACCCTTCCCAGTCTGCCCCACAACACCCTTAGCAGCTACATATTCTCTACAACCCTCTTCTTCTGGGTCATCTTGCCCTTTGTTCAGAAATATGAACCCCCCTTGGTAAGGGGGACAGCAGAAGTAGGGGATGTTAGATCACTTCTAGTTCTGTGCTCAGGGATCACTCTTGAAGTGCTCAGAGACCATATGTGGTAC
Organism: Suncus etruscus; assembly: GCF_024139225.1. Taxonomy (NCBI): domain Eukaryota; kingdom Metazoa; phylum Chordata; class Mammalia; order Eulipotyphla; family Soricidae; genus Suncus; species Suncus etruscus. Next base: position 143,232,551 of record NC_064850.1, read on the forward strand.
CAGGTATCAAATGAGACAGCTATGTGCAAGGCAAACACCTTAACCTGTTTACCATCTTGCTTTCCCCGAGTGTATTATTCTTGTATACTGTGTGGAAACTGCACCCTTCTTTGTGGACTCTGGACTGCTAAGTTTGTTCCTTCCATACATAGCAGAGTACCTGCAATTCAAGTGTCAATCTCTGTTCTGAATTAGTCAAGTTTTGTGCCAACAAAATGCAGCTTCTGCTTAAGTATAGTCACGATGGAAAGGCACCTCATTCAGATTCTTTGTTCCTCTCTTTCTGCAATCTGATTGCAAACTCACACTCATCATAAGTGATGAATGTGTTGTGCTTTTAAAGGAAAACGAAATAGATTCTCACTTAAATCCTTTCTAGCTTCCTCTGTGAGTTCAAAATACATTTATTCAGGGACATGAGTTTTGTGTACAGTATGTAATGTCCTGGTTTTTACCAGGGTGTCTATAAATCATTTTATGTGAAGGCCATGAAGATATTTGTGTGGTTTGTGGAGAGCTCTGTAGTTGAATCTCTGTTTGAGAAATAAATTAAGACTATCTTAAAGAAAGAAGGACACTGTGGCATTTATGAGTTTTTTTTTTCTTCGTTTCTGTATAAGCTCGTTTTTGCATACTTGAGGCTTTAAAATCAGTTTTAAAGCCTGAATCTTTCAGTGTGTGTGTGTGACCTTTACCTTTTTCCCTAAATTTTCTCTCTTGTAACATGGATAGAACAGTGTGATACCTCATAGTTCCTCTCTTAAGATTAACTGTGATTATATCTTTAACCCATTTACTAGAGAAGTAGTTCTTCATTTTTGCTATAGTAAGTGCTCTGGTGCTAATGATGACCACTTAATACTTATGATGGCTCTAATGATTAGCTTGTTAGGTGCCTTAATACTGTGTAGCTATACACATACAGGGGCATATGTAAACACGGATATATCAATATAATATGTGTAAACATGGAAGCAAATATACAGATATTGTCAATAACAAAAAAATACTTGCAACAGCCCTATAGGTAAGTGTCGCAATTATCCTTAGTTTACAGAGAAAGAAATTAAAATAGAATAAGCAACTGACCAAAAGTCAGAACCCTAGTATCAGAACTTATAAAAAGTTATCAATTTCTCACTTTTTAAATGTATTTTTTAATTCTCTTTTATTGCACATCTTACAATTTGAACAAGAGCTACAGAAAGGCATGCAAATACACCAGAGTTCTTATGTTGGCTTATTAGTTTAAATTGAGTTGACACCTGTCTGCAGGAGTATAAAAGTTTCTAATTTTTATAGGAATTTCTAAGTTTAAGGGTACCACATCCACCACCAAAATGTTAACATGGCTCCACCACTGTGCACTGCCCACTTTCCCAGATCCCAGTCAACCTGGGTTAATAAGGTTTATGTTCTTCTTAACAACCATGAAAATGTCTCACAGCGACACTCAACACACTCTTCAGGTTCATAAATAGTTATTTTACCATCTTTGTCACCAGACTCACAATTGTCCAAGACACCAACTATTTCTATGTCACATTACCAAAATGCTGCAGCTACTCACTGGCTACTCTGTCAGCTCTGGCGTGGTAACTTAGTTGCACAAACAAAATTGCATTCATCTGGCAGTCTCTTAGCTTGCCCCAAAGGTCAGTCTAGTGTGATGTTAATACTTGGGTGGTAGGAAATGCTGTCAAGGGAGGTCTTGGAATTCCAAAATAAAAAAGGCAAGCCAGGATATAAGCTGGCGTGAAAGCAGAGAATGTGACCATGGCATGCTTTATTCTATTTTCTGCTTGTCTTCCTTCTTTTAGTTGGAGAAAGACACCAATGGATCCCTGCCTCCCAAGCCACTCCAGCCAGACCGTGTGATTTTGTAATCGTGTCTGTCTAGGATCACAGCCCACAGAAATCAGACATGGAAATGCTTGCTTGGGTTGTCCACGCATTCCACCCCTGAGCCAGGAAATAAGAACTTCTAACCCTATGTCACTGTTTGGTAAAAATTATAATTCCTGGTCAAATGTCTAAATGCAATTAAATGTATCTTTTGGACTAGTACTCCTGCAAACGTTGACTTGCTCACTGAAGTCCACCCTTAAAGACAGCACTGAAACTTCCAGAGCTCACACTCCTCAAGTTTTGCTTCTTCTGAGGTAGAGGGATATGGGTTGGGTCTGGGACTGAGGCTGGGAGCTGCTGGAAGCTGGGCTGATGCTTTTCCTCAGTAAAGTGGAAATATGCATGTTTTGGGATTTGAACTTAGGTCTTAAAATCTGTACTTGTTTCTGCTTTAGTCTATTCATATGGTTCTGAACAAATGGTTCTGGTTTAAGTAAGGGTTGGTGTTCTTTTCTTTAAAAAATGATAGGTTTATTCATTAAAAATTTTATTTTTCCCATGTATTCTTTTCTTCCCTGTCATCACTTTCATTTACCAATCATCTTTTACCTATTTTCCCCATGAGACTATATATCTTTAGTTATGCTTGTCTGTTCTGTCTTGATTACTATTAATGGACTTAGTCTCCTATAGTCCATGCAAAATGGGCTTTCCTGAAATAGTTTTGCTTTGGAATCAGGCAGATGTGCCTTTCAATTCTGGTATTGCACAAGTTTTCTCTCTAAGTCTAATGTCTGCATCTGTGACATGGGTAGAAATAAAAAAGTCAACTTGATAGGTTGTAATGGGAATAAGTCCATTAAGTAACTAATAAGGCCATTAAGCAACTAATGTCCCTTGAGAACTAACACATGCTGCTTTCATGTGAGATGCCTTTTCCAAGCAGTTGCTGCAAGAAAAGGTGTCAATAATCTTCAGGTGTCCAGTTCTTTTCCACGAGTCACATCTTCAGTATATCAGATATACCATCTCTCCCTTTGCACTGAGGCACACATATCTATTCATTTGGCCTCATAAAACCCTCTGAAGAAGGTATTGCTCCTATTTATTCCCCTTTTAATGTTGAGGCACTAAAGTTGAGTTATTTGCCCAAATAACTCCATGTGAACTAATGAAAGTAAATGTAGTGAGGATTTTTTTTTTTTTGGTTTTTGGGTCACACCCAGCAGCGCTCAGGGGTTGCTCCTGGTTCTAGGCTCAGAAATTGCTCCTGGCAGACTAGGGGGACCGTATGGGATGCTGGGATTTAACCATCATCCTTCTGCATGCAAGGCAAATGCCTTACCTTCAGGCAATCTCTCTGGCCCCTGTAGTGAAAATCCTATAGCTGGTGGAATCCTTGCTGCATACTGAAAGCTCTTCTACGAGCTTAAGTGGATTGTCTTACATTAACTTCGGGTGGCTCCTGACAAGTACACAAACTTGAAGAATAGGAGGAAGACATTAAGAAACTTCCTGAAGGTAGGTTGACAGAGCCAGAAACTTGGAGTTCCACATTCAAAATTGTCTTATATCTTTCACAGTTTCTTTAACATAAAATAGCAAAAGACACTTATAAGAAACTTAGCCAGGAGCCTAACAATTATTGCTATTGTTATCCCCAATCTAAAAATAGTCATAATTTAATATTGTCACAAAAATTAGTCTGCTATCTTTCATTTTTTTCTTTATTTAAACATCTTGATTACATAAATGATTGTGATTAGGTTTCAGTCATGTAAAGAAGACCCCCTTCACCAGTGCAACCTTCCCACCACCAATGTCCCAAATCTCCCTCCATCCCACCCCACCCCCACCTCTACTCCAGACAGGCTTTCCAGTTCCCTCATTCATTCACATGATTATGGTAGTTCTCTGTGTAGTTATTTCTATAGCTGCACACACCACTTTTTATGGAGAGCTTCATGAAGTGAGCTGGTGTTAAAGCCCTCCTCTCATTGTCTCTGAGGATTGTTACAAATATGACTTTTATTTTTTTAAACCCATAGATGAGTGAGACTATTCTGCATCTCTCTCTCTCTCTCTCTCTCTCTCTCTCTCTCTCTCTCTCTCTCTCTCTCTCTCTCTCTCTCCCTTTGACTTATTTCACTCAGCATGATAGATTCCATGTACATCCATGTATAGGAAAATTTCATGACTTCATCTCTCCTGACGGCTGCATAATATCCCATTGTGTATATGTACCATAGTTTCTTTAGCCATTCCTCTGTTGAAGGGCATCTTGGTTGTTTCCAGAGCCTGGCTATTGTGAATAGTGCTGCAATAAATATAGGTGTGAAAAAGGGGGTTTTGTATTCTATTCTTGTGTTCTTAGGGTATATCCCTAGGAGTGGAATAGCTAGGTCAAATGGGAGCTCAATTTCCAGATTTTGGAGGAATCTCTATGTCGTTTTCCATAGAGGTTGAACTAAACGGCATTCCCACCAGCAATGGATAAGAGTTCCTTTCTCTCCACATCACCGCCAGCACTGATTGTTCTCATTCTTTGTGATGTGCACCAATCTCTGCCGTGTGAGGTGTTATCTCATCGTTGTTTCGATTTGTATCTACATAATGATTAGTGATGAGAAGCATTTTTTCATGTACCTTTTGGCTATTTGTATTTCCTTTTTATCAAAGTGTCTGTTCATTTCTTCTCCCCATTTTTTGATGGGATTAGATATTTTTTCCTGTAAATTTCTGTCAGTGCCCAGTATATTTTGGATATTAGCCCCTTATCTGAAGGGTGTTGGGTGAATAGTTTCTCCCACTCGGTGGGTGACTTTTGTATCTTGGGCACTATTTCTTTTGAGGTGCAGAAGCTTCTCAGCTTAATGTATTCCCATCTATTGATCTCTGCTTCCACTTGTTTGGAAAGTGCAGTTTCCTTCTTGAAGATGCCTTTAGTCTCAATGTCATGGAGTGTTTTACTGACGTGATGTTCTATATACCTTAGGGTATCAGGTCTGATGTCAAGGTCTTTAATCCATTTGGATTTTACCTTTGTACATGATGTTAACTGGGGGTCTATGTTCGCTTTTTTGCAAGTGTCTAACCAGTTCTGCAAGCACCACTTGTTGAAGAGATTTTCCCTGCTCCACTTAGGAATTCTTGCTCCTTTGTAAAAAAAAAATTAGGTAATTGTATATCTGGGGAACGTTCTCTGAGAGCTCAAGCCTATTCCACTGATCTGAGGGTCTGTCTTTATTCCAATACCATGCTGTTTTGATAACTATTGCTTTGTAGTACAGTTTAAAGTTGGGGAAAGTAATGCCTCCCATTTTCCTTTTCCCTAGGAGTGCTTTTGCTATTCGAGAGTGTTTATTGTTCCAGATGAACTTCATAAGTGTTTGATCCACTTCTTTGAAAAATGTTATGGGTATTTTTGAGGGGATCGCATTAAATCTGTATAATGCTTTGGGGAGTTTTGCCATTTTAATGATGTTAATCCTGCCAATCCATGGGCAGGTTATGTGTTTCCATTTCTATGTGTCCTCTCTTATTTCTTGGAGCAGGGCTTTATAGTTTTCTTTGTATAGGTCCTTCACGTCTTTGGTCAAGTTGACTCCAAAATATTTGAGTTTGTGTGGCACTATTGAGAATGGGATTGCTTTCCTGACTTCCATCTCTTCCCTATCATTATTGGTGTATAAAAAGGCCATTGATTTCTGTAGGTTGATTTTGTAGTCTGCCACCTTGCTATATGAATCTATTGTTTCTAGAAGCTTTTTGGTTGAGTCTTTAGGGTTTTCTAAGTAGAGTATCATGTCGTCTGCAAACAAAGAGAGCTTGACTTCTTCCTTTCCTATCTGGATTCACTTGATATCTTTTTCTTGCCTGATCACTATAGCAAGTTCTTCCAGTACTATGTTGAAGAGGAGTGGTGAGAGTGGACAGCCTTGTCTTGTACCGGAATTTAGAGGAATTTCCTATCTGGATTCACTTGATATCTTTTTCTTGCCTGATCACTATAGCAAGTTCTTCCAGTACTATGTTGAAGAGGAGTGGTGAGAGTGGACAGCCTTGTCTTATACCGGAATTTCGAGGAAAGGCTTTTAGTTTTTCTCCATTGAGAATAATATGTGCCATTGGCTTGTGGTAGATGGCTTCAACTAGATTGAGAAAGGTTCCTTTCATTCCCATCTTGCTGAGAGTTTTGATCAAGAATGGGTGTTGGACCTTATCAAATGCTTTCTCTGTATCTATTGATATGATTATGTGATTTTTATTTTTCTTGTTGTTGATGTTGTGTATGATGTTGATAGATTTATGGATGTTAAATCATCCTTGCATTCCTGGGATGAAACCTACTTGGTTGTAGTGTATGATCTTCTTGATGATGCATTGGATCCTATTTGCCAGGATTTTTTTTGAAGATCTTTGCATCAGCATTCATCAGGGATATTGGTCTGTAATTTTCTTTTTTGGCAGCGTCTCTGTCTGGTTTTGGTATAAGGTGATGTTGGCTTCATAAAAGCTGTTTGGGAGTATTCCCTTTTTTTTTTTTTTTTCAATTTTATGGAAGAGCTTGGCTAGGATTGGTAGTAGCTCCTCTTGAAAGGTTTGAAAAAATTCATTAGTAAATCCATCTGGGCCTGGGCTTTTTTGGGGGGCAGATGTTTGATTACAATTTCAATTTCCTCAGTAGTGATGAGGGTGTTTAGATATGCTACATCCTCCTTACTTAACTGTGGAAGGTCCAAAAATTTTTCCATTTTTTCTAGGTTTTCATGTTTAGTAGCATAAAGTTTCTCAAAGTAGTCTCTGATTTCCCTTTGGATCTCTGCAATATCTGACGTGATCTCCCCCTTTTCATTACTAATACAGGTTATCAGATTTCTCTCTCTTTTTCTTTGTGAGTTTGCCAATGGTCTATCAATCTTGTTTATTTTTTCAAAGAACCAGCTTCTGCTTTCATTGATCTTTTGGATTGTTTTTTGGGTTTCCATTTCATTGAGTTCTGCTTTCAGCTTTGTTATTTCCTTCTGTCTCCCTATTTTTGGTTCTTTTTGTTGGTCATTTTCTAATTTTTTTAGCTGCGTCATTAAGTTATTCAGATATGCCCCTTCTTCCTTCCTGATGTGTGCTTGTAGAGCTATAAATTTTCCTTTCAGGACCGCTTTTGCTGTGTCCCATAGATTATGGCAGTTTGTGTCTTCATTATCATTTGTTTCCAGGAAAGTTTTGATTTCCTTTTTGATTTCATCTCGGACCCACTGGTTGGTCAGTAGCAGGGTGTTTAATTTCCAATTGTTAAAGTTTTTCTTCTGTGTCCTTTTGTAGTTCACATCTAATTTCAGAGCCTTGTGGTCAGCAAAGGTAGCCTGCAAGATTTCTATCCTCTTGATTTTATGGAGGTATGTTTTATGTGTCAGCATGTAGTCTATTCTGGAGAATGACCCATGTACATTGGAAAAGAATGTGTATCCAGGTCTTTTGGGATGGAGTGTCCTGTATATACCTACTAGTCCTCTTTCTTCCATAACCCTTTTTAGGGCTAGTATTTTTTCTTTGGGTTTCAATCTGGTTGATCTATTAAGTGTTGATAGGGCCATGTTGGGGTCTCCCACAATTATTGTGTTATTATTGATTTCTTCCTTCAGATATGTCAGTAATTGTATTAGATAATTTGCTGGTCTCTCATTGGGTGCATATATGTTTAATAGTCTGATTTCTTCCTGTTGCACATATCCCTTGATTAGTACATAATGTCCATCTTTGTCCCTTACCACTTTTCTAAGTATAAAGTTGGTGTCATCAGATGTTAATATGGCCGCCCCAGCTTTTTTGAGGGTGTTGTTTGCTTGGATAATTTTTCTCCAGCCTTTGATTTTGAGACTATGTTTGTTCTGACTATTCAGATGTGTTTCTTGTAGGCAGCAGAAGGTTCAATTCATCTTTTTGATCCATTTTGCCATTCTGTGTCTTTTTTTTTTTTTTTTTTGGCACACACCCGGCTGTGCTCAGGGGTTATTCCTGGCTGTCTGCTCAGAAGTAGTTCCTGGCAGGCTCGGGGGACCATATGGGACGCCGGGATTCGAACCATCCACCTTTGGTTCTGGATCGGCTGCTTACAAGGCAAACGCCGCTGTGCTATCTCTCCGGGCCCCCACTCTGTGTCTTTTAATTGCTGAATTTAATCCATTGACGTTGAGGGAGATGATTGTCATTGGATATAATGTCATCTTTGTAGATAAGTTTGCTGTGTTTGTTGGTCTCTCTTTTCTTAGAGTAGATCTGTCAGTTTTTCCTTTAAGGCTGGTTTATCATCTGTGAAGTTTCTGAGCTGTTGTTTATCCATGAAGCTATGTATTGTTCCTTCAAACTTGAACTTGAGTCGGGCTTGGTGCAGTATTCTCAGTGAGGCATTCATTTCATTCAGTCTTGTCACAATATCCCACCACTGTCTTCTGGCCTTGAGAGTATCTTGTGACATGTCTGCTGTAAGTCTTAGGGATCCTCCTTTAAATGTAATTTCCCTTTTTGATCTTGCTGCTTTCAGTATTCTATCTCTATCTATGGAATTTGTCATTGTAACGAGGATGTGTCTTGGGGTGTTTTTCTTTGGGTCTCTTTTAGCTGGTACTCTTCGGGCATGCAGGATTTGATTGCATGTAGTCTTTAACTCTGGGAATATCTCTTTGATGATGTCTTTGACAGTTGATTTTTCCTGGAGATCTCCTTCCTGGGTTTCTGGGACTCCTGTGATTCTTATGTTGTTTCTGTTGATCAAAGACTTCTATTTTCATCTGTTCGCATGCCTTGAGTACTTTTTCCATTGCCTGTTCATTTGTCTTAAGGTTCTTTTCCAATTTCTTCTGTTGTATTGAGTTTTTCTGCATCACATCTTCCAGTGCTCTGATTCTCTCCTCAGCTGATGATACCCTGTTGGCGAGGCTATCCATTGAGGTTTTCAGTTGAGCAACCATGTTTTTCAGATCTGTTATTTCAGTTTGGAGTGTTCTGATTTCTGTCTTTGTGTTCTCTTCAGATCGATCTATGCTTTTTTTGAGTTCTACGAACATCTTCCATATTTCTATTCTAAACTCCTTACCTGAGAGGTTAATCAGGTGGTTGGAATTTATTAGGTCATCCAAGCTTCCGTCTCCATTCTCTGTGGATGGTGTTTGTATGCGAGGTTTCCCCATTGTCACGCTTGTAGTGCGGTTTTTCCTGCTTGTTGTGATGGGGTTCATTGTCCTCAGAGTGAACAAAGGCACACAGGGCAGAGCCTCCACAGGCCAGAGACCTCAGCTTATTGGATAGCGACTTCCGCAGCCAGAATGTACTTACTGGGCAGCTTCAAAATGCAGTTTTTGGGGGGTGCGCTCCCTAGGCCTCTGAGAAAATCTTCAGGGATTCAGAAACACAGTCAGATAGGTGCAGAAGTTTCCCTTGAAGTCCTCAGAGTGAACAAAGGCACAGCTAGTCTGCTTTTTTAAACATTTCTTCATCTACAATAAGTAATCTATAAGCACACATCTAATTTTTTTGGGGGGGGGTTTTGGGTCACATCCAGCAGCGCTCAGAGGTTCCTCCTGGCTCTATGCTCAGAAATTACTCCTGGCAGGCTCGGGAGACCATGTTGGATACAGGATTCAAACCACCGTCTTTCTGTATGCAAGTCAAATGTGCTACCTCCATGCTATCTCTCTGGCCCCTAAATATTTCTTGATTCACTTAACTTTTTCTCTTTTTCACCACCTTTTGCAAATGCCAGTAGCAAGGCCCTCAGCATAATAGATTTAGTATCAGTCAAGTTTTTACTTCCAGAAATCAGAAAACCATCTCTTGTTCCTTCAAGCACTCTGTACTAATTTTCAATTGATGTATAAAAAATCATGCCAAACTGAGCAGCTTGAAACACAGACCATTATTATTTCTTTACAATTTCCACATGTCAGGCAACAAGTTATTCAAGACCAGGTCCATGCTCATATTCTGTTCCTATGTTAAGCTTGCATTCTTTTTCTATCTCAGAGTCCTTTCCTGAGTTTAGCCCATAATGCATCATCTTGTGGCTATGTGAGGACAACCAACTTCTTACTAGCTGTTGTCTGGAAAGGGACCCCCAGGTTCAGAAGGCTTTCCACAATTTCCAGCCTTGTGGCTCTCTCTCAATAGGAATCCCATGTCAGGCAACTCGGTTCTCCAAGGACAATAGAATAACATGCTATCTTAATCTGCTAAGATGGAGACTTACAAAACACATATATTTGTATGAATGACACCTTATGACTTTAGTCATTTTCTATGAATTAGAAGCAAGGTCTTATCCACATTAAGAAGAGGATATTACACAAATTGGCACGTTCACCACAAATTCCTGGATTCTGATTATTATCTCCTTCTCCTCTCTCACGGCTCTCTCTCCATTCCTCCCTCCCCCCATTAATTCCTTTACACCACCAAAGAATAGCTTCTGTTCTTATGTCTATAAATCTTTAAGACTCAGTCTTCCTCTTTTCCATTAGGTATATAAGTAGGGATTTAATCTCCCCTTCAGATTCCATTTTACTCCAGACCAGTCTGTTTATTTTTAATATATTTCAATGTATACTACTCAGTGTATGTTTATATAATTATATCACCATAAAAGGAAATAATTTTTTGTTTTGTTTCTTTTGGGGCTCACACCCAGTGATGCTTAGGGATTATTTCTGACTCAGCAATCAGGAATTACTCCTGGTGGGCTTGGGGGACCATGTGGGTTGCTGGGGATAAATGGGCTGGCTACACACAAAAAAAAACACCCTATCCAATGTACTAGTACTCTAGTTCCATAAAATAGTTTTTATCACCTCAGAGTAGAACTTCATACCTATTAGCACTCACCCCCTTCTTCTGGCCTCCTTAGCCATACCTAGGGAACAATAATCTGTTTTCTGTCTCTTTCGTCTATTTGGGATATTTCATTGAAGTGGAGCTATATTTTTTGTACAGATTTCTCTCACTCAACATGGTTCTGAGGTTCTTCCATGTTACAGAATCAACAGTATTATTTTGGCTATATACTATGTGTGGGGTACTGAAGACAAAACAGTTGGGAAATGAAGGAGTTAATTTGTAAAAAATAGCATTAGGAATAAGAGAATAAAGTGCATATTGTTGTTTACTTCGACCTTATATTTTTTAAATAATTATTTAAGCACTGTGGGTACATACAATGTACACCACCACCTTTTTCACCAGTGCACATTTCATGCCATCAATGTCCCCAATTTTCTTCTACCCTTCCCCCTGCCTGCCTCTGGACAAACATTTTACTTCTAACTCTGCCCTTTTCCCATTTTTGACACTGGTTTGCACTATTGTTAAGGAAAGGTTATGTATTACGTATATCACTTTATACCCTTTTAGTACCCCATTTTCATCTAGTAATCATTTCTGACTATCATAGTCATAGAGGCCCTTCTCTACCCTAATTGCACTGCTCCACTTAGTATAGTAATAAAATCCAGAAATAATATAAATGAGGGCCAAGCGGACCAGTCCATAGCCTCACAATTTTTAATGGAAATCTATAGCATATAGGTATATATGCTATATATAAGAAGGTGCTTCTTAAGAATCTCAGGCTGTAAGAAAAAAAAATTTTTATACCTGTAAACTGACTAATTATTACATACACATAGAAGTCAGGACAAGAGGAATACATAGTGAATTTACAACTCACTAGAATAAAACTGAAGCCCAGGGTAAAGAGACAACTCAAGGGACTGAACGCTGGCATTTCATGGTCATCTGAGAACTGCTGGGAGTGACCCCCAGCACAGAGCCAAAAGTAGTCCCTGAGCACCATGTGGGTGTAACCCACAAGCAAAGAGCAAACTCCTGCTGTCTAAATATATCTTTCTGGATGATTTTTAGGAAGAATAATGTTAACCAATATTCTTTGCACCCTTTCTATATTTTCTTGTTGGGAGCATAATGGTTTCTATAAACAGGGCCAAGGTTGCTTGCAGCACTGTCCCGAGAGGTCAAGGAGGATAGGCTGGCAGGCAAGTCAGTCAGAGCACTCAGGGAGGGGCTGGTGTTCTTTGCCTTGACATCAGCCCCATAATCCCATGCTGCGCGGATGTGCTCATGCATGCATGCTCCAAGCCAAGAGGAATTTCGCTGTGACTTCCCACTCTTTCATTTACCCAGAGGTCAGCACTTGAATATTGAAAACCACTTCTGATTTAGACAAGCTGAGGAATGATGATACTAAACGGGTGCTGTCAGCATGAGTGAACCTATGTGGGAACTGGGGCTGTGTCACCAAAGGGCAAATTCAAGAATCCTTCAAATTGAGAAGTGTCTATCACCTCCACTGAAGAAAACAGTAAAACAATAAAACATTGACCACAAATGTAATATTCATAATGTTTCCAAACATTCCTCTGGGATAAGCAAGATTCTTGCTCAAGATTTTCAGACGGGGGCCTCTTGATTTCAAACTCTGGTCAGGGAGCAAGGCCAGAGTCTCAGCCTTGGCCAATCCCTCCCACATCCAGTGTGGGATGGTCTCCCATCCCCAGGGTCTGCGGGCTACCTTGGATCTGGCCAAAGGGGCCTCTGGAAGGTTCCACACTTGTAAGCCACTCTCCCACCTGATATACAGGTCTAAAATACTACCATCAGAAGTATAAAACCTTATTCTAATGCAAATGCTCCTGGGAGAAGAAACACTGCTGTTATCAGCTATTTACACCTTAGTGCAAATGTGTTTATTAGAGCCTTTGCCAAAGAGTGAGGGAAGTGAGTGAATGAACTAAGTTACACACACACACACACACACACACACACACACACACACACACACACTTTCAATAAAGTGAAAGTAACTTTAATAATGCCACAAAAAGACAGGAAAGGAAGAGAGAGTGGCAGAAAAAGGGGTCCTCTTTCCCCAAGTGCCTCCCTGAGTGGTGGATGGACAAACTCAACGACACTGGGCTCAAATGGGAGAGAAGAGGATGAGACAGTTATTAAGATATGGGAAGCTTCATACTGAATCCCTGGCTATAAGAGCAGGAGCAGGTCTTTACCTGCATTCCTCAAAGCACGAGGATGCTTGTGGGTCCACAGGAGCGCTTTGTTTCTCTTTAGTCCACTGCTAAGAGTCTGGGTCCACGAGCTCACACAGAACAGGAAACTGAGCATTGTTTGTCCAACAGCACTATCTCCTGTGTCCTGAAAGGAGGGCCCAAGCTACTGCTTCAGACTATCAACAAGGTGTTGCAGCCCAGCCAAGCTAGCTGATCACTTACTTGATTTCAGAACATAGGAAAAGTTCACAACACTCTCAAGGGATTTATACTCAGCTCTATTGAGGAGGTTAGCAAAGTCTATGAAAAGTCATTTTCAAATCAATTGCTTTCAGAAAAATTCCCCTCCACTTACTATTCTGGAGAACCATAGTTCATAGCTAAGCCTCATTAATGACCCAAAATTTACTGTCAGTTTAGATTATTGGGGACAAACACACACTGTTGAACTTATGGATGCATGCAGACCAAATCTGGGAGGTAGACAATAATGGGGAATCTTAGGGAGGAGTGAATATTAATCCTTAAGATATATTCACATCTTCATTTTTAAGATATAAGTTTTCCAGTGATTATTTCTCAAAAAAAGGAAGGAAAGAAAAAAATAAACCATGCCTGGGGAGGCCTGGAAAATTGCTCACTTTAAAATGCTTGCCCTGCACATGTGAAATCCCGAGTTCAAGTCCTGATGCTGCCAAGTGTACCCTGGTAATTTGGACAGCTCTGTTGTTTGGGACCCTTATCAGGACACTCTCAGAAAGGATATCAGGTACTTAAAAGGTGCTAAGGTTGGGGTGGAGCTATAGTACAGTGAGTAGCTGTTTGTTTTGTACACAGCTGTCCAGAGTTTGATCCTTGGCACCCCAAACAATGCTGGGAGTAATTCCTGTACATCACTAAGTGCATACTAAAAATAAAACAAACAAACAAAAAGCACTGATGGCAAACATTTGGCCACAAACTTAATGCCCAGGGTTTGCATACACATTGAGCCCATCTAACAAGACTGACCTCACATTCAAGAGGGATAAAGGAAGAAAAAACATGTGAACTGCTCCCTAAAACACTGGAGAGGAAAATACCCACCCCCACCAAAAAATGTGCCATTGACAGCATAGTTTTCAAGCCCCTTAGGTTAGTTTCTAACTATCTTTAATTTGCCAAACATCCAGTTTCATCCTGGAAGTTCTCATTCTTCTGGGACTGTGAGGACTAAAATGACTACCTCCAGTGTTAAAAGACCTTTATTTATTGTTAACGAATGTTTAACACTGTAAAATTCTTCATATGGCTCTTGTTATTCCAGTAGCCAAACATTGTCTACAAACTCTTCATATAAAATTATACCTATTTGAGAGTATTCCTTTTTGAAAATCTTTATTTTGGTTATGAAAGATTAGAAAATCTATTTTTCTTCCTAAGAAGACTGGAAGGTTCTAAAATGCTTTTCAAGTGTGTTTGTGGCATCTGAATGTTTGCTACCTCCCACACTCAAGTTCTAAAGTTTGAGAGAATACATCATTTCTAGTTTGATGTAAATCCAAAACTGAGAACACAATGCAAGGGAGTGCATGCCATATTTCACTCCTCAGTGGAGTCACAGTTTTCCCTTAAACATGGTTTTAGCATAAAGTAAATTGTATTTCCAGGATTACTGCCAAACACAACAATACAAATGATGATGACCAAAAACAGCAAAATGCAAGTGAACCAGAAGTGATGATGTTTCATAAGGAAATCCCATAAATGTTCTAAATATGCTTTGTTTTGGCTTGAAGATTAATTAATTAAACCAGGTTGGGAAATACCAGCAGAGAGAACTCTACGAGAAACAAATTCAATAGAAACCCAAGAGAGAAACAAATAATTATTTAATGCTTCTTGATGCAAATGTTAAGTTAAATTGCAATAATTAATAGTTCTGAAAATCAGATTCAGAATAGTTCTGTGTCCTTGGGAGGGAGGGACATTGGCTAAAACTTAATAGTGATTATTTTTCATAACCTCTAAATTAATTTACTTCTGCATTATAAAGATTTCTAGCAAATTCCCATCTTGTCAGTATCAAATTATCTATTAAACATCCCTGTGGACTTACCTCCCTAATTCTTCAGTTAAGTGTAGGTAAGAAAGAGAACTCACAAGTATTTCTTATGAAATCTGTTCCATGGTTGTCTTAATTAACCCTCATAGCAACACTGGGGGTTAGAGCCTATTATCTTAAGTTTAAAAATAAAATTTTGTATTACAAAAGGGTACAAAACTTTGAGAAAAAAAAGAAAAGGAAACAAAACTTTTAAAAATGCACTGTTCTACTTTAATCATATTATAGGTTTTGGGAATAGAAATGAAACATATTGTGGCTATAGCTGAGTATTTCTCCATATATTCCACTTTTCATTATTCAGTAAACACATTGGATGGCATTTGCTTCATTCAACCTGCATTGGACTGCAAGTTCTAATCTTTTGACAGCAAAACTACTCTGAAATCAGCGTAATTGGTTCTCAACCTTATAACTATTACATCTGTACTGAGTTAGAGTTTTGCAAAAATGAGAGGGAAAGTACAAGAGGGAGGGAGCACACCAAGTGGTATTCAGAGCATATCTCTGGCTAAGTGCCTTGAGGGAACCATATGGTAAAAGGAATTGAATCTGGGCTTCCCATATGACTTAGTTCATTGAACTAGTCACCTGCCTCCAAGAGAAAAAAAAATTAAGTTGCATTTTAGTATAGTATTACATCATTGTTCATGTCTCTTTCCATTTAACATAAAATGGACCAACCTAACCATTTCTAAATATAAAATTTGATGACTTCTAAAATCTGTACCATTCTATGAAAACAGCTCATTTCTGTCAATCCTTTAGACTGTGTCTCAGATTGGTGCAGGAATATCTTCAATAACAATAATATTAGCAAGTTCCTTTAAGAAAAGAAAAATATAGTCTTAGAGCATGGCATGTTAGAATTTAAAAACCTTAATTTTATGTTTTATATGTTTGTAATTTTCCCTTAATTATTAACAAATTTTTTTATAATTATAAAATGTTTAAGTAAAATGGTGGGTTGATTTATAGAGTTTTCCCCAACCATCACCAGAGGGACCCCAGGTTGTCCCAGTACCACAGAGCTGGAGCAGCACCACATTCTGGGACTCTTATTTATTTTGGTACTAGCCCAGTTAGGTCTGACTGCCAAGAGGTGCCCCTAGACCAGGGGTCAGCAACCTTTACCATATAAAGAGCCACTGGACTTGTTTCTGAAGGAAAAAAAAAAACCTGGTAGCCACAACATAAGGGAAAAAAACCTGGGAGCCACAAAACTATCAAGACATTTAAAACAAATATAGCACTGCATACAGTGTTTCTTATCTTAATACTATATACAGGAGCATGCAGTTAGCTGTCGATATGAAGAAAAAAAAGAACTTTTTTACTTAACAAGGTAAAACATATTTGTGCAAATTAATAGCCAATTAAAATATTTAAGTGATGCCGCTCCCCACTCCCCTGCTATCAGCCCTGCTGTTGGAGCCTCAGCTCTGGAGCTGACCCCTGGTTGCTGACCCCTGCTCTAGACTCTATGAAGCAGCATTTGGAATGGTCCCCAGAAAAAATTTAGATAAACTAGTGATAACTAAAAGATATGGTCCAAAGAAATGATAAAAGAGACACATGAGTGGCTGCAATTTCAGAATCTCTCTAGGAATGGGACCAGGGGGTTGGTAGTAGGCATTTAGGGGTGGGAGTGAATGAAATAATCAGTCAAAACAACAGGGTTGAGAGTCCAGGCCTCAGGAAGGATCTAATACATTCGAAACTATAGGTTTGTCCTAGGTCTTTTTTGCTTTCAAAAGTCCAACCTACTTTCTACACTATGACTTTATTTGTTTGTTTGTTGTGCCAGGGACAAAGTACTGGTTTTATGCTTGCAAGACACATGCTTTGTCACTGAGCCACATCTCCACATATCCACATATCCTTCAGGGTTCTGAACTCTTGTCTCCACTCCCTGGATTTACAGAAATTGCCATGTGTCAGGTCAGCCACAGATCTGTCTCAGAACAGGCCTGAGATGACAGGTCAGCTGACTCCATGGCTGTCTCAATAGAGGACAAGCAGAAGCAAGTTATAAGATGGGCTGAGAGAGTAGAGAAATTTAGCTCTACCACTCATACCAGGGAACCCCTGGAAATTGGGAAGGAAGATGGTGA
This sequence comes from Suncus etruscus, assembly GCF_024139225.1. Classification (NCBI taxonomy): domain Eukaryota; kingdom Metazoa; phylum Chordata; class Mammalia; order Eulipotyphla; family Soricidae; genus Suncus; species Suncus etruscus. The sequence goes on from NC_064850.1 coordinate 143,249,689, forward strand.
AACAGGAGAAAGCCAGGCATGGGAGAGTTGATCCCTAAAGGGAGCTCTTGTCCTTTTGCCCTCAAGCTTTTAGGTGGAGGCTTGCAGTCAGAGCCACGGTGTGGGAGTGTCTGTGTGTAATGAGCTGTCCACCCTCCCATGGATGTGCTCACAGGCATGGCCCATTTGTGCAGGAAGCGGATTGCATGCCTCAGAAGTGAGGCCTGCTGCTGCTGCTGGAAGATCTTTCTCCACCTACAAATCTGTTTCTAATGATTCACCATTTGTAAATGGAACTCCCATCCAGGCTCTTCATTAGAAAGAGGTTATCAAGAAGAAAAATGGGGCACCCATCTGGAGATAAAAAAAATCCTGATGCCTAACAGATTGTCAGGAAGATTTCCAACCCTCTAGATTTGAAAACAATGCACGTATCCTCTCCACCCCCCTTCCTCTACCTATTCTCCCTTCCAGACCTGTTCTAAGCCCGCATATTTGTTCATTACACACACATACATGATATATACATGACACTATTCACCACATAAAAGACAAAGTTCCTCTTTTTAAAATGCAAGCATTTTATTTTTTTTAAAAATGATGCAAGACATTGAGCCATCTATCCTCTACAAATTGGCCTAATAGTATAAGGAGGTAATTTCCCCCAGACACCTCAGAGAAATCAGATAAACTGAGAAAAAAGTTGAATTTGATCACTAGTTTTGAACTCTATTTACCTCCAGTAACTGTCACATTTCTGTTTTCCTGCTTGCAAAACTGTCTCAAGTTCTGGTTGCCTCTTATCCACTTCTGCATCCCATATTCAGCATCCATCCTAAGCGCTTTGAGACTAGTCTTGCCAAAGTCTTCTTAGCTTTTCATCGTCACTTTCCTGTCTCCTGCCTCTTAAATCTCGGTGGCACGGGACAGAGAAAAGCTCTAACTTTCTTATCTTAGTTTCTGCAACACTCACCTCCTGTGCTTTTCCTCCCCTTCACTAGCCACTTACTTCTCAATCTCCCTCCTCTCTTTGCAATACTTGTAACAGCAGGGGAGCCTAGATCACAGCTCTGTCCTGGGAGCTCCCTTCTTGTGCTGAGGCATCAAATACCAGCTCAAAGCTGACAACTTCAAATTTATATTGTCCATCCTGACCCCACTTTTTGATGTCTGCACTCAAATACCCAACAATCTACTTGAGATCACTAATTGCAGGCCTAATAATCTTTTCAAACTGAATCTATCCTAGACAGATCCTTCATTTTACCTCCCATATATCTGCTTCTGTCTTTAGCTTCTTCATAATGGTATCATCATCCAACTATAGGTTAAAGCTAGACTTTTGCCCAAACTATAGCTTTCAAGCTGGTCTCCTTGCTTTTGTTACCCCCACAGAACTTCTCCCATGGTTTCTCATTGCAAAATAAAAATCTAAATTCTGAAGCTAGTCTAGGATTTTGCATCCACCTACCTCTCACTGACCTCATCCCCTCCCACTTCCCCTCTCATGCACTCCACTCCCACCACGATGCCAGCATGCCGCTCCTTTAACGGGCCCCATGCGCTTCCACCCCAGCTCACACACAGCTTCCTCTTCCTTACTTCCTGCCACTACACAGAGCAGCCTGCCTCATTTTCTCTTTCTCTGCTCAAATGATAGTCACCATGATAGCTCCTGACTCTCTTATAGGAAGCCAGGCACCATATCCCTCTTCATCAACTCAAAATGCTCTACTTTACTTCAGTCTCATTTTGTGGCCCATGAAACAAGTCTTCTCAATTCCTCTTCCCTGAAGTGTATGTAGGCTCTGAAAGAGCAGGCATTTGACTTATTTGTTTCTCTGATCTATCCTGGAGTTTACGAGAGTGCCTGGCATGGAGAAGATGCTAGGTCATTGTTAAATTTTTAACTAATGAGTCTTTATTCCTCTACCCATTATTCATGTTCAAATAATCTGAAATCACCCTTTCAACTCAATCCCCATTCTATCTAATTCTATCCTATCTTGCCAGACAATATCTAGCATCTTGATTGGTCTCCCTATTATCTCTCTAAAATCCATCCTCAAACCACAGTAATTTATAAACAACACATAATCAAGGGCTCAAGAAATAGTACATAGGTTAAGGCTTTTTACCTTGCATGTGGCTGACCCTAGTTCAATCCCAGGCACTCTGAGTACTACCAGAGGTGATGATACTTGAGCACAGATCTAGAAGTAAGACTTGAGAACCACCATGGATAGTTCTAACCCTATGGACCTCCCCAACAAAATGTTACCCAAACATAAACCATAAATTAGCTTTAATGTTTAAAACTAGTGAAAAGCTCCCACTAACTCTCTGAAAAGGTCAAACCTTAAATCCTAAACTAAGGCCATGAGTGACTAGATGACTGGACATTCTTCCCATTTCCTTTATCACTAAGTGTCAACCACATTAGGCTTCTTGCTATTTCTTGAACATAGTCAGTTTGCTCTTGTCCCCAGGATTATGCACATTTTGAAAGCTCTCTGCAGACAGCTCTTTCTCCTATAGCCACATGACTTGCATGTTCTTCTTTTCATACAAGCATCAACTTTAATCTCGACTTCTCAAAGATTGGTGCTTGCTTGTCTGTTTCTTTGCATGTTTATTCATACTCTGGAAAATCCTGTGTTCTCTCTTGAATATATTTCTTTTCTTTCTCTCCTCTCACACCTTAATATTTTTACTTTTATTTTATTGAAGCCATTGTGATCTACAAAGTCCTTCATAGTTGAATTTCAGATATACAGTAAATCAGGGCCATTCCCTATGGCCTGGTCTGTTAGTACTTTAGGCCCATTTAAGTTTTGATTGTTGAAGTTTAGGTCTCTTGTTTCTACTGTTGTTGACTTTGGCTTGAATATTTAGTTCTGTCTCTTTTTTTTCCTCCACCAATGGACCTGAGACCTCCTCTCACATCTTTCTAAGCAAGTTTTATTCAATTAAAAACTACCTTGTCTTACTTTTAAAAAAAAAAAAAGGCTAATGTGAAAGATATGTAAGCCACTATGATCAAAATAAAAATTAAAAAAAAATAAAATAAAAGTAAAAAAAAAAAGGCAGACAAATAGAAGGAGGCTACCTCACTAGATGTGGCCCCAAAACATAAAACAAAAACACAGAAAAAATTTTTCAATAGCATTCTTCAAGGAAATAGAGTAAATATTACTGAAGCTTGTATTGAACCAAAAATACCTTAAATAGCAAAGTAATAATGAAAAAAGTAGATATCATGTTTCCTAATTTTAAGTTATACTATAAGGACTTAATAATCAAGAAGTATGGTATATGGGCCAGAGAGATAGCATGAAGGTAGGGCATTTGCCTTACATGTAGAAGGACGATGATTCAAAACCCGGCATCTCATATGATCCCTGAGCCTGCCTGGAGTGATTTCTGAGCATAGAGCCAGCAGTAACCACTGAGTGCTGCCGGGTGTTACCCAAAAACCAAAAATAAATAAATAAATGAAAGAAGTATGGTATGACTAAAAATAGCGATACACATTTATAGAATTTAATTGAGATTCCCAAAATATACCATACTTGTGTGATTAGTTAATTTATTTTAAAGTAATCAAATATAAAAAGGAAGTTTCTACTCCAAATGTTGGCTATCAAAAATATTTATCTTTTATAAAAAGTGAATTGACATTTAAAAAAGTAAATTGACATTTGAGACAAAATGGAGGGAACTTGAGGTGATTATGCTATCAAAATAAGAAAGTGAAATGTAATTTCTAAAATATTTTATACATATGTAAAATACAAACTAAAGGCAAATGATGGTACAAAAATAACTCCTATAGGGGTCTGAAATACAGTACAGAGTGTAAAATGCTTGCCTTGCATGTGGTTAACCCAGGTCCATTCCCAAATCAAACCCTAGCATCTGGTTCCCTTAGAGACTGGCACACATCACAAAGAACAAGAACAATCAGTGCTGGCGGGGATGTGGAAAGGAACTCTTATTCACTGCTGGTGGGAATGCTGTCTAGTCCAGCCTTTATGAAAAAAAATATGTAGATTCTTCAAAAAACTGGAAATTGAGCTCCCATTTGATCCAGCTATTCCATTCCAATCCTAGGGATAAACCCCAGGAACACAAAAATACAATACAAAAATCCCTTCCTTGCACCTATACTTATTGCAGTGCTACTTACAATAGCCAGACTCTGGAAACAATCAAGATGCCCTTCAACAGATGAATAGCTAAAGAAACTGTGTACATATACACAATGGAATATTATGCAGCCAACAGGAGAGATGAAGTCATGAAATTTTCCTATACATGATGTACATGGAATCTATTATGCTGAGTGCAATAAGTCGAAGGGAGAGCGATAGACATAGAATAGTCTCACTCATCTATGGGTTTTAAGAAAAATTAAAGACATTACTGTAATAAGGCCCAGAGACAATAGAGTTAAGGCCTGAAAGGGTCGGAAGGAGAAGTTCACAATTTGAATCTCACCACAAAGAATGGTAAACACTATTAGGGAAATAACTACACTAACAACTAGCATGACAATGTTAAAGAATAAGAGAAGTATTTTGTCTCTTGAATAAATTCTTACAATAAAACAAACAAACAAACAAACAAAAAAGAATAAGAGAAGTAGAATGCCTGTCATGATACAGGCAGGGGTGGGAGAGGAGGGGGACATTAGTGGTGGAAATGCTGCACTGGTGAAGAAGGGATACTCTCTTTATGTTTGTAATCATGGTACTTAAAGATTTATATAAAAATACAGAAATAAAAGGAGTTAGGGGTCAAAGGGATGCAGCTACATTAGTGGTGTTAAGGAATGGTAGAACAAAATAAACAAACAACATAGTCAACAAACCTGAAGTCATGAGACCCAAACTTTAACAACCAAACTTTAAAACAGTGTCTGTCAAAATTGCAGGCTTAAGATTAGGTGATGAGTAGATATAGAGGGAACTGGTGAACATTGGTAGAGGGAAGTTGATAGTGGTGGTGAGATTGATGCTGGAGCCCATTATATGTCTAAAACTTAACTATGATAACTTTGTAAATAATGACACTTTAATACAAATTAAAAAAAAAACAGGAAATTTATGATACTAGAAAAACTGGACAGTCAAAATCAACAGAAAAAGAGGCCAGTATGATAACACAGAAGGGTAGGTGTTTGCCTTGTACATGAATCACCCAGGTTCTATTCACATGGTAACGAGTTTACCAGGAGTGATTTCTGAGCACAGGGCCATAAATAACACCTGAGCATCACCAGTATATCCAAAACAAACAAATAAACAAACAAAACAAAAAATTAACAGAAAAATATAGCACTATTGTACCATGCACAAAAATGAGCTTAAAATGAGTTTTAAAACCATAAAATATATACAAAAATAGATAGTCTATTCCACAACATTGATCTCACTGATGTCTTTGGGACTCAGACTCTATTGACATGAAACAAAATAAAACTAAATAAAAGAGACTACATTAAACTGAAATATTTCTGTAGAGTTCAGGGGTAAGGACTCCTTGTATTTAGACCATAATTTGTCTTTCCATGTCCCTTATGTTTTGGTGGGCCTATGCAAACAAATGCCACTTTAATACCATTTTTTACTATGTTCCCTTGACTCCAATTCTTAAGAAAAACAAGCCACTAAAACTTTTGATGTTAACTTAAACTAGTTAGCATGTGCATGGAACTAGAGAAATGTACTTTGCCCTCAATGTTTAAGGAGTTACATAAGTCTAATGTCTTTAGATTATATTGTGTGCTGCTAAGTAATAGTATGTACTACAACTGGGGATTTGAGGGACAAAGTAATTGTATTGTACAGGGGTTCAGTTTTGTTTCTATTAATGTTCTTTGGCTGAAAGTTCAAGGCTGGGATATCATCGATGGGACTACCGAGAATTCTGTTTATGGGTGATTGGGCTTCCACTGTAACTTTACCCTGTCCTCTTTCTTTGCATTTTTGTTGTCATAATTAAAAAATAAAAAAAAATAATTAAAAAAACTATCATTAAATTGAAAAAACAGTGAAACATTCTACTAAATGGGATAAAATATTTGCACATCAAACATCTGATAAGGGGTTAATATCCAAGTCAAACAAAACAAAGTAACAAATTATTCAAAAAACAAGGTAGGGGCCGAAGTGGTGACACAAGCAGTAGGGCGTCAGCCTTGCATGCGCTAACCTAAGACTGATGACGATTTGATCCCCTTGTGTCCCATATGGTCCCCCAAGCCAGGAGTAATTTATGAGTACATAGCCAGGACTAACCCCTGAGCATCACCTGATGTGCCCCCTCCCAAAAGAAAGACAAAGTAGAAGATCCAAATTGACATTTCTTCAAAGATAAATAAGCTACTGACAGATGAAAGAAGCTCTTGTTATTTTTTATTAGTTATAAATCAAAATAACAAGACATTGTCTTACACATGTTAAAATGACCTGTATTGAAAGACCAGGAAGAGCAATCATTAGCAAGAATCTGGAGGACCTTTACAGACCTTGTGGAAATATAAACTAATCCAGTTTCTGTGGAAATAGTATAGAGGTTTCTCAAAATCTAAAAAGTAGATCTCTCACATATCATTAAACAATTTCACTCCTAGGTACCTATTCATAGAATAGAATTCATAGAATATATGAATTAATTTGAAAAATGTATAAGCACATCTATGTTTACTGTAGCACTATTTATAATATCAATATATGGCAACAACTCAAGCGTCCAATGACCTATAGCTAGATTAAAAAATTTTAATGTGTAATATATATGCAATAGAATACTACCCTGCTATTATTAAAAAGTTAAATTTTTCCATATGCAATAACATGAACAGATCTGGAGGAGGTTATAAGTGAAGTAACGATCAGACAAATACTGATTATTTAATTCACTTGTGAACTCTAAAGGAAAAAGCCAAATCAACTGTGACTGCTGAACTGTGCTTACTAGAGAAGATAAAAGATGAAAGCAAAGGATAAAAGCCACTAGGAAGTTAATTAATACATTTGTGGTAGGCATGGTGTGGTCACACATATTTTAAAAGGTGGACCTATAGTCCTAAAACATATACTGTACTATAAAAAAGCAATGTTACCCCAAGAAAAATAATAAAATGTAAAACCTTATCCAAAGTCATGCAAAATGGCATGGATCAATTATCTATAGATCAACCAGGGTGGAACAATTTTAGAGGGCTATCTATAAGGAGATATTATTGAAATACTTTCTAATATGTTGTTAATGAAATCCAATAAAAGGTCACAGAGGCTAATAAAGGAAAAATATTTTCTCCTCTAACGTCTTTGTTTTATTTCATTCATCTGTGCTGTATCTCATAATTGTTTCATTTAAGTAACTAAAAGAAATTACTGGGTCATAAGATAAGGATCAAAGATGTGTTTTAGAATAATGTGGAATTTCATGAATAGAATGAAAAGATTCAATCTCTATATGAGAAAAAGTATGAAAGAATTAAAACAAAGCACAGAAAATAAAACTACTGAGGATTCATATTATTCTCATTACACTGATTCCTTTCATAAAATTAAATACAAAATTATATCCAACTAGGCTCAATTAGGACCATAAAGCACATAAAATAGACTACTTGAGGGAAAATGTTTGTAAACAATAGTTATGTAACAACCTAAAAATATCATCAATCAATTTGATAACTACATGCCACAGTTAAAAATGTTATATATTAAATATAGATTACTGTGGATTGGGACAGAAATGGGAAGGAAAAAGTCATAAGTATTGAGGGTGGGAGGAAGCCCCACAGATATATAGCATAAATTAAAATAAAAAAATGGAAGTGTATAAGTGAAAGACAGAACATAAAACTAACTTGCTGAACCAAGGCATATGTAATGGGATGCTCTATGAGAGAACATGTGAAAATATGATTTATTGAGCAATGTTCATTGTTAGCAGGCAGAGTCCTGAATTGAAGCAATCAGAAATAAGGAAACATCATGGAATCTTAATCAGGGTAGAGAGATGATGAAAGCAATGATGAATCTGGCAGCGGTATGTGGTTCAAATCTGAATGTGAGGAGACCGTTAGAAGGCTGCTTTAATAATTTATATAGGACTTGATAGGGAATTGGCTCTAAAATGGGCAGCCGAAACTGAGAAACAAAGACAAGCCCAAGAGTCTCTACAAATAAAGAAAAAAAAATGCTTGTGAATGACTGAATCTGAGAAGTGAAGAAGAGAAAGGAGTGAATAAAAGATCAGGAGAGAGGGGTGGCATCAAATAGATGAAATTTGCTGTTGAATGTGACACATCATGCAGATTAAATGTGTACTATTTATTGCTGAATTAGTCATCATGGAATATTTCCTTTTTAACTTCTAATTCTAAGACACATGGTTAAAATTAAGGTTAATATTCGTCTTGGCTTTAGATTCATGTAGTTTTGAAATTTACAAAGTAAGGGGGATGGTGAATACACATCAAAATAGTATAAAGTTGCCAGATCATGTTTTAATCTAGAACAGGATAACTGAGCAGCACTACACGCAATCAATCGTATTTTACTACAGAAGGCTAACACAACTTAAAACCAAGATGGTTCTTCAATGGTTCTGGTATAAATAGCTAATTCATTTTTTTATTAAATCAACATGAGATACAGAATTAAAACATAGTTGAATTTTGGTCATACAGTGTCCCAGTACCATCGTTTCTCATCAATGTTCATTTCACACCACCACAACTAATTAATTTTTAAGTACCATATAATCTTTTTAAACCTTATGCTTTCTGATCCATTTTACATTACATTTAGAGTAAATAGAAAGAAGCATAACTTATGCCAAACCCAAATAAAAACAGGCACCATATCCACTGTAGACAGAAAACAGGAAAGAATAAAATCTGGTGAAAGCATTATCTTGATAAAAATAAAAAAAATCATGAAGATCTGTAAAGAGTAGTTGGGTCAAGCAAAACAATGAGCTTAACTACCCTACCTTTGAACAGAGGATTTAGTGAGACAAAAGTATGATAAAAATGAGATGAAATATTATATAACTAAAACTCAACTATAAATTACTTTGTGAATCATTTTTTTTTATTTTTATAAAGAGAGGTGAACTGGAGATCAAAATTATTAGAAAGGTATGACTTAGCATAAAAGAAAAAGTTTAGGGGGCCGGGCGGTGGCGCCAGAGGTAAGGTGCCTCCCTTGCCTGCGCTAGCCTTGGACGGACCGTGGTTCGATCCCCCGGCGTCCCATATGGTCCCCCAAGCCAGGAGTGACTTCTGAGCGCATAGCCAGGAGTAACCCCTGAGCGTCACCAGGTGTGGCCCAAAACTCAAAAAAAAAAAAAGTTTAGCAGGGAATCTTTTTGTTTGTTTGCTTGCTGTTGGGCCACACGTGGTGGCGCTTAGGGGTTACTCCTGGCTCTGTGCTCAGAAATCGCTCTTGGAAGGTTTGGGAGGCTATCTGGGATGCCGGGAATCAAACCCAAGTCTGTCCCTGGTCAGCCATATGCAAGGCAAATGCCTTACCACTATGCTATCTCTCCAGCCCCAAGCAGGAAGACTTTTTGGCCTTTGACGCTGTCAAAAGTAGAATCATTTCTCAAATTTCTGGTGCCTATTCTACTAGAAAAACATAACTTTTGAGTACCTGAATGAAGATGGTGTAATTCAATTTGATGCAGAGGGTAAGAAAGAACCAGTGAGGAAATAAGTACCATATTTATGAGAAGAGTTATGTTCAATATTTCTGTCATAAAATTCCCAAAGGCAAGACAGTTTGCAACCAACAATCCCACTTCTTAGTATATGTTCAATGTAAACAAAACAAAATGGAAAAAGAAAAGAAGTAAAAAAGAAAAAAAGAAGAATGAAGTGCTTGGGAAAAAAGAAGAGAAAACATTTATTCAGCTCTGAGAAAAAAAGAATTTATGGCTATAGGGATTAAGCTATAGGACATGATGCTAAGTAAAATAAGCCAGAAAACTACTATAAGATATCACTTAAATGAAGAATCTAAAAATGTTAAACTCACAGAAACAGTAGAGCATTAGTTTACAGAAGCTGGGGAGATTTTGGGAGATTTTGGAGAGAAGTGGGGAGATTTTGGTCAAAAAATACAAATATTGGGGCTGAGCAATGACACAGAAGAGTGTTTGCCTTGCACGTAGCTGAAACAGGATGGTCCACAGTTCTATTCCTGGCATCCCATATAGTCCCCCAAGCCAGGAGCAATTTCTGAGTGCATAGCCAGGAGTGACCCTTGAGTGTCACCAAGTGTGGCCAAAAAATTTTAAAAAATACAAAAATCTTTTGAAAAGATGAGTAAATCCCTGATATATAATGTACAGGATCATACATAGAATTATGATATATCAGATTGAAAGTTGCTGAAAGATTAGATCTTAAATGCTCTCACCACAAAAGAGTTGGTAGTTATATATGTTAAAATTATTTATTTACACTATGATGGTAATAGTTTGGTTTATATAACTGTATCAATCAATATATTGCATAGCATACCTTAAACTCACAATATTTGGTTTTAATCATATCTCCATAAATCTAAAAATAAGGTTGGAGAGATAGTACAAGGTGCTTGCAAGATAGTTAAGCTGTTTGTTTTGCTCACAAGTGGCCCAGGATTTAATTCCTAACATAGCACATGATATCTGGAACCAGAAGGGGCCCCTAAGTACTGAGCCAGAAGTAAGCCCTGATCACCCCAAGAAATGGCCCAAGTAAAGGAATATGGGAGACATCACTTTCCCCAATTTTAAATTGTATTACAAAGCTAAAGTAATTAAAACAGCTTGGTATTGAAATAAAGCAGACCTTCATATCAGTGGAATAGACTTGAGTATTCATTGAATGTTCTCCATGTTCTCCATACATACATACAATCAATTAGTTTTTGATAAAGGGGCAATTAATGCAAAATGGAGCCAGGAAAGCCTCTTAAACAAATGGTATTGGCACAACTGGAAAGCCACTTGCAAAAAAGCAAACTCAAACCTCCATCTAACACCATGTACAAAAGACCAATCCAAATGGATTAAAGACCTTGATATTAGAACCGAAACTATAAATTATATAGAACAACATGTAGGTAAAACACTCCATCACACTGAGACTAAAGGAATCTTCAAGGAGGAAACAGCACTCTCCAAACAAATGGAAGCAGAGATAAACAGATGTGACTATATTAAGCTGAGAAGTCTCTGCACTTCAAAGGAAATACCTTTTATATACTCGAGTATAAGCCGAGTTTTTCAGCACAAAAATTCAGCTTATACTCGGGTCATACAGATTATTTGATTCAGTGTGCATGCACCGAACCCAATGCACATTGTCTTCTTCTGCAGTCTGCTGGAGGGGGCGGTGCTTCAGCTAAGTCAAAAAGTCCCGGCTGAGCTGAAGAGGTAGGCAGCTGAACTGAACTGTATGCAACTGAACTATTTAATCCACAATATTCTGCGCTTTGTATGAGACCGACAACAATGATGATGATATCTGCGAACTCAGTGATGATGACAATGTCTATGCATATCCCCTTACATCAGACACAGCTGAAGCTCTGTTTGGACATACAAATGATGAGGAAGAAGAATCCAGTTTTGAAGGATTTTAACCTTTGTGATTTAGTTTGATTACCTTTTAAACTATGGTTTCTTGCACTTTTTTAAAGTTTTAAAGTTACTGTTGCTAGTATACAGTTTTTCTTTTTTTTTAATTTATTTTTTATTTAAACACCTTGATTACATACATGATTGTTTTTGGGTTTCAGTCATGTAAAGAACACCACCCATCACCAGTGCAACATTCCCATCACCAATGTCCAAGTCTCCCTCCTACCCACCCGACCCCCGCCTGTACTCTAAACAGGCTCTCCATTTCCCTCATACATTCTCATTATAAGGAAAGTTCAAAATGTAGTTATTTCTCTAACTAAACTCATCACTCTTTGTGGTGAGCTTCCTATGGTGAGCTGGAACATCCAGCTCTTTTCACTTTTGTGTCTGGAAATTATTATTGCAAGAATGTCTTTCATTTTTCTTAAAACCCATAGATGAGTGAGACCATTCTGCGTTTTTCTCTCTCTCTCTGACTTATTTCACTCAGCATAATAGATTCCATGTACATCCATGTATAGGAAAATTTCATGACTTCATCTCTCCTGACAGCTGCATAATATTCCATTGTGTATATGTACCACAGTTTCTTTAGCCATTCATCTGTTGAAGGGCATCTTGGTTGTTTCCAGAGTCTTGCTATGGTAAATAGTGCTGCAATGAATATAGGTGTAAGGAAGGGGTTTTTGTACTGTATTTTTGTGTTCCTAGGGTATATTCCTAGGAGTGGTATAGCTGGATCATATGGGAGCTCAATTTCCAGTTTTTGAAGGAATCTCCATATCGCTTTCCATAAAGGTTGAACTAGACGGCATTCCCACCAGCAGTGGATAAGAGTTCCTTTCTCTCCACATCCCCGCCAACACTGTTTGTTCTCATTCTTTGTGATGTGTGCCATTTTCTGTGGTGTGAGGTGGTATCTCATCGTTGTTTTGATTTGCATCTCCCTGATGATTAGTGATGTGGAGCACTTTTTCATGTGTCTTTTGGCCATTTGTATTTCTTCTTTGTCAAAGTGTCTGTTCATTTCTTCTCCCCATTTTTTGATGGGATTAGATGTTTTTTTCTTGTAAAGTTCTGTCAGTGCCTTGTATATTTTGGAGATTAGCCCCTTATCTGATGGGTATTGGGTGAATAGTTTCTCCCACTCAGTGGGTGGCTCTTGTATCCTGGGCACTATTTCCTTTGAGGTGCAGAAACTTCTCAGCTTAATATATTCCCGTCTGTTAATCTCTGCTTTCACTTGCTTGGAGAGTGCAGTTTCCTCCTTGAAGATGCCTGGAATGTCCTGGAGTGTCTTGCCTATGTGCTGTTCTATATATCTTATGGTTTTGAGTCTGATATCGAGGTCTTTAATCCATTTGGATTTTACCTTCGTGCATGATGATAGCTGGGGGTCTACGTTCAATTTTTTGCAAGCGGCTATCCAATTGTGCCAACACCACTTGTTGAAGAGGCTTTCCCTGCTCCATTTAGGGTTTCCTGCTCCTTTATCAAAAATTAGTTGATTGTATGTCTGGGGAACATTTTCTGAGTATTCAAGTCTATTCCACTGATCTGAGGGCCTGTCCTTATTCCAATACCATGCTGCTTTGATAACTATTGCATTGTAGTACAGTTTAAAGTTGGGGAAAGTAATTCCTCCCATATTCTTTTTCCCAATGATTGCTTTAGCTATTCGAGGGTGTTTATTGTTCCAAATGAATTTCAAAAGTGCCTGATCCACTTCTTTGAAGAATGTCATGGGTATCTTTAGAGGGATAGCATTAAATCTGTATAATGCCTTGGGGAGTATTGCCATTTTGATGATGTTAATCCTGCCAATCCACGAGCAGGGTATGCGTTTCCATTTCCGTGTGTCCTCTCTTATTTCTTGGAGCAGAGTTTTATAGTTTTCTTTGTATAGGTCCTTCACATTTTTATTCAAGTTGATTCCAAGATATTTGAGTTTGTGTGGCACTATTGTGAATGGGATTGTTTTCTTAATGTCCATTTCTTCCTTATTACTATTGGTGTATAGAAAGGCCATTGATTTTTTTTGCATATTTTTTTTTATTTAAACACCTTGATTACATACATGATTGTGTTTGGGTTTCAGTCATAAAAGGAACACCACCCATCACCAGTGCAACATTCCCATCACCCAAGTCCCAAATCTCCCTCCTCCCCACCCAACCCCTGCCTGTACCCTAAACAGGCTCTACATTTCCCTCGTACATTCTCAATATTAGGACAGTTCAAAATGTAGTTATTTCTCTAACTAAACTCATCACTCTTTGTGGTGAGCTTCCTGAGGTGAGCTGGAACTTCCAACTCTTTTCTCTTTTGTGTCTGAAAATTATTATTACAAGGGTGTCTTTCATTTTTCTTAAAACCCATAGATGAGTGAGACCATTCTGCGTTTTTCTCTCTCTCTCTGACTTATTTCACTCAGCATAATAGATTCCATGTACATCCATGTATAGGAAAATTTCATGACTTCATCTCTCCTGACAGCTGCATAATATTCCATTGTGTATATGTACCACAGTTTCTTTAGCCATTCATCTGTTGAAGGGCATCTTGGTTGTTTCCAGAGTCTTGCTATGGTAAATAGAGCTGCAATAAATATAGGTGTAAGGAAGGGGTTTTTGTATTGTATTTTTGTGTTCCTAGGGTATATTCCTAGGAGTGGTATAGCTGGATCGTATGGGAGCTCGATTTCCAGTTTTTGGAGGAATCTCCATATCGCTTTCCATAAAGGTTGAACTAGACAGCATTCCCACCAGCAGTGGATAAGAGTTCCTTTCTCTCCACATCCCCGCCAACAAAGAGCCTTGTGGTCAGCAAAGGTAGTCTGCAAAATTTCTATCCTCTTGATATTATGGAGATATGTTTTATGTGCCAGCATGTAGTCTATCCTGGAGAATGTCCCATGTACATTGGAGAAGAATGTGTATCCAGGTTTCTGGGGGTGGAGTGTCCTATATATATCCACTAGGCCTCTTTCTTCCATTTCTCTCCTCAGGTCTAGTATATTCTTGTTGGGTTTCAGTCTGGTTGACCTATCCAGTGTTGACAAAGCCGTGTTAAGGTCCCCCACAATTATTGTGTTGTTGTTGATATTATTTTTCAGATTTGTCAACAGTTGTATTAAATATTTTGCTGGCCCCTCATTTGGTGCATATATGTTTAGGAGAGTGAATTCTTCCTGCTCTATATACCCTTTGATTAATATAAAATGTCCATCTTTGTCCCTTACAACCTTCCTGAGTATAAAGTTTGCATTATCTGATATTAGTATGGCCACTCCAGCTTTTTTATGGGTGTTGTTTGCTTGGATGATTTTTCTCCAGCCTTTTATTTTGAGTCTATGTTTGTTCTGACTATTCAGGTGCGTTTCTTGTAGGCAGCAGAAGGTTGGATTGAGTTTTTTGATCCATTTAGCCACTCTGTGTCTCTTGACTGGTGCATTTAGTCCATTGACGTTGAGAGAAAGAATTGTCCTGGGATTTAATGCCATCTTTATATCGAAATTTGGTGTCTTTTGGTTAGTCTTGTCTTAAATTAGGTCTTTCAGTTTTTCTCTTAAGACTGGTTTTGTGTCTGTAAAGTTTCTGAGCTGCTTTTTGTCAGTGAAACCATGTATTCTTCCGTCAAACTGGAAAGTGAGTTTTGCTGGGTATAGTATTCTGGGTGAAGCATTCATTTCATTCAGTCTTGTCACAATATCCCACCACTGCTTTCTGGCATTGAGTGTTTCTGGTGACAGGTCTGCTGTAAATCTCAAGGATGCTTGCTTGAATGTAATTTCCCCCTTTTGATCTTGCTGTTTTTCAGAATTCTGTCTCTATCTGTGGGATTTGTCATTGTGACTAGGATGTGTCTTGGGGTGGTTTTTCTGGGGTCTCTTTTGGTTGGTACTCTTCGAGCATGCAGGATTTGATCACCTATATTCTTTAGCTCTGGAAGTTTCTCTTTAATGATGTTCTTGACCATTGATTCTTCCTGGGAATTTTCTTCCTGGGTCTCTGGGACACCAATGATTCTTAAGTTGTTTCTGTTGATCTTATCATAGACTTCTATTTTCATCTGTTCCCATTCTTTGACTAATTTTTCCGTTGTCTGCTCATTTGCTTTAAGTTTTTTGTCCAATCTCTCCTGCTGAATGGAATTGTTATGTATCTCATCTTCCACAGCACCAAGTCTATTCTCAGCTTCTGATACCCTGTCCCAGAGCTTATCCATTTTGTCATTCACTTCGTTTACTGACTTTTTCAGGCCTGTTAGTTGACATGTTATTTCAGTTTGGAGTTTTGTGATTTCTGTCTTCATATTTTCTTGGTTCTTATTAGTGTTCTGTTCAACTCTGTCCATGGTTTGTTTGAGTTCTTTGAACATGTTCCATATTACTAGTCTAAAGTCCTTATCTGAGAGGTTGATTATTTGGTCGGTCATTATCTGATCCTCAGAATTGTCATCTTCATTCTCTATGTCTGATGCTGGCCTGCGTTGTTTCCCCATTGTCACACTTGTATTGTGGGTTTTTCTACGTGTTGTGGTGGTATTCATTGTGTATATGATGTAGGGTGCACACTCCTCTGGCTCCGCCCTTTCTGGATGGGCTGACTTTCCTCTAAGGGAGGGGAGTCCTCTGTGGGTGAAGCCTCACACTGGATCAAATCTTAGGCCCGAGCATGCAACAGAGAAGACAGTCCAGAGAGAAATGCTTGCTTCTCTGATATAGCACAGTTCTTAGTGTGATTTTTTCTTATTGTTGCAATGGTGTTCTTTTCTTAGAAGGAGTGCACGGCCGCGTAGCGAAGCAGAGCGGCCGTGCTCTGATGGAGCCTCTTTTGCCCCACTCCCAAGAGTTTCACACAAGAGGACAGTGGACAGATATTTACAGTTCACACTCACAGTTGGGCCCCTCTGCGCAGGCTTAGATTCGTGTCTTTTCCCCGCCTGATGTCCCAAGCAGGGAATCCGGCTTCTGCAGCAGTCTGCCGGCCGGTTTTTATGTTCTGAAGTCCCGCCCTGGAAATGGCCTCCGGGAGAGCAGATTTCTGGAGCTCTTTTGCCCCACTCCCAAGAGTTTCACACAAGAGGACAGTAGACAGATATTTACAGTTCACACTCACAGTTGGGCCCCTCTGCGCAGGCTTAGATTCGTGTCTTTTCCTCGCCTGATGTCCCAAGCAGGGAATCCAGCTTCTGCAGCAGTCTGCCGGCCGGTTTTTATGTTCTGAAGTCCCGCCCTGGAAAATTAGTATACAGTTTTTCTATAGTAATAAATATTGAAAAAAATTAACCTACTGATTCCTCAATTATTGTAATTAATTGTTTTGGGTATATATTTAATTTACCAGTGGCTGTTGCATTTTCCACCTTGAATTATACTCGAGTCACCAAGTCTTCAAAGTTTTTAGGGAAAAACTAGGGGGGGTCAGCTTATACTTGGGTCTGCTTATACTCGAGTGTATATGGTAGTGCCTAGGCTACAAAACCCATCCATAGAGTGGGAGAAACTATTCACCCAACACCCATCAGATAAGGGGCTAATATCAAAGATATACAAGGTTCTGATAGAATTTAACAAGAAAAAGCATCTAACCTCATAAAAAAAATGGGAAGAACAAATGAACAGAGAATTTCTAAAAGAAGAAATACAAATGGCCAAAAGGCACATAAGAATGCTCCACATCACTAATCATCAGGGAGATGCAAATCAAAACAACAATGAAGTACCATCTCATGCCACAGAGACTGGCACACATCACAATGAATAAGAACAATCTGTGCTGGCAGGGATGTGAGAAGAAAAGAACTCTTATTTACTGCTGGTGGGAATACCATCTAGTCCAGGCTTTATGAAAAACAATATGGAGATTCCTCAAAAAAAAAAAAAATAACTGGAAATAGAACTCCCATATGATCCAGCTACACCACACCTAGGGATATACCCTAGGAACACAAAAATGCCTTCCTCATACCCATATTCCTTGCAGTGTTATTTACAATAGCCAGACTCTGGAAACAACCAAGATGTCCTTCAACATCTAAATAACTATAAGCCGACCCAAGTATAAGCTGACCCCCCCTAGTTTTACCCTAAAAACTTTGAAAACTTAGTGACACGAGTATAAGCCAAGGTGGAAAATGTGCAGCAGCCACTGGTAAATTTCAAAAATAAAAATATATACCCAAAACAATTACAATAATTGAGGAATCAATAGGTTAATTTTTTAAATTTAATACTAAAAATGTGGTACATATACACAATGGAATATTATGCAGGAGAGATGAAAACATGAAATTTTCCTATACATGGATTTACATGTAGTCTATTATGCTGAACGAAATAAGTAAGAGGGAGAAAAGTAGACATATAATAGTCTCACTCATCTATGTGTTTTAAGAAAAATAAAAGACATTATTGTAATAATGCCCAGAGATAATAGAGATGAAGGCTGGAAGGGCCAGCGCACAATATGAACCTCACCACAAAGAGTGGTGAGTGCAGTTAGAGAAATAACTACACTAAGAACTATAGTAGCAATGTCAATGAGTGAGGGAAGTAGAAAACCTATCTTGAATACAGGTTGGAGGAGGAGGGAAATGGGGGTCATTGGTGAGAGGAATGTTGCACTGGTGAAGGGGGGTGTTCTTTATATGACTGAAACCCAAGTACAATCACGTCTGTAATCAAGGTGCTTAAATAAAATTATTAAAAATAAAAATAAAATATGGCCCCAAAACAAATAAGCAAAAATTCAATTAAAGTAAATAATAGTTGCCAAAATTTGGATGTAAAAATGAGATTATAGTTGAAAGAAATTGGAAATTGTTCTTAGAATTAAAGCATATATGATTTGTAATTGATCTCCAATATCTAGTCTTCCCTTTTTACTCATTAACAGTATCCCCAAATATTAGCAGAACATATGATCACCTAAAATAAATACTGTGTTTCCCAGTGTATTTAGTCATTTATAAAAGGAAGTAGTGTGGGCAACTTTGGTAAATGAGTTTTTTGGTCAGTTTGGGTTTCATTTTTTGTTGGCTTGTTTGTTTTTGTTTTTGTTTTGTTTTGGTTTGGTTTTGGTTTTTGGAACACACCCAGTGATGCTCAAGGGTTATTCTTGGATCTGTGTTCAGGAATCACTCATGGTGGGCTCAGAAGACCATGTAGGATGCTATGATCCAACCTGAATTGGCCATGTACAAGGCAAATATCCCAGCTGTACTGGCGCTCAGCCCTGGGAAATGTCTTTAAAAACAGGGAGCTGATAGGATGGAGTGGTGGTGTAAATGGTATGGCATTTGCCTTGCATGTGCTAACCTAGGATGGACCGCAGTTCGATCCCCCAGCATCCTGTATTGTCCCCCAAGCCAGGAGTGATTTCTGAGCTCATAGCCAGGAGGAACCCCTGAGCATCACTGGTTGTGCCCCCCCCCCAAAAAATATAAGGGGTGAGGAGCTGACCCTTTTTTTGTATCTAGTTCATTTCTAGAACTTAAAATATAATGAGGCTAGAGCAGTTTTTGCCTCAACTCTCACAGCAAACACCCACATTCAGGAAAGCTACAAGGCTGATTCCTTGATGATAAGAGCCACCAGATAAGCACAGATAATGTGCACTTGAAAGTGAGAACAGTCTCTGTCTTGTTAGAGCCCTTGATATTACCTAACTAATTGTGATTTTTATAATAACTAAAATTTACAGAGACAGGATAGGTTCAAACCAAACCAAACTAGTATAAGGCTTCTAGCATGAGGAAGCTAACTAGGTTGCTCTCATCAGTTACAGATATACATGAGTTTACTGAGTGGATAACAATTTGAAAATATGCAAAAAGAAAAAGTAATGCCACCCAAACCTAAAGGCATCTGACAGCAAAGTGGATTAAACATATATCATACCTTCCATGCTAAAAAATACATAAAATAGGTAAAAAAAAAAAAAAAGCTTTGGTTCTTGAACTGAATATAAGGAGCCATCATAAGAAAAAGGCCATCATAATAGTCATCAAAATAAGGATATATTACTTCTTATTGTCTCAGCAATACACTGAGGTGCCCAATTACAAACATGGGAGACAATGGAGGATATTCTCCTGAAAGCATTTTATGGGATGCACAAATTCTTCAGCAAACATGGAAGTTTTTGTACATTCAAATAAAGGGGGGAAGGAGAGCTAGCATGGAGGGAAGGCATTTGCCTTGCATGTAGAAGGATGGCGGTTCGAATCCCAGCATCCCATATGGTCCCCCAAGCCTGCCAGGAGCGATTTTTGAGTGTAGAGCCAGGAGTAACCCCTGAGCGCTGCTGGGTGTGACCCAAAAACCAAAAAAAGAAAAAAAAAGTACAGTTTAAAGCTTAAGAGACAGTACAGCTAGTAAAGTAAAGTCTTACCTATGACTGACCCTGTTTGATCCCCAAAGCCTCATATGGTACCCCCCAAGCCCTGCCAGAAGTGATTCCTGAGCACAAAGCCAATAATAAGCTCTGAGCATCATGCTGGTGTATCCTAAAACCAAATACAGAAAGAAAGAAAATGAAGAAATAGAAAGAGAAAAAATAAAAAGAGAAAGAAAGAAAGAAAGAAAGAAAGAAAGAAAGAAAGAAAGAAAGAAAGAAAGAAAGAAAGAAAGAAAGAAAGAAAGAAAGAAAGAAAGAAAGAAAGAAAGAAAGAAAGAAAGAAAGAAAGAAAGAAAGAAAGAAAAAGAAAAAATTATATTTTACTAGGTAGAATTTTCATAAATCTATGTTCTTACAGGGTTGTACTTCAAAAGAAACCTGTGAGATAAAACTAAAAATGTTAAATGAGGGTGAAGCAACCACAAACGTGAGTGAGGCAGATCTCATATTATTACACAAGTTGAGAAACAGCATTTGATAAGGCAGGGAGGCACTGTCTGAGGATTTGACAAAGGACCATACTTCAGAATTCATAAACAAAGGAAATATCATGGTCTTGGCTTTGAGTGCTATATAAGAGCTTACACAAAAAGTATTTTTCATCGGAATCTCTATGTTATAGTAGTTACAACATGATTTAGTTCCACTTTCTGGCAAAAAAAATTTTTCAAAAACATACTATATAGTAATCCAAAACAGGAACTGTGACTGATTCACACAATAAACTGAGGGGGAAAAAATTAAGAATCAGAGAGAGATTGAGAAAGTCAGTTTGTTGCTTAATTATTACTAAATACATAAGAAAATAATTTTTCAGAAATTAAATGTTTCTTTAAAAAACAAACTGTGGAGGCCAGAGAGAGTACAGAAAGTAAGGTGTTTCTCTTACATGCCACCAATCCAGGTTCGATTCTTGGCATCCTTTATGGTGCCTGCACCCAGAAGAAGTGATTCCTATATGGAGATCAAGGAGTAATTTCTGGACATCACCAGATGTGACTCAAAACCAAAAAACAAACGCAAAATTTGTATGGCCACTGTTAAAAGCAAATAAAAAACATGTCTATTTAAATTAGGAAATAATATTTGAAATATGGATTTACTAAATATGAAACATAAGTATACAAATAGTTTAAAGAATAGATGTAAATTGAAAATGGCACCAAAAAATAATGTAATATAATGAGGCACTTCAAACCCAGGTAAGAGAATTTGGGTAAGATCCCTTCCAAGCATGGTTTAAAGAGATTTTGTAGAAGAGAAAATAAAAAAAGGCTGAAGCATCCTAGGGAGTATTTACCTCCCAATTCAGTATAAAAGTTTATTAATTGAAGATATCAAGTACCTAAAATGTTTGAGAAATGAGGGAGAAGAGAGAATAACTACACAAAATTTCAGAAGAACTATTGCCCAAAATATAAGATCCTGTCATCACTATAGGGCCATTAGGCTGCCTTAGAAGGATCACAGCTAAAGAAATATCTTGAAAAACATGTGCAGATTAAACAGGAGAGTCACTTATACAATCAAGAGAAATTTTACAGGTGTTTTAATGTAGCAAAACAGGATTAAGAAGAGCTGAAGAAAGTGTGCTCCATGGTAGGATCCTCTTTGTGACTAGAGAAGCCACTTTTTATACCCAGGTTAGTATACCCTGAGGGAAAGAGAAGCACCTGAAAAAGAGAGGGGTCTTCCAGTCACTCAACTAATCTCTACCCAAAAACTTTCCAAAGAAACTGAGGAAGACAGACCAGCAGCGGGTTCCTCCCTATGACTGAGAAGATATATTCACAACCAGGTCAGTGCACCTCAAGAAGAACATAGTCACTCCACTTGAGTCTGCAGCTTTATATTTCTTCAAGTCAATGAGCCACAGTACAGATTGCAACAGTCACAATGGAAAAGCATTACAAAAACCTCACCACATTTAGTAAATGAAGATAATAATTCTAAAGACCCAACTAGTATCAGCCAGCTATATAGTCACTCTGATAAGGACTTTAGAGAGAAAATATTGAAGATGTTTAAGGAACTCAGGGAAATAAAGGAACAAATAAACAATATAACTCAAGCAGATATGAGAGTAGAAATGAGAAAACTTCAAACAGTAATGACAGGACTAAAAAATTTGGTAAGTGAAATGAAATACAGGGAGGCCTACCAGAGAGTAGCAGCTGCTGAAGACAGAATTAGTGAACTCTAAGATGAGGCTCATGACACCTCTAGACAACATCAGAAGATGGAAGAGTCTTAAAATAAAGGAACAGAAGATGAAAAAATATTCAAAATGAATGAACAGACAAAACATAACTTGGGGATAATTTCAACAAAAACAATATAAGAATTAATGGCATCAGAAAGATCCAGGAAGAAAAACCCTATGAAGAATGAACAGTTAAAGCCATCACTGTTCAAAAGCTCCAAGAGTTAGAGTGCATGTACCCACATCCTGGACAACCAAAGAGTACCAGATCCAAATAAAAATAATAAAAATAAATTAAATCAATAAGGCACATATTAGTCAAAATGATGAAAATCATAGATAGAAATAGAATACTGAAAAAAAAACAAGATTAAAAAAGAAATTACTAGAAAAGATCAGCAGAAGATTTACACCAGATTTATCACAAGCAAACCTTCAAGCTTGAAGGCAGTAGTGTAATATAACTTTTCTTTTTTTTATATATTAGATTTTTTTATTATTTGGGGTCAGTGCCATTAGCTTCCATATTGTTTTACAAAGAATGAATTATTTTCTTTTTAATTATAATATCTTTATTTAAGCATCTTGATTACAAATATGATTGTGATTAGATTTCAGTCATGTAAAGAACACCCCCCTTCACCAGTGCAACATTCCCACCACCAATGTCCCAAATCTCCCTCCATCCGACGTTCTCTGAGAACTCAAGCCTATTCCACTGATCTGAGGGTCTGTCTTTATTCCAATACCATGCTGTTTTGATAACTATTGCTTTGGAGTACAGTTTAAAGTTAGGGAAAGTAATGCCTCCCATAATCCTTTTCCCTAGGACTGCTTTAGCTATTCGAGGGTGCTTGTTGTTCCAGATGAACTTCTTTTGTGTGTGTGTGTGTGTGTGTGTGTGGTTTTTTGGGTCACACCCGGCAGTGCTCAGGGGTTATTCCTGGCTCCAGGCTCAGAAATTGCTCCTGGCAGGCACAGGGGACCGTATGGGGTGCCGGGATTTGAACCAATGACCTCCTGCATGAAAGGCAAACGCCCTACCTCCATGCTATCTCTCCGGCCCCCCAGATGAACTTCTTAAGTGTTTGATCCACTTCTTTGAAGAATGTCATGGGTGTCTTTAGAGGGATCATATTAAATCTGTATAATGCTTTGGGGAGTATTGCCATTTTAATGATGTTAATCCTGCCAATCTATGAGCAGGGTATGTGTTTTCATTTCCGTGTGTCCTCTCTTATTTCTTGGAGCAGGGCATTATAGTTTTCTTTGTATAGGTCCTTCACGTCTTTGGTCAAGTTGACTGCAAGATATTTGAGTTTGTGTGGCATTAATGTGAATGAGATTACCTTCTTAACGTCCATCTCTTCCCTATCATTATTGATGTATAAAGAGGCCATTGATTTCTGGGTGATAATATTGTAGCCTGCCACATTGCTATATGCATCTATTGTTTCTAGAAGCTTTTTGGTACAGTCTTTAGAGTTTTCTAAGTAGAGTATCATGTCATCTGCAAACAGTGAGAGCTTGACCTCTTCCTTTCCTATCTGGATGCCCTTGACATCTTTTTCTTGCCTGATCGCTATAGCAAGTACTTCCAGTCCTATGTTGAAGAGGAGTGGTGAGAGTGGACAGCCTTGTCTTGTACCAGAATTTAGAGGAAAGGCTTTTAGTTTTTCTCCATTGAGGATAATATTTGCCATTGGCTTGTGGTAGATGGCTTCAACTAGATTGAGAAAGGTTCCTTTCATTCCCAATTTGCTGAGAGTTTTGATCAAGAATGGGTGTTTGACCTTATCAAATGCTTTCTTTGTGTCTATTGATATGATTGTGTGATTTTTATTTTTCTTGTTGTTGATATTTTGTATTATGTTAATAGATTTATGGATGTTAAATCATACTTGCATTCCTGGAATGAAACCTACTTGGTCATAGTGTATGACCTTCTTGATGATGCATTGGATCCTATTTGCCAGGATTTTGTTGAAGATCTTTGTATCTGCATTCATCAGGGATATTAGTCTGTAATTTTCTTTTTTGGCAGCATCACTGTCTGGTTTTGGTATCAAGGTGATGTTGGCTTCATAAAAGCTGTTTGGGAGTGTTCCCGTTTTTGCAATTTCATGGAAGAGCCTGGCTAGGATTGGTGGTAGCTCCTCTTGAAAGGTTTGAAAGAATTCATTAGTAAATCCATCTGGGCCTGGGATTTTTTTTAGACAGATGTTTGATTACAGTTTCAATTTTCTCCATAGTGATGGGGTGTTTAGATATGCTACATCCTCCTTACTTAACCGTGGAAAGTTATAAGTGTCCAGGAATTTATCCATTTCTTCTAGGTTCTGATGTTTAGTAGCATAAAGTTTCTCAAAGTAGTTTCTGATTACCCTTTGGATCTCTGCAATATCTGTTGTAATCTCCCCCTTTTCATTTCTAATACGGGTTATCAGGTTTCTCTCTCTCTTTCTTTGTGAATTTTTCCAATGCTCTATCAATCTTGTTTATTTTTTCAAAGAACCAACTTCTGTTTTCATTGATCTTTCAGATTGTTTTTTGCATTTCCACTTTATTGATTTCTGCTTTCAGTTTTGTTATTTCCTTCTGTCTCCCTATTTTTGGTTCCTTTTGTTGGTCATTTTCTAATTTTGTGAGCTGCATCATTAAGTTATTCAGGTATGCCCCTTCTTCCTTCCTGATGTGTGCTTGTAGAGCTATAAATTTTCCTCTCAGGACCGCTTTTGCTGTGTCCCATAGATTCTGGCAGTTTGTGTCTTCATTATCATTTGTTTCCAGGAACGTTTTGATATCCTTTTTGATTTCATCTCAGACCCACTGGTTGTTCAGTACCAGGCTGTTTAATTTCCAATTGTTAAAGTTTTTCTTCTGTGTCCTTTTGTAGTTCACATCTAATTTCAGAGCCTTGTGGTCAGCAAAGGTAGCCTGCAAGATTTCTATCCTCTTGATTTTATGGAGGTATGTTTTATGTGTCAGCATGTGGTCTATCCTGGAGAATGACCCATGTACATTGGAGAAGAATGTGTATCCAGGTTTTTTGAGGTGGAATGTCCTATTTATGTCTACTAGTCCTTTTTCTTCCATTTCCCTTTTCAGGGCTAGTATGTTTTTTTTGGGTTTCAATCTGGTTGACCTATCAAGTGTTGACCGGGCCGTGTTGAGGTCTCCCACAATTATTGTGTTATTATTCATGTCTTCTTTGAGATTTGTCAATAATTGTATTAGATAATTTTCTGGTTTCTCATTGAATGCATATATGTTTAATAGTCTGATTTCTTCCTGATGCACCTATCCCTTGATTAATACAAAGTGTCCATCTTTGTTTCTTACCTGAGTATAAAGTTGGTGTCATCAGATATTAATATGGCCACCCCATCTTTTTTAAGGGTGTTCTTTGCTTGGATAATTTTCCTCCAGCCTTTGATTTTGAATTTATGTTCTGATTATTTAGGTGTGTTTCTTGTAGGCAGCAGAAGGTTGGATTCATCTTTTTGACCCATTTTTCCACTCTGTGTCTTTTAATTGGTGAATTTAGTCCATTGAAATTGAGGGAGATCCAAAAAAAAAAAAAAGTTATAGATCCCCCGGCGTCCCATATGGTCCCCCAAGAAGCCAGGAGCAACTTCTGAGCGCATAGCCAGGAGTAACCCCTGAGCGTCACAGGGTGTGGCCCAAAAACCAAAAAAAAAAAAAAAAAAAAAAAAGAAATTGAGGGAGATGATTGTCATAGGATTTAATGTCATCTTTGTAGATAAGTTTGCTGTGTTTGTTAGTCCTTCTTGTCTTAGAGTAGACCTGTCAGTTTTTACTTTAAGGCTGGTTTATCATCTGTGAAGTTTCTGAGCTGTTGTTTATCCATGAAGCTATGTATCCTTCCTTCAAACCTGAACGTGAGTCGGGCTGGGTGCAGTATTCTCAGTAAGGCATTCATTTAATTCAGTCTTGTCACAATATCCCACCACTGTCTTCTGGCCTTGAGAGTTTCTTGTGACATGTCTGCCGTAAGTCTTAAGGATACTCCTTTGAATGTAATTTCCCTTTTTGATCTTGCTGCTTTCAGTATTCTATCTCTATCTGTGGGAATTTTCATTGTAACAGGATGTGTCTTGGGGTGTTTTTCTTCGGGTCTCTTTTAGCTGGTACTCTTTGGGCATGTAGGATTTGATTGCTTGTAGTCTTTAACTCTGGGAGTATTTCTTTGATGATGTCTTTGACAGTTGATTCTTCCTGGAGATCTCCTACCTGGGTCTCTGGAACTCCAATGATTCTTATGTTGTTTCTGTTGCATTTATCAAAGATTTCTATTTTCATCTGTTCGCATTCCTTGAGTAAGTTTTCCATTGCCTGATCATTTGTCTTAAGGTTCTTTTCCAATTTCTCATGTTGTGTTGAGTTTTTTTGCATCTCATCTTCCAGTATATTGATTCTGTCCTCAGCTGCTGTTACCCTGCTGGTGAGGCCATCCACTAAGTTTTTCAGTTCAGCTACCATGTTTTTCAGATCTGTTGTTTCAGTTTGGAGTTTTCTGGTTTCTGTCTTTGTTTCTGTTCAGATCGATCTATGCTTTTTTTGAGTTCTATGAACATCTTCCATATTTCTATTCTAAACTCCTTATCTGAGCAGTTAATCAGATGGTTGGAATTTTTTGGGTCGTCTGAGCTATCGTCTTCATTTTCTTTGCATGGTGCTTGCCTGCGAGTTTTCCCCATTGTCACGCTTGTAGTGTGAATTTTTTCTGTGTGTTGCAGTGGGGTTCATTGGTTAGAAAGAGTGTGTGGCCACAAAGCGAAGCAAAGCAGCCACGCTCTTCTGTGGCCTCTATATGAGAGGTTTTTTTTTGGGGGGGGTGCACTTCCTAGGCCTCTGAGGAGAGCTTCAAGTAGTCAGGAAAGACAGACAAAGCAAAGCAAAGAATTCCCTTCAAGTCCTCAGGGTCATCCAAGGCACAGCAGGAGGGCAGAGCCAGCTAAGAACTCTCTAGTAGCAGGGAGGATCACAGGCAGGAACCCTGATGAAATTCAGTCTCAGTCAGCTGGAAACACCATGGCCCAAAACGGCTTCTGCGCCCTTCTGACTCCTGGCGGAAACCAGCAGAAATCAGTGTGTGTACGTCCTGACCCACCTCTGAAGCAGGCAGGATCACTGGCAGGAACGCTGATGAAATCTGGTCTCAGGCAGATGGAAACCACATGCCCAAGATGGCTTCCAATATAACTTTTCAAAAAACTAATGAAATGATCATCTCACCAAGAATATTTCATCCAGCAAGACTCTCATTCAGGTTTGAAGGAACGATACACAGCTTCAAGGAAAAACAACAGCTTAGGAACTTTACAGACTCATAACCAACTATAAAAGAACTGAAAGGGATACTTTAAGGCTCAGTAATCCCTGGAAACACACCAAACTTCTACAAAAAAAAAAAAAGGCACAAAACCCCATGACAATCGTCTCTCTTAAAGACAATGAATTAAATACACCTATTAGAAGATACAAAATGGCAAAATGGATAATAAAATTGAATCCAACATTTTGCTGCCTGAAAAAAAAATCATTTAAATAGTAAGAGCAAATAGACTCAAAATCAAAGGTTGGAAGACTATTCTTTAAGCAAATAACTCCCTTAAAAAGGCTGGTGTGGTCATACTAATATCAAATAACATAGACCTTCGGCACACATGGTTATAAGAAACAGAGGGGGTCATTTCTTAATAATCAAGGAATATGTAAGGAAGAGAACATTCTTACTTCCAAATGAGGAACTAGCAAAATACTTTAAATAACTATTAATCGACTTGAAGAAAGACATCAGTACCAACACAATAGTAGTTAGAAACTTCAACACTCTATCAGCACCTGTTTCTAGATCAACCATTCTAAAACTTAACAAAGAATATATTTGTTTTTTGAAGGAAAAAATGGAAGATAAGCTCTTAATTAATGAGAGTGCGTGAGTGTGTGGCTTTTTATCCCCCCAAAACCCAAAGATACATTCTCCTGCAATGTGGATGAGAAATTTTCAGATATAAAGCGTATGCTGTGTCACAAAACACACCTCCATAAAATCAAAAGGATAAATTGTATCAACTCTCTATGATGCACTTAAAGTTATGAATAGAAAAAGATAAATAAATCTAACACCTGGAAATTAAACAACTCACTACTAAACTGCCAATGGGTCAGAGATGAAATCAAATAGGAAATCAAAAAATTCCTGGAAACAAATGAAAATGAGGACACAAATTATCATATGTGGGATACAGTAAATGCTGTGTTAAGAGGAAAATTTATAGTTTTTTCAGGCATTTATCATGAAAGAAGAAAGGGCCTATAAATAGCTTAATGGGCATATCTTAAGGAATTAGAAAGTGAGGCCAGAGAGATAGCATGGAGGTAGGGTGTTTGCCTTGGCATGCAGAAGGACAATGGTATGAATCCGGCATCCTATATGGTCCCCCAAGCCCTGCCAGGAGCTATTTCTGAGCATGGAGCCCAGGAATAACCCCTGAGCACTGCTGGGTGTGACCCAAAAGTCAAAAAGAAAAAAAAAAAAGGGGGCCGGCGAGGTGGCGCTAGAGGTAAGGTGTCTGCCTTACAAGCGCTAGCCAAGGAAAGGACCACGGTTCGATCCCCCGGTGTCCCATATGGTCCCCCCAAGCCAGGGGCAATTTCTGAGAGCGTAGCCAGGAGTAACCCCTGAGCATCTAACGGGTGTGGCCCGAAAAAAAAAAACCAAAAAAAGAAAAAAAAAAGAAAGAAATTAGAAAGTAACCAACAAAATCAACCAAACTAGAAAATGACCAACAAAATTAATCAAAAAGTGGCAGGAAAAAAGAAATAATTTCATTTAGAACAAAAATTAACGAACTACACAAAGTGATGAGTGCAGTCAGAGAAATAACTACATTGAAAACTTTCATAACAATGTGAATGAATGAGGGAAATAGAAAGCCTATCTAGAGTACAGGTGGGGTGGGTTGGGGGGGGGGAGGAGGGAGATTTGGGATATTGGTGATGGGAATGTTTCACTGGTGAAGGGGGTGTTCTTTACATGACTGAAACCCAAGTGCAATCATATTTGTTTGTTTTTTTTTTGTTTTTTGGGGTTTTTTTTTTTTAGTTCTTTTGGGCCACACCCATTTGATGCTCAGGGGTTACTCCCTGCTAAGCGTGTCAGAAATTGCCCCTGGCTAGGGGGGACCATATGGGACGCCGGGGGATCGAACCACGGTCCTTCCTTGGCTAGCGCTTGCAAGGCAAACACCTTACCTCTAGCACCGTCTCTCCGGCCCCTGCAATCATATTTGTAACTAAGGTGTTTAAATAAAGATATCAATTAAAAAATAAAAAGGAATATTTCTGTAAACACAGTGATTAAATAAAATAAAAGTAATCAAAATAAAAAGAATAAAAGAAAAAATTAATGAACTGGAAACCCCTTCCACAAAATCCAAAAGATCACTGAAAAGAAGAGTTGGTACTTTGAAATAATAAACAAGACCAAATTAACAACATTAGCAAGTTTAACAGAAAAAAAGAGAAAACTCTCATAAACCGAACCAGGAATGAAAGGGAGGATGTCACAACAGATATTAGAGAAATTAAAAGAATGTTCAAAATTAACTTGCAAATCTTTATGCCACAAAATGAGAAAACTGAAGAAATATGAATAAGTTCTTGGACTCCTATATCCTCCCAAAGTTTAACCAAGATGATCTGGAATACCTGAATATGGAAATTATCAAGAAAAATTATTAAGAAAGATTATAAATTGTAATATACACATTTAAAATCTAAAAATTATGTTTTTATAAATTTATGATTTTATGAATAGAAATAATTTTATAAATATGATTTATATATTCAAAATATGGTTTTGAAATATAAATTAAAATTTGTAAAAATAATATGAGAAAAATTATATTATCAAGGAAATTAAATGGTAATCAAAAGTCTTCTCAAAAGCAAAAGCCCAAGTACATTTTGATTCACTATAAATTCTTTGAAACCTTTTTTTTTGGGGGGATCACACCCAGCAGCGCTCAGGGGTTACTCCTGGCTCTAGCCAGAAATCATTCCTGTATGGGATGCCAGAATTCGAACCACCTGTCCTTCTGCATGCAAGGCAAACGCCCCACCTCCATGCCATCTCTCTGGCCCCTCTTTCAAATCTCTAAAGAGGACTTACTGTCAATTCTTTTCAGGCTCTTCCAGGAAATTGGAGAAATAGAAACACTACCAAATCATTTCAATGGAGCTAATATCACCCTGATGATAGCAAAAGCAAAGGCACCACAAAAAAGAATTATAGGTCAATATCCTTAAAAAACACAGATGCAAAGATCCTCAAAAAATACTAGCAAATGGAATTCAACAATTCATCAAAAGTTATAAAGCATGACCAAGTAAGATTCATCCTTGGCATGCAAGGATTGTTTAACATAAGCAAC
Organism: Suncus etruscus; assembly: GCF_024139225.1. Classification (NCBI taxonomy): domain Eukaryota; kingdom Metazoa; phylum Chordata; class Mammalia; order Eulipotyphla; family Soricidae; genus Suncus; species Suncus etruscus. The sequence goes on from NC_064850.1 coordinate 143,280,393, forward strand.
TCAATCAACATAATACACCATGTCAATGACAGGAAAAGTGAAAATCAGTTGTTTGTATCAATCGATAGAGAGAAAGCATTTGACAAGATCTAGCACTTAATCCAGATAAAAACTTTCAACAATGGGGGCCGGGAAGGTGGCGCTAGAGATAAGGTGTCTGCCTTGTAAGCGGAACGGACCGCGGTTCGATCCCCCCGGCGTCCCATATGGTCCCCCCCAAGCCAGGGGCGATTTCTGAGCACATAGCCAGGAGTAACCCCTGAGCGTCAAACGGGTGTGGCCCAAAAACCAAAAAAAAAAAAAAAAACTTTCAACAAGATGGAAATTGAAGGAACTTTCCTCAATATAGTCAGCCATTTACCACAATCTCACAGCAAACATTATACTCAATAGGAAAAATCTAAAAGCCTTTTCTCTAAGATAGCTCACTCTCACAACTTCTATTCAATATAGTACTGGAAGTATTTGTTATAGCAATTAGTAAAGAAAAAGATATCAAGGGCATCTAAATAGGAAAGAAGTCAAGTGTTTGTGGGTGACATGATACTATAGTTCAGGGGTCTCAAACTCATGGCCCGCGGGACATTTGCGGCCCTCCATACATTTTGTGGCCCATGGCCGGCCTTCAAATATTGCAGTATTCGTGATTATTCGCTTACTGAATAATCACAATAAAAATCACATTAGTAAGGAAAAATCGCATTAAACATTGCATACCCCAAGCAGTTCCATTCGGGATATGCAAATGTTTAATGTGATTTTTTGCGATTTTTTTCCTTACTAATGCGATTTTTTATTGCGAATATTTGGTAAGCGAAATCCCTTATGTGGCCCTGCCTCACCCCGACTTTGCCTCCTGCGGCCCCCAGGTAAATTGAGTTTGAGACCCCTGCTATAGTTAGAAGATTCTAAAGACTCTGCAGTAAAACTTTTAGAAACTTCTAAAGCTCTAGAAATAATAATTTTAAAAAATAAATTAATGTTAATAAAAGTAATGTTAATAACAATAATATACAAAATCCATGGCTTTTCTATATACAAATAAGAAAGAAAACAAAGAAATTTGAAAAATCATTTACAATATGGGGTCGGAGCAGTGGCGCAAGCAGTAAGGCATCTGCCTTGCCCGCGCTAGCCTAGAACGAACTGTGGTTTGAGCCCCCACTTCCCATATGGTCCCCCAAGCCAGGAGCAATTTCTGAGCTCATAGCAGGAGTAATCCCTGAGCATCACCTGGTGTGGCCAAAAACCACAATACATATATATATATATATATATATATTTATATAGTATATATATATATATATATATATATATATATTAGTATATATAAAGTACGTTGGGAATCAATTTATCTAAAGAAGTAAAAGACCTTTCAGCTGAAATCACCATCTCCCAGGTTTTTTTTCTTCCCAGTAAATCACAGTCATGACCAACACAAAGGGAAAGAGAAAGGGGTACCTGCTATATGTTTTCTAGACCTTTAGAAAAAAGGGGCCAGAGAGATAGCATGGAGGTAAGGTGTTTGCCTTTTTTTTTTTTTTTTTGCCTTCTTTTCAGTTTATTGATGTAACATTCAGTAAAACTAGATTTAAACTTTGAATTTTCCCCTTTGAACTGTGGCATAAGTCATTTTTCACTGATCTATGAATTACCGAGGAGACTTAGAGAAATAAAATGTTGAGTTTTAAGTATTCATTTCATGTCCTATTTAGTAATAAAGAAACAAACAGACATGACCTGGGAACTCAGGTCAGGGAATTTCAGAGACTACTAGAGATCATCTAGGCCCTCATTTTTTTTTTCTCTTCTTTTTTTTTTTTTTTTTTTGTTTTTGGATCACACCTGGCAGCACTCAGGGGCTACTCCTGGCTCTAGGCTCAGAAATTGCCCCCGGCAGGCTGGGAGGACCATATGGGACGCCAGGATTCGAACACTGTCCTTCTGCATGCAAGGCAAACGCCTTACCTCCATGCTATCCCTCCATGCTATTTCTCTGGCCCGGGCCTTCATTTCTTTTTTTTTTTTTTAATATTTTTATTTTTAATTATGAGAACAAAGATGCAAAGAAAAAGGACAAGGTAAAGTTACAGTGGAAGGACAACCACCCATAACATAATTCTCAGAAGAAGTCCCCTTGCTGATATCTTAACTTTGAACTTTCAGCCAAAGAATATTAAGATAAATAAAACAGAATCCATGTACAATTACTTTGTCCCTCAAGTCCCCAGATTGTAACACATTATAATATTTCTTAACAGCACACAAGGCAATCTAAAGCCATAAAACTTACGTAACTCCTTAAACATTAGAGGCATAGTATTTTTTACATTTCCATGTACATGCATATTAGCTTAAGTTAACCTCAAAAAAAATTTTTTTTTTTGGTTTTTTTGGGCCACACCCGGCGGTGCTCAGGGGTTACTCCTGGCTGTCTGCTCAGAAATAGCTCGCACGAGGGACCATATGGGACACCGGGATTCGAACCAACCACCTTTGGTCCTGGATCGGCTGCTTGCATGGCAAATGCTGCTGTGCTATCTCTCCGGGCCCAAGTTAACCTCAAATTTTAAGTGTTTTTTTTTTTTTTTTTTTTTTTTTTTAAGGATTAGAGTCAAAGGAGCACAGTAAAAATGGTGTTAGAGTGGCAATTGTTGTTTGCATAGGCCCACCAAAATATGAGGGCATGGAAAGGAATAAACTTGGCCTAAATACAAAGATAACCCTACCCTTGAAGTTTCCTGGCATAAGACCAACTCTAGGCTCCAAGCAAGTTAGATCGTCCAATCCAAGACATTGTCTGTAGTGCCAACACACTTTTCACACACTCTCTGTTGTTGGTGTCATGTTTCTGTATTAAAGATCCTGGAATCTGCATATCCTACATTGAAGTCAGGATGTGGAGCGTCCTCTCATTTCACCTCACCATTAAAGGGCAATGCAGGGAGCCCTATCCTGTAAGCAGGTCGTTGTTGTTGTTGTTAAGTCTTCTCAGTGTTAAGGGAAGTCTCTTTTGAGCAGGTTGATTGTCTGAGCAGTTGGTAGGGTCTTCCATGGTAGAGGATTGCTTCCAGGTGATGTTATAGACAAACCTGGATGTTTTGTGGATGGCTTCCCTGGTTCAGGGGTGAATGGAAAATGCCCTTTCTTCTGAGGCCTGTGCCAGGTCATTATGTCAATGTTCAGGGTGTAAGGTCCCTTTTCACTACAAGATTTGTGAATTCCAATCTCTATTAGATAGGATGTTATTTGTATGTATAGTATTTTCCCATTTTAATGTGCCTATGCAAAAAAGGAGCAATGACACGTGGCATTATTGGTGCATATGGGGGCCATAAGAACAAGTCCAACAATCCCCATGACATGGTTCAATCATAAGCGTTAAACTGGGGGACTCTTTCACCAAAATTCCTTGTTGAACAGCTCACAAAGAGAAGATAAAAAGTGGTTAGAATCGTCAGTGTATAAGAGAATATTTAGTAAGACTTATAGCTGTCAGAGAAAAAACACAAAATATTCTAAAGAAATACGTGTCCATTTTATGTCTTTTGAAACAGTTTGGGGTTTGTTACACACAATGCACGGCTTTGGTCTGTGATTAGGATTGTGCAGTAATGAAGTTAAAAAGAGTAATGTGGGTTAGTGATGTTTGGTGGGGGTGTGAGAGAGTTAAGTGAGTAAAAAATGAGCTTTGTAGGGGTGTGGGAAAGGGCAGAATACAAAATGGACATTCTGAAATACACAAAACATAACATAAAGATAAGGAATATTCTTAATACATGCAGTGTGCGTGGGGGGCCCTAGCCCCCGCGCGGTTTTTCATATGCAGAGTGGTCAGAAATTGTCAGTGACAAACAGCGCAACTGAGCAAATCTCAGCATACCCCAAGTTAGGACCAACCATTTCTGACCACCTGGGCTGCCACCCCCAGAAAGCCTGGAGGCCGGGGGCAGAAGAGGGGAAGGCTGGGAGCCTATCAAGGCTCCCAGCGCACCCAAGTTAGGGAGAAGGCCTTCCACATGGGATCTTCCCCAACCCCATGCTGGCTAGAGCTAGCCTCCAGTGCAAGGGAGGATCGAGAGAGCCAGAAACCAGAATCTGCCCGCACTACACCCTGTGCCCTTCCCACCCTAGAGCTGAGGGAAAGGCGGGAAAGCTTGGGGACCACCATCCAGGCGGGACCCCCCCACACACCCACCTTGTCTGGCCCCCTGGGCTGCCACCCCAGAAGGCCTGGAAGCCAGGGGCAGAAGAGGGGAAGGCTGGGGGCCTATCAAGGCTCCCAGTGCACCCAAGTTAGAGAGAAGGCCTTCCACATGGGGTCCTCCCCCAAACCCCATGCCAGCTAGAGCTAGCCTCCAACTCAAGAGAGGATTGAGAGAGACAGGTGTTTGCCTTTCATGCAGAAGGTCATTGGTTCGAATCTCGGCATCCCATATATCCCCTGTGTCTGCCAGAATGATTTCTGAGTGTGGAACCATAAAGTAACCCCTGAGGACACTGCCCAAAAACCAGAAAGAAAGAAAGAAAGAAAGAAAGAAAGAAAGAAAGAAAGAAAGAAAAAGAAAGAAAGAAAGAAAGAAAGAAAGAGGAAGGAAGGAAGGAAGGAAAGAAGGAAGGAAGAGAAGGAAGGGAAGGAAGGAAGGAAGGAAGGAAGAGGAAGGGAAGGAAGGAAGGAAGGAAGGAAGGAAGGAAGGGAAGGAAGGAAGGAGGAAGGGGAAGGAAGGAAGGAAGAAAGAAAGAAGAAAGAAAAGAGAGAGAGAGAAAGAAAGAAAGAAAGAAAGAAAGAGAAAGAAAGAAAGAGAGAGAAAGAAAGAAAGAAAGAGAGAAAGAAAGAGAGAAAGAGGAGAGAGAGAGAAAGAAAGAAAGAAAAGAAAGAGAGAGAGAGAGAAGAGAAAGAAGGGAGGGAGGGAGTGAGGGGAGGGAGAAAGAGAGAGAAAGAGAGAAAGAAAGAAAGAAAGGAAGGAAGGAAGGAAGGAAGGAAGGAAGGAAGAAAGAAAGAAGAAAGAAAGAGAGAGAAAGAAAGAGAGAGAGAGAAAGAAAGAAAGAAAGAAAGAAAGAGAAAGAAAGGAGGGAGGGAGGGAGAAAGAGACGAAAGAAAGAAAGAAAGAAAGAAAGAGAGAAAGAGAGAAAGAAAGAAACAAAGAAGAGAAGAAAGAAAGAAAGAGAAGAAAGAAAGAAAGAAAGAAAAAGAATGAAAGAGAGAGAGAAAGAAGGGAGGGAGGGAGGGAGGAAGGAAGGAAGAAGAAAGAAAGAAGAAAGAAAGAGAAAGAAAGAAAGAAAGAAAGAAAGAAAGAAAGAAAGAAAGAAAGAAAGAAAGAAAGAGAGAAAGAAAGAAAAGAAAGAAAGAAAGAAAGAAAGAAAGAAAGAAGAAAGAAAGAAAGAAGAAAGAAAGAGAGAGAGAAAGAAGGGAGGGAGGGGAGGGAGGGAGGAAGGAAGGAAGGGAGAGGAAGGAAGAGGAAGAGGAAGAGAAAGAAAGAAAGAAAGAGAAGAAAGAAAGAAAGAAAGAAAGAAAGAAAGAAAGAAAGAAAGAAAGAAAGAAAGAAATAAAGATAGAAAGAAAGAAAGAAAGAAAGAAAGGAAAGGAAGAAGGGAAGGAAGGAAGGAAGAAGAAGGAAGAAAGAAGAAAGAAAGAGAGAGAAAGAAAGAAAGAAAGAAAGAAAGAGAAAGAGAAAGAAAGAAAGAAAGAAAGAGAGAGAGAAAGAGAGGAAAGAAAGAAAGAAAGAAAGAAAGAAAGAAAGAAGAGATAGAAAGAAAGAAAGAAAGAAAGAAATGATAGAAAGAGAGAAAGAGAGAAAGAAAGGGAGAGGGAGGGGAGGAAGGGAGGGAGTGAGGGAGGGAGAAAGAGAGAGAAAGAAAGAAAGAAAGAAAGAAAGAAAGAAAGAAAGAAAGAAAGAAAGAAAGAAAGAAAGAAGGAAGAAGGGAAGGGAAGGAAGGAAGGGGAAGGAAGGAAGGAAGGAAGAAAGAAAAAGAAAGAGAAAGAAAGAAAAAAGAAAGAAAGAAAGAAAGAGAAAGAGAGAAAGAAAGGAGGGAGGGAGGGAGGGAGAAAGAGAGAGAGGAAAGAAAGAAAGAAAGAAAGAAAGAAAGAAAGAAAGAAAGAAAGAAAGAAAGAAAGAAAGAAAGAAAGAAAGAAAGAAAGAAAGAAAGAAGGAAGGAAGGT